>NC_064638.1:51328319-51644434 GCF_023864345.2 Schistocerca serialis cubense
GTGTCTGGGTGTGTGTGTGTCTGGGTGTGTGTGTGTCTGGGTGTGTGTGTGTCTGGGTGTGTGTGTGTCTGGGTGTGTGTGTGTCTGGGTGTGTGTGTGTCTGGGTGTGTGTGTGTCTGGGTGTGTGTGTCTGGGTGTGTGTGTCTGTGTGTGTGTGTCTGGGTGTGTGTGTCTGTGTGTGTGTGTCTGGGTGTGTGTGTCTGGGTGTGTGTGTCTGTGTGTGTGTCTGGGTGTGTCTGGGTGTGTGTGTCTGGGTGTGTGTGTGTGTGTGTGTCTGGGTGTGTGTGTGTGTGTGTGTGTCTTTTTGTGTGTGCATGTGCGTGTGCTGCTGACAAAGGCCTTTTTGTCCGAAAGCTTTGATTGTGTGAATCTTTTTATTGTGCCTATCATGACTCAGCATCTCCGCCAGATGGTGTGTAGCAACTATCCTTCACTTGTATTGTTATATATAATATTCATAGTACTAAAATAAATGTCTTTCAGAAACATTTTCCTCTGTTTCTGTTCACATTTTAACTATTCTGCATACATCTGTTCTTATACATAATGTTCTTTGTGCAGGTGAGGATTCTGCCTCATATATTGAGAAGAAGTTGAAGAGAATGAGACAAGAGTAGGAGAACGTACTATACAGGTATGAAGTAGATTATTAAAATATCCTTAAAGTCATGCAAAGTAATTTGGCCACAAAATTTGTTTGAAGCAGAAGTTCTCATTAATCTGTCCAACTCTCAAAGCTCTCTTTCTCTGGATTTAATTTCAGGATTGTACCTTGGTTTTTGGATCTGCTCAGTATCATAGACATGCAAGAACTGTTTCCATTTTACACTAGTAAAGTTGTGCATTATCAGAAATGATTGCTTCTTGATTGCCAACATGTGGAATGTATTATTTAATAATTTGTAATGTTGTCACTGCACTAGTGGCATTTTCCAAGATATGTAAGTTGACCTATTTTGAAGATAGCTCTCATATTGCAAAAATGTGTTTAACACCTGCACAGCCCCAGGGAAGGGGCCCATTTAAAGTCAATGGCAAGGGTTTGTAGGGGTTTCTTGGCAATGATTAGGTGTAGCTCATATTTGAAGCCATGGTTCAAAGGTTTAATGTTTTGACAGACTAGGCATTTATGAATAATCCATTATACTCTCCTTTGGAGGAAAGGAAAATAGCAGTAGACATTGATTTTCCCTGCACATTTGGCCACTCCAAGATCCCTAGTGCAATGAAGAAGAAAGCTTAAAGGTTGGTGATCACAATATGATTTGGTGTGATTACCAACAAAACAATGATGGAATTTCCTAAAAATGAACATAATTGTGAGAACTTCTAATTCAGTGGCTGTGTAGGCTCATTAGCAAATGGTATTGTACAGACAGATCATCTATTGTAAATATGTATGATTTTGAAGAGATAATCTCCCAACCTGGTGAATGAAGCACCAGTTGTCAAACAAAAATCCTGATACATATCCAGTTCGTACAACAATTGTGAATTAGCTAGCACATCTTTGATCTTGATGAAAGCAGATTGGCACGCTTCTGACAAAATTTATGATATCTGTTTGTGTAGTAAGTTTAGTAATGGTTCTGCATTTAGTAGTTGGCCTGGGATGAAATTACACTAGAAGTTGGCTGGGATACTGGAAAGTAATGAACTGTTTGTATTTTTGTTGCAGTTAGGATACCTTGAGGCATAATAATGTGCCCCAAGAAATTTATTCTTTCACTACCGAATGGCAGTCAACAAATCTTCCACATATAAAGTAATTCTTTTATGAATTACAGGCCTAATACATAGTCTAGTGCTGCTGTAATCACAGCACCACTCACATTGAGAGTAAATGACGTCATTCTAAAGTGGTCGCTATGACCTGTAAAAATAAAAGCAGGTTACTTTAGAGAGGCTCTGTCTAGAAGTTTCTGTCAGTATGACACTTAAAATAATGGAAATGGAGTATGTGATCCCTTTGATGTTGATGAAAATTTTCTGGTCAGATTCTCACAGGATGATTATTTTATTAATTTCCCTTGTGGGCAATACCAGCTGAATACTTTTCCCAGCCCTAGCTGCAGATAACAAGAGGTTAGAAAATTGACTGTTTGATCACTTCCAGTCTATTATTACACTGGTCAACACTCATTTTCTTGCCAAGGATATTTCAGTGGCTTTAGGATGAGTTAGTGGTGCTGAGGACGAATATAGCAACCATTTATGCAGTTTGGCTCTAGTTTTTGAGATAATGCATGATTTATTCTTAAAATTAGAAAAAAATTGCTAATACTGAACTCTAGCGCTACAAACTACAATGAAAAAAGAAAATAATCTTTATAAATAGCTTCTATGAAAACCTGATAGGCGTTTGTCCACGTATTAAACATAATTGAAAAGTTTCTCTATAAGTATATCATTTTCCGTCCATGACGAACCGCTTCCTGCACGCTTTCCTTTTATAGGTCTCTTCAGAACAGTCACGTTGCAGATTCCAGCAATAATCTGCCATCATATGCCTGTCCCATCTTCCTTTATATCTTTCCTCTATTCCTTTCATATCTTGATGGAACTGCTCTCCTTGTTCCTCACTGAAATCACCTAGATTACGAGGAAATCGATCCAAGGGGCTGTGAAGGAAGTGAAATTTTATGCTCATGTTAGCTCCTAAGTTTTGAAAGTTAGTGAGCATGTTTTTGACCAGTTCCCCGTAATTGGGAGCTTTATAATTGCCCAAAAAACATTTTACAACAGCGACAAAACTGTTCCAGGAGTGGGTAATGTTGTGAAGGTTGGTACAGGAACATCGTTGCTGTGCACCACCGGTCTTCTTGCTGACTCCAAATCGGGATATTCCCACTTTCATTTTTTGAACCTATTAAAACCTTTCACATTAACAATGCAAAAATAGCAATCATCTGTATGGTTCTTCTGCTCTCGCCATACCATAGGCACTCCGAAGTTTAAGCTTTTCCTTTTTCGTTTTGTCCACTGCCGTAAGCACTCCACACAGCATTTACAAACTTTATGGGGTGCCCACGCAAAGACGGCGTGAAGAACTCATGTTTTCCTAAAACAAAATTGCACAAATACTACATATTATGCAGAACTTTCTTATATTTGCATGTCAATCACATCCAACAAACATCATTAATTGTTTTGTATGAAATGAATACTCACCTCTTATTTGCTACGTCACGATGAAAAGGTTCTATCTCCTTGAAGCTGCACTGCACATGTGTGTGACTTTCGACCATCACCATTTTTCTTGTTTACACTGAACACTACCTATCGGCTGTTGCGGGGATTACCTCGGTCAACAAATGAATGTCGAGTACCGCCGAATTCAAATCTGCACAACCCTCAATATCTTCAACACACGCACCGACAACGGGACTGAACACATGCTGACAGTGTGATGTTTGCATGATGTAATCCTCAACCACACAGATGCACTCCCTGAGCACAATTGTTTAATAAAGGTAGTACAATATCACTAATTAAAAAACAGGTAGCAAATACATTACACCATATATGGACCCTGCAGTCGATATTATCCACATGAAACTCTCATTTCCACAAATAACCTATATCTCAAAAACCAGAGCCAATTTGGAAAACGTACAAATATACTCGGAATGAGTATCATAACAATATCCCATTTTCGTTCAAACTTCCCTGGCAATGAAAAAAAAAATTTATTTTGTAGAGCTGTGTTATCTGTACGTCTTTTGCTACAGCTGTCCATTTCAAACAAGGAATTGGCAGAAAGGTAGATAGAATGGTTCATATGGTACTGATGACACTACTTTTTCATCAGATACCTGAGCTCATTTCCCTGAAATATTAACTAAACATTTTCTCAGAATTTTCGTTAAATACTGAGATTCTCTAAACTTCAATTTAATATGCAGTTCAGTTTTCAGTTGAGTCAGTATTTTGGAATGCTGGTGTCATGATTTTTTATTTTCTGTGTCAGTGAACTCTGATTTGATCACCTGGAAATTTTTTCCATAGCCTCGATGAGATGAGATTGTGCTTTACATTTATTAACATAATATATCATTTCCCCATGTAGGCATCTACTATAACCTTCTTTTCACACAAGAAATGAATATCTATTAGACAGTCCATGAATAATGCATTTACTCTGAGCAACATGCCTATCATTTCTACATTTCTTAGCACCAGCAGAACACAGATCTCCCATTTAATTATCTGAAATTTTGTGCTGTGCCTATAGCTACTATGATACTGCAACAAATTGGGCTGGTTAATCATCAGACAAAATTTTCCAAAGATGCCTTAGGAAATAACACTTGCTGCATCACCCATGCCTCTTGTCACCTTAGCAGGTATGTCTCTCACCACAGCTTGTATAGCAGCCTGCAACAGAGTTTTCGATAGTCTGATAGTATATGTTGCCATTGAGTAGACAAAGATCTACTCACCAAGCAGTGACAGGAGAACTCACATAGAAAAAAAGGTTTTACTTATGCAAATGTTTGGAGATAGTGGGTCCTTCTGGTAGAAGGGTTGAAAGAGAAGGGAGAGCGATGAAGGGAAAGTAACTGGAGAAGTTTAGGAAAAGGGGTAGAGTTCAGAAAAGTCACTTAGAGCCCTGGGTTAGGGGAGACATACCAGACAGGATGAGAAGGAAAGACTGGTTGTTTGGGACTGAACCAGATGAGATTTGAAAACCTGAGAGCTTTGAGGTGGAAGATAGTGTCTTATGCAAGAAAGAGCTTACTGCTGAAACCTCATGCATGAGTTAATAAGAGTAAAAAGCTGAGTGCATTGTATATAACAGAGGGGATGCTGTAGTAGATTAAAGTCAGGTGGGTGGCAAGAATTGAGGACATAATGTTAGTTCCCACCGCAGTCTGCTGACAAACTGGTGTCTGGGGGAAGAATCCAAATGGCAAATGTGGTGAAACGTGTACTGACATCACAACAGATGTTGTAGAGCATGTTATGCATCACAGTATTGTGTGGGGCTGATATACAACCTCTGCCTATGCCCTTTCATCATAACTGACAAATTGATGCTGGTCATGCCGTTGTAAAAGGCCAGTATGTACACAACAACTGGTATATGATGATTTGTTTCACAGGTAGCTATCCATTTGATAGTAAATGTTTTGCCAGTTACAAGGCTAGTATAGTTGGTGGCTGGAGGGTGCATAGGGCAAGTCTTGAAGCAAGGACAGTCCCAGTCATAGGAGCTATAGGGTAGAGAAATGGATGCAGAATGAGCATAGTGTCTGACAAGGATATTACAGAGACTTGGAGGGTGACAAGAAGCTGTTCTAGGTGCAGGAGGCAAAATCTGACAGAATGGATCTCATTTCAGGGCATGATTTTAGGAAGTCATGGCCTTGTCAAAGTGGCTGATTAATAAATCCAAGATGAGGATAATACTGAGTGACAAGTGGTGTGCTACAAAGCTGTTTTTTGAGGGATCAGCAGCACCAGGATTGGATGTGATGGCCTGGGAAATCTGCTTTTTAACTAGACTTGTGGGGTAATTAAATCCAGTGAAGGCTGAGGTGGTGGTGGTGGTGGTGGTGGTGGTGGTGGTGGTGGTGGTGGTGGTGTACAAAGTGTCTGCATCTGATAAATATATTTGCCTTGAATGCCAAGGCTGTATGGAAGGAAACATTTTACATGGAATGGATGGCAACTGACAATACGAAAGTACTGTTGTTAGTAGTTCAGTGTGGATAGACGTCTGTATCTGGTCATTGGTGATGATCAGATCAACATCAAGGAGAGTGGTACAGGATTTGGAATAGGAACATGTGAAATTTAATTGGGAGACGGTACTTCGAGGTTCCAGGAATTTTAACAGGTCAGCCTCACTATGAGCCCATATGGCAAATATGTCATAAATGTATATAAACAAAACCAGGGGTTGGAGGCTTACTGATTGCAGGAAGGCACCATCCAATCTATCCATGAAAGGTTAGCATAAGTAGGAGACATCCTGGTTCCTATGGCCATACCCTTAATCTGATTGTATGTTTTCTCCTCGGACATGAAGTAGTTGCTGGTAAGTGTAAAGTTGATTAAGGTGAGAAGGAAGCATGTCATAGGTTTGGAATCGGGTGGACTCTGACGAAGGAAATGTTCAGGAGCAGACCGACCATGCACATGGGGATGTTTGTATAGAGAAAGATGGCATTAGTGGTAACAAGTAAGGTGTGTGTGTGGGGTGGAATGGGCACAGATGTCAGATGATCTAGGATTTGTTGATGTCGTTAATGTAGGATGAAAGCCTTTGTACTATGGGTTGCAGCTACTGATTGACTAATTCAGAAATATGTTCAGTGGGTGCTTTGAAGCCAGAAGGTATAGGATAGCCAGGATGATTGGCTTTGTGGATCTAAGGAAGGAGGTAAAATGTGGGTGTGCATGGTTTGGTTGGGCTAAGAAAATATATGGATTGACATATTGGTCCCTGTGAGGAGCCTGAGATTTTAACAAGGAACTGCAGGTTATTTTGAATCACAGGGACAGGTTCTTAGATGGCAGATACTGTATGTAGAGTTGCCAGACATGTGGCATAGACCTTCAGTAACATACTCCTGTCAGTCAAGTACCATAGTGGTAGATCCTTTGTTGTGAGGATAATGATGGAGTTATGAGCTTTTAGAGGACACACAACATGGAGTTCTGCAGAGAACAGGTTAAGGTCATGTTGTACGGACCTCAGGAAGTGTTGTGGAGCAATGCTGGATGTGAAGAATTCTTGTAAGGCTGATGAGGAATGATTTTGAGTTAGTGGTTGTGGATCGATTTGGGATTGTTGTCTCAACTGTTCAAGGCAGTGTTCAATGATAGATTTGCTATTGGAAATGTTTTAGGACTGGGTTTCAAAGTGATATTTCCAATTGACATTACGTGTGAGGGAAAGCAGGTTCTTCACCATAGCAACATGATTAAATGCAGGTTTAGGGCTGAAAGTTAGGCACTTTCCTAATAAATGTAATTCAGGAGGGGAGGGTGCTTTAGATGAGAGACTCAGAATACTGTACTGTTGCAACTGGTTGTCACAATTGGGTTATTGTAGGCCTAAGAGGCAATGATGAAGTGTGTGAGATGTTAAGGTGGTTAGCCAAGCTCAGTTTGTAGGAGAGGAGTAGTGGTTGATGGTGTCACAGTTTATCGAGCTGCAGAGGGACAGGAGGGGGAACGCAACTGATGTGGTTTAGGAGGAGGAGGGATAGCAATTGGAGTTGAACACTGGCATGTTATTGCAGTTTGAAGTTGGCTTGGCAGATAACACCATGGAAGGAAACATGAATGGCAGATAACTGCAGGATTTTGTAGAAGGAAAGAAATCTGGTGGAGTGGAAATTGGCAGATGACGCACACAGTTCACAGATAAGCCAGGTAAGTGCAAGAGGTTGCTTTATTTGAAGAGGCTGGTGTAGAGAATGATTACATCCAGAATCAGGGACTTTCAATGTTAGGCCTTACGACCTTAGTTACGATAGTGCATTTTGAAAAGAAGCGATGTAATATACACTCCTGGAAATTGAAATAAGAACACCATGAATTCATTGTCCCAGGAAGGGGAAACTTTATTGACACATTCCTGGGGTCAGATACATCACATGATCACACTGACAGAACCACAGGCACATACACAGGCAACAGAGCATGCACAATGTCGGCACTAGTACAGTGTATATCCACCTTTCGCAGCAATGCAGTCTGCTATTCTCCCATGGAGACGATCGTAGAGATACTGGATGTAGCCCTGTGGAACGGCTTGCAATGCCATTTCCACCTGGCGCCTCAGTTGGACCAGCGTTCGTGCTGGACGTGCAGACCGCATGAGACGACGCTTCATCCAGTCCAAAACATCCTCAATGGGGGACAGATCCGGAGATCTTGCTGGCCAGGGTAGTTGACTTACACTTTCTAGAGCACGTTGGGTGGCACGGGATACATGCGGACGTGCATTGTCCTGTTGGAACAGCAAGTTCCCTTGCCAGTCTAGGAATGGTAGAACGATGGGTTCGATGACGGTTTGGATGTACCGTGCACTATTCAGTGTCCCCTCGACGATCACCAGTGGTGTACGGCCAGTGTAGGAGATTGCTCCCCACACCAAGATGCCGGGTGTTGGCCCTGTGTGCCTCGGTCGTATGCAGCCCTGATTGTGGTGCTCACCTGCACGGCGCCAAAGACGCATACGACCATCATTGGCACCAAGGCAGAAGCAACTCTCATCGCTAAAGACGACACATCTCCATTCGTCCCTCCATTCACGCCTGTCGCGACACCACTGGAGGCGGGCTGCACAATGTTGGGGCATGAGCGGAAGACGGCCTAACGGTGTGCAGGACCGAAGCCCAGCTTCATGGAGACGGTTGCGAATGGTCCTCGCCGATACCCCAGGAGCAACAGTGTCCCTAATTTGCTGGGAAGTGGTGGTGCGGTCCCCTACGGCACTGCGTAGGATCCTACGGTCTTGGCGTGCATCCGTGCGTCGCTGGGGCCCGGTCCCAGGTCGACAGGCACGTGCACCTTCCGCCGACCACTGGCGACAACATCGATGTACTGTGGAGACCTCACGCCCCACGTGTTGAGCAATTCGGCGGTACGTCCACCCGGCCTCCCACATGCCCACTATACGCCCTCGCTCAAAGTCCGTCAACTGCACATACGGTTCACGTCCACGCTGTCGCGGCATGCTACCAGTGTTAAAGACTGCGATGGAGCTCCGTATGCCACGGCAAACTCGGTGACACTGACGGTGGCAGTGCACAAACGCTGCGCAGCTAGCGCCATTCGACGGCCAACGCCACGGTTCCTGGTGTGTCCACTGTGCCGTGCGTGTGATCATTGCTTGTACAGCCCTCTCCCAGTGTCTGGAGCAAGTATGGTGGGTCTGACACACCAGTGTCAATGTGTTCTTTTTTCCATTTCCAGGAGTGTATGAGGGGATTCACCATGGCAAGGTAGGATATAGGGAGTGTTATAAATAATGAGAATGGCAAGGAAAGAGAAGCAGAGGGTGGAAAAAGTTTGAAAAATGGAAGAACAAGGAAAAAATTTCTAAAAATTGGAAAAATTCGTACAAAACTTGCAAGAACAGATAATTGTTAACAAGAGGTAATGAGTGGATGAGAATTTCTCACAAGAAAAGTGGTATATGATGCAAAAAAGAATGTCTCCTTTCTACGCCAACCCCTTCTTGTATTGTTTGGAGGGGGATTTCCTTGAATCCATAAGTCTTCAGACCCTGGTTTAGTTTACATACATTGATGACATGTTTGCTACTGGAATTGTGGTGAGACTGAACTGCTAAACTTCCTAGAATCTCTAAATGCTGTCTCCCAATTAAATTTCAAATGGTCCTATTCTCAGTACCATGCTACTTTACTTGATATTCATTTCATGCTCAACAAAGTCCAGCTACACACTTCTATCCACATTAATGTACTAACAAATGACAGACATTACACTTTGACAGTTGCTATCCTTCCCATGTCAAATGTTCCTTTCCATACAGCCTTGGAATTAAAGACAAATATATTTGTTCAGATGCAGACTCTTTACAGCAGTACTCCACCATGCTCACATCTCAGCCTTGATTGGACACAAGTATTCCACCAGCCTGGTTCAAATGAAGATTTACAAGGCCATCACATCCAATTCTGGTACTATTGATCCTTCCGAAAAATAGCTGAAGGTCACATAACTTGTCACATAGTATTATCCTCTCCTTGAATGTATTTATCAGCTACTCTGACAAGACCATGACTTCCTAAAATCACACCCCGAAATGAGATCCATTCTATCTGAGATTTTTCCCACTGCATCTAGAATAGTTTCTGGTTGCCCTCCCAAGCTCTGAAATATCCTTGTGGGATGCCATGGTCATTCTGGACTCATCTCCTTGCCCTATGGCTCCTACCTCTGTGGCCATCCACGCTGCAAGACTTTCACTATGCATCCTCCTACCACTACCCACACTAGCCCTGTAACTGGCAAAACATATAATACCAAAGGGAAACACCTATGAAACAATGTCATATATTGGTTGCTGTGTAAACACTGTTTGGTTTCCTACATTGTCAAGAATATCATCAAGTGGCAGTTAAGATGAATGGGTATAGACAGAGGGTGTATACTCGCAACACACAATATCCTGCCACAGAGTATGCTCTGCAACATGACATTCATGATCATGGTGGCTGCTTCACTACACATGCTATTTGGATTCACCAGTTTCTCAGAACTCAACAGCTCTCAGGTTTTCAGATCTTGTCCAGTGCAGTCCCTAACAATCAGTATTTGCCTCTCATCTCATCCACTAATTCTCCCCTGACCCTGGCTTCTTACTGAGTTTTCTTAACTCTACTCCTTTTCCTAAACCTCTCCAGTTCCTTTCCCTTCTCCTTTCCCCTTTAACCCATCTGCTAGGAGGAGCCCTTGGAACCAAAACTTTGCACGAGTACAAGCTTTCTTTATATGTGTGTTCTCATGCTGCTGCTTGGCGAATAGATTATCTATCTATCTGATTATATTATCTCGTGGAAAAACTGCTTATTTTCCTGGTTATAGTTTGTTGTCAGCAGAGTCAAATGAAGTTTTCGGAATATGGTACATACGGTTGGTTAATGTCTGCAGTACCATTTCTGCTCAGATTATCATTATCAACATTACTATTATTCACCTAACTAGGGTCTGCAGGGTAGTTAAATGGCTGGTATTGCCACTGTGGAGCACAATTCTTGTTTGCATATGCAAGATGAAATCTGTTATTAAGCTGCTTCTTTTCCTGTGATTGATGTGGTTTTGGTTATCTTAAGATTGTTATTGCGGGTCCCACATTACCATTCTGCTGATTGTTTTTATAATTTTCCATATTCTTCCTGTTTCTGTTAATTATTGTTGTTGTTGTTGTTGTTGTTGTTGTTGTTGATGTTGTTGATATTAATACTACTACTACTACTATAATAATAATAATAATAATAATAATAATAATAATAATAATAATAATTATTATTATTATTATTATTATTATTATTATTAATATTATAATAATAATAATAATTATTATTATTAATATTATAATAATAATAATTATTATTATTATTAATATTATAATAATAATAATAATTATTATTATTATTATTAATATTATAATAATAATTATTATTATTATTATTATTATTATTAATATTATAATAATTATTATTATTATTATTATTATTATTAATATTATAATAATAATTATTATTATTATTATTATTATTATTAATATTATAATAATTATTATTATTATTATTATTATTATTATTAATATTATAATAATTATTATTATTATTATTAATATTATTATTAATATTATAATAATTATTATTATTATTATTAATATTATCATTATCTTTCCTTTCTCAGACCTTAGGTCTGGTTCGGAATGAAAGTGACACGGACCTTGATCAAGCGTCACTTCCTTTTAACTGTACGGTATATGTTACATTGCGTTTAGGAACTTTCGGGTAATTGAACATGTATCAATAATTACGGATTTCTGAAGTTGTATATATAAGTTTGGATGTAGCTGTATTGCATTGATGTACTGCTGGATATTGCATGGTATGACTCCTGTAGTTGAAAGTATAATTGGTATAATGTCAACTTTATCCTGATGCCACCTGTCCTTGACTTCCTCAGCCAGTTGGATGTATTTTTCAACTTTTTCTCCTGTTTTCTTCTGTATATTTGCTGTATTGGGTATGGATATTTCAATTAGTTGTGTTAATTTCTTCTTTTTATTGGTGAGTATGATGTCAGGTTTGTTATGTGGCGTTGTTTTATCTGTTATAGTGGTTCTGTTCCAGTATAATTTGTATTCATCATTCTCCAGTACATTTTGTGGTGTATACTTGTATGTAGGAACGTGTTGTTTTAAAAGTTTATTTTGTAAGGCAAGCTGTTGATGTATTATTTTTGCGACGTTGTCATGTCTTCTGGGGTATTCTGTATTTGCTAGTATTGTACATCCGCTTGTGATGTGATCTACTGTTTCTATTTGTTGTTTGCAAAGTCTGCATTTATCTGTTGTGGTATTGGGATCTTTAATAATATGCTTGCTGTAATATTTGGTGTTTATTGTTTGATCCTGTATTGCAATCATGAATCCTTCTGTCTCACTGTATATATTGCCTCTTCTTAGCCATGTGTTGGATGCGTCTTGATCGATGTGTGGCTGTGTTAGATGATACGGGTACTTGCCATGTAGTGTTTTCTTTTTCCAATTTACTTTCTTTGTATCTGTTGATGTTATGTGATATAAGGGTTGTAGAGGTGGTTATGAAATTGTAGTGGTGTAGCCGATGTATTTATGTGGGTGATTGCTTTGTGTATTTTGCTAGTTTCTGCTCGTTCTAGAAAGAATTTTCTTAAATTGTCTACCTATCCTTAATGTAGGTTTTTTATGTCGATAAATCCCCTTCCTCCTTCCTTTCTGCTTAATGTGAATCTTTCTGTTGCTGAATGTATGTGATGTATTCTATATTTGTGGCATTGTGATCGTGTAAGTGTATTGAGTGCTTCTAGGTCTGTGTTACTCCATTTCACTACTCCAAATGAGTAGGTCAATATTGGTATAGCATAGGTATTTATAGCTTTTGTCTTGTTTCTTGCTGTCAATTCTGTTTTCAGTATTTTTGTTAGTCTTTGTCTATATTTTTCTTTTAGCTCTTCCTTAATATTTCTATCATCTATTCCTAATTTTGTCTGTATTCTAGATATTTATAGGCATCTGTTTTTTCCATCGCTTCTATTGTGTCGGTAGCTGGGCCGACACCGTGAAGTTGATATGGCTGAAAATGAACGCTAGACTAACGCTGTAGCCGATAGGGCACGCAAGGCTAACGCCGACGGGCGTGAAGTCTGGAACATGAGAACTTAAAAATGAATAAGGAGAAAAGTATGTAGATGCTTATTACTTATCTTTTTATTAGTCCTTGGAATACATCTCTCTTGAATACTCGTAAGCTATAGGCACTGATACAAATGGCGCCTTGCTAGTTCGTAGCCATTAACTTAGCTGATGGCTATTCTGTCTCTCGGCTAATGAGAGAGAAAGGCTTCGTACATCTGGTCGGTAGCTAGGTTCTCGTACAACTGGGCGGTAGCTAGGTTCTCGTACAACTGGGCGGTAGCTAGGTTCTCGTACAACTGGGGCGAGTGCTCTCTCGTATCACGAGACCTGCCTTGGTGGTGGCGCTAGGTCTGCGATCACAGTGGCGACACGCGGGTCCGACATGTACTACATGGACCGCGGCCGATTTAAGCTACCACCTAGCAAGTGTGGTGTCTGGCGGTGACACCACAGCTTCTATGCAGTCGCTGTGGTTATCCAATATGTAATCTTCTTGTTTAGTGTGTTTTCCCTTGACTATACTATTTTTCTTACATTTGTCTGTTCCAAAAGCCATATTTATATCATTGCTAAATACTTCTGTTATCTTTAGTAATTGGTTGAGTTGTTGATTTGTTGCTGCCAGTAGTTTTAGATCATCCATGTATAGCAAATGTGTGATTTTGTGTGGGTATGTTCCATTAATATTGTAACCATAATTTGTATTATTTAGCATGTTGGATAGTGGGTTCAGAGCAAAGCAGAACCAGAAAGGACTTAATGAATCTCCTTGGTATATTCCACGCTTAATCTGTATTGGCTGTGATGTGATATTATTTGAATTTGTTTGGATATTAAGTGTGGTTTTCCAGTTTTTCATTACTATGTTTAGGAACTGTATCAATTTAGGATCTACTTTATATATTTCCAATATTTGTAGTAACCATGAGTGGGGTACACTATCAAAAGCTTTATGGTAATCAATGTATGCGTAGTGTAGCGACCTTTGTTTAGTTTTAGCTTGATATGTCACCTCTGCATCTATTATCAGTTGCTCTTTACATCCTCGTGCTGCTTTGCAACAGCCTTTTTGTTCTTCATTTATAATTTTGTTCTGTGTTGTATGTGTCACTAGTTTCTGTTTAATGACTGAAGTTAATTATTATTATTATTATTATTATTATTATTATTATTATTATTATTATTACTATTATTATTATTATTTCTACTATGGGGTGTCCTAAAAAGAATGACGCAATTTTAAATAGAATTATTTATTAGGAAGAAGTGCTTAACACCAACAAATTGCATACTAAATTACTCAGAAAAGACAGAAGTTTATAAAAATTACATCATAAATGTTCAATATGTCCTCCATTGGCTGCCCGGACAACATCTAGCCGACAGCTGAATTAATCCCAAACTGATTGTAAGGTGTCTTCTGTCACTGAAGCTACAGCAGTAATCTTGTCACAAATAATATTTCTTGTGCATTCAGCCACAAATGTGGCTGAGCTCTTTGGAATGCATTTTTTCCATTCACATGATACTAGAAACAACAAAAATTTTATTCTTCCCATCCACTGCCTCTGATTGTTTGCCCAGGGATCTTAATATATGGGAATGAAAATTTGTAATAAATTAAAAGGGAACAAGTTGATGCAGATGAATTTAGATTCACTTAAAAGAAAGCTGTATGAGGTACTGACACTGAGGTGTTATTAGTCACTGGATGAATTCATGTGGGACAAACTGGAAATTTGAGCTGGATACGATGTGTTACACGTCCCAAAAAATATCCTTATGGTGCTATTCTTTTTAATGTAAAAATCATTGTAACAGTTTTATAAACTATTGACATGTTTCCTGTACGCAAACCAAAAGGATTGCAAATGTAAGTCATGAGATGAATAAAATACATCTGCATAATTTACATACAGCCTATCTGTATAGTTTCTTTTTGCTTGGATTGACATCTTTAACTACCATAGAGAAATTTTCATCACAGTAATGACCTGCCAGATGGGGCAATATAGCGACATCTCTTCTTCCAGCGTTAAAGGCCAGAAAAAAAAGAAAAAATCTCACAGTTGACCAGCGAAACATTAGTTGAAAATGTGAATGTTTGATATATAGTTGTGTACATGTAATTTATATTATGTACTGTATGATTTTTTTATACAGTAATAACACTAGTTTTTCACCTCAGCAGTGATACCACTTGTCATTTGTTCATCATAGCCATGGCTTTCTGTTCGCTTCAGTTGACTGACAGTATACAAAATTTGTCTTTTTTTTTTTATAGAATTTCATCTGGATGAATTGGCCATCTCCAATACATTTTTGATTATTCCAAGTCATTCAGTATCTATCCTTCACTTATTACTCGCGCACTTTTGCCAGGGAAGAGGGTGGTCTTGAAGACAACCACCAAAAACAGGCCCTCTTGGAAAACATTTTGTCATTTGTTTCCAGAGTGTTACTGTTGTCTGAGAGCACCTGTGAAGGAAAACATTTTGTGTCTGGCATGTTCAAATCTGTTCCACGCTCTCATCAGAATCATGAAGAGAAAATATGTCACTAGTATTATTTTTCTCATTCCCTGTTGCCTCTGTAAGTACAGAAATTTCACTGGAAGGTTTTGAAACTTCAAAGGAGGATTGCATTTCATTCTGTTTCCCTTTCTCTCCAGATTATTTTTCCCTTGTATGCTTGGCATTGTTGTGGGGGGGGGGAGGGGGGGGTGGGGGGGTGGGGGATTGTGCTAAATTTTTAGCTATAGCTATTAAAATGTCAGAGAAGTGTTCCAAATAGTAATATACCTTACTAATATATCAAATTTCCTACAACTTTAAACAGATAACTTTACATTCTTATTTACTATATGTCATAATCTCCAACAAGTTTTGACAAAACTGCCCATAATATTTTATTGTGAACAAAATTCTCGCATATGAGTAACTTGATTGGTGTTACACTGCAACTAAGATGCAAATGTTTTTATGACAGAAAGCACAAATTTAAACTAAATTTTTGTCTATATAGCATGATTGGTTACTTACAGATTTAAATGCTGTGGTTACGTACTGTCTTGGGCTACATAAGCTTCCCCTGTATCAACAAATGAATACTTACAGGTTTTAAGAATGTAAAAGTGTGAATACATGCATGTGGGCAGGTGTCTGTGGCTGACGTGCATGCAGGTGCAGGCAAAATGGCAGATTCTCTACCTTCCTCACCCGTCCCTTCCCCACACCTTCTCACCACATACTTCCCTTACCATTTCTGTGATTTCATCCTCTGTAATGCATTAAATTTGTTTCTTATTTCCTAGCATGTGTTATTAAATAAGAAGGCAAGATTTAATAGGATGGTTGAACAGAGTAGATTCAAAGGTTACTTAAAATGCATTTAATTATTACAAGTCTAATTTACAATGTGTTTAATGTCCAGCATAAAATTTCTACATTCAGACAGAACAAACCATTGGTAACGGCACACACCAATGATGGAAACATCTCTCGCAAACATACGTTGGACCAAGCATCGACATTATGCACCTATAATTTTGCAGCTTCACTTTGAAGATGAGAAAACTCTCATTATGGAAAGTTTGATAAATTCTACTGAATTTTCTTGTCAAAAAGCTTGTGTCTCAGACAAGAATTACATGGTACAGCTATTAATTCCATTTGAAAATTGTCAGGACTCTTATCTGCAAAAGTAGCGAATGGTCTTGGAAAGAAGTCGAAAGATTGGGATAAATTTAACATATCTCCAAATTGCTTGAGGAATTGCTCTTTCTTGGAATAATTAGAGAAATATACCCCATGTAATTGCTTTCATGGACAGAAGACTATGTATGGAAATATGCTGCATTCTCTGATGGACAATTCCTTTCCCACAGAGCAACCTTTCTCATGAAAACTCAAACTTTTTCAGTCATTTCAGAAAGTACTTGATTTCCACATTGCAAGCTGGTGTTCAAAGAAATAGTACATTCTGTAATATTCACTAAAAATGCCGTTTCTACAACTCCCTCTGGATCTTCCATTTGGGGTCAGGCTTTCTTTTGTCCTTTAAAAACTGATTTATTGCCATAGTTAATTTAGAAATTCTTTCCAGTACATGCTGCAACTAAGCTGCAAACTTCTCTCTTGTATCGAAAATCTCCATAATCTTCCACAAATTTCTAGTTTAAATGGGACAATTGTCAATGCATTAAACTGTGGGATCTTAAATAACCAACTGTCCGAGTAACTACTTGCATGATGTCCTCCAATTTTGCTGCCTTAACATGAGATACCTCTAAGTGCAAAATACTATGAATGCTGTACAATTAACAAACAATATTGTGCATTTTTTGTTGTTGAATTCATGCTGCTTGATAATTAATATATTTGAATATTAAAAAAGCCCACACAAGCCAGTTTGGATCAAAACAGAAGTTGTCTCATAATATGAGACACTCTGGAAAAAAATATTGACCAATAGAAAAACAGGTATACCCCAGAACAATGAATTCTCGTCCTTATTGCCTTTCTAACTTTTTGTACATTTATTGTGCAAAAAAGGTGCAGACAAGGCATACAAAAGTTGTTTTTGAAGTTTCCATTCTTTGAGACTCTAAGGGTAGTAATGCATACACTTGTGCCTGTTTCTCTGTTTGTCTCCAGAGCAACATCCAATGCGGAATATGCATTCCTTGTCTTCTTTTTGAAATGTACATCTGGAGCACTGACCTAGTTCAAATTTGTTGAGGCTTTGTGGCCCACCCTGAAGAAATTTGTTATCTATTTAAGTTGTAACAGACTTCAAATAACTGGAAGATTATATATCCTTTGTTGTTGTCCTTTTCTTTTTCAAGAAGAAAATGTTTGCTTCTCTTCTTGATTCTGTTACATATTTATTCTCTTGGCATTTTTTCAAATGATTTCTGCGTGCTGCTGATGTTGGCTGCTTACAGAATCTGAATGTGCTGATTTCATTAGAGCTGGTGGCTGTTGATGTGGCTTTGTGGTTTTGGGAACTGACTGGATAACATTTAGACTTTGAGAATGATTCAGCAAAGAAATCAATTGTCCTTTCCTTTCAGACTTTATTAAAATAAATCTAGGTTTCAGCTAGTGCCTACCATTATCAGTGCAAAACTACAAGAGGTACATAGTCAGGTGATAGTATAAAAAGTTACAACTTGTTGCATAACCTATACTGCCTTTACATTAGATTACATACCACTATTTCATATATCCAATACACGTCCCACTATTTCAGTCCCCATTTGGGCTTATGTTACAGTTAGTACAAGACTACTGTTTTAAGGAGGTCGGCTTTGCAGAAAACACCTTGGTTTGCTGTATGGCCTCCTGTATATGAGCTACACAATAAATAACATTCAAAGAAAGGCATTGATCATTTCTATTAAAAAAACTTTAAATTTGCTTAGTAAGAATACAAAATAAAATAAAAGTAAAGTTATTGTCATATCTGTCTAAGTTACTGCCACATTTAATTGTAAACATACAAGCTGTACAAAATGCCAGATTCACTCCTTGTGAGCAAATTGTTTTGTTATTCCTTAAAACACATAGGTAACATCAGTTTGGTAAAATATTTAAAAAAGTTTACAAAATACTAGGAGGCACATGCTGTATGCTGAAACTATTTGAAACAGTTTGGTTTAAATATTTTATCTTTTGTACCATTTCTTTATTTAATCATCACAATGAGGTATGTGGTTCCCTTTATTTCTGGAGGGTTCATAGATGGTGACAAATGTCAGCAAGATGGGTAGTTGATGACACTTGCCTTTCTGGCATACAGCCAACTGACACGTTCTCAACAAATCCTACCCTCATTATACAGTAGTCTTTTCAGGAACTGTGACAGAAGCTTGAGCAAGGAGGAATGATGTACTAGGATGTGTACTGAAACTATGAAGTAATGGTATGTAATATAGTACATTAGTGATGTAGGTTATGCCAAAAGTTGCAAATTCTTATATTATTGCCTGACTATATACTAATTGCATCTTTTAGCATTGATAATGGCTAGGCACTAGCTAAAATCTAGATTTGCTTTAGTAAAGGAAAGGACAACTGGTTGCTGTGCTCCATCATTTTGAAAGCCATATCACAGTTAATGAGTTCATTCCATATTCTAATGAGAAGCTAACTTCATAAACATTTAGATTCATATTTACTCTATTGTTAGTGTGTTGTATGTCAAACTCCTGGTGTGTTCCAGGTATCATTGTCTCCAATTATTTGCCTGTTACATGGGAAGATTTCTGTTTTCCAGATGCTGTTTATAGCACTTTCCATTGTTACTGCCTTCAAGCAGCTTGTAATTCAGAATGAGGTTTCAACTTGACCTGGGTATTTGAGTACCAGTTTTATATTTCTTGGGAATAAAGAAATTTAGACAGTCCCATTTATTTCACATAATAGGCTGCATTTTATATGTGGAACGGGGTAAAAAAAACAGACGATGCGGACACAGTTTTCACTTGACTTGTCTCTCACACATGTGAGATAAGCTGCCCACTGAGTATAATTACAATTAGATCACCAGATCACTTCACAAAGTTGACAAACCTCTTAACAGAAATATATGGATGAAGCCAGTTACCAGATAGCAAGTCCTAATAAGTGATACTGTGATATATTAGGATATCCATGCTAACGTGTATTTTCTATGAACCATTTGTGTGTGTGTGTGTGTGTGTGTGTGTGTGTGTGTGTGTGTGTGTGTGTGTGTGTTTTTCCCACAGACAGCTGAAATGACCAAGTTCTACCTTGATATGTGACATAATTTAAATGTAACATGCATTCCACTGACCAATTAAAGTTATTTTCCTAGCAGATTTGTAATTTTATGACCAAGAATTATTAGCTGATCATTAAACATTAATTCTCTCTTATTCTATTAGAGTAATGATCTTTGTCTGCTGCATCTGCTTTCATATTCTGACTACTACTTCTGTATATAGTTTTATGCATACAGACAAAACTTTCCCTTTGGCAACTTAACTTGGAGCAGATTGATTTTTAAATAAATTGAGACACATTGTGAATTTAATTGAGCCTCAGTAAAATGGCAAAAGGATCACTGTTGATCCTGGCACTTACATTTGACATCAAAATTTAAAAAAAGAGACATTACATAGTTACCAGTTTCATTCGAGTCAAAGAAGTGAACCTTTCCTGTCGGCAACCTTTCCTGTCGGCAACCTTTCCTGTCGGCAACCTTTCCTGTCGGCAACCTTTCCTGTCGGCAACCTTTCCTGTTGGCAACCTTTCCTGTCGGCAACCTTTCCTGTCGGCAACCTTTCCTGTCGGCAACCTTTCCTGTCGGCAACCTTTCCTGTCGGCAACCTTTCCTGTCGGCAACCTTTCCTGTCGGCAACCTTTCCTGTCGGCAACCTTTCCTGTCGGCAACCTTTCCTGTCGGCAACCTTTCCTGTCGGCAACCTTTCCTGTCGGCAACCTTTCCTGTCGGCAACCTTTCCTGTCGGCAACCTTTCCTGTCGGCAACCTTTGCTGCCGGCAACCTTTGCTGCCGGCAACCTTTGCTGCCGGCAACCTTTGCTGCCGGCAAACTTTGCTGCCGGCAAACTTTGCTGCCGGCAAACTTTGCTGCCGGCAACCTTTGCTGCCGGCAACCTTTGCTGCCGGCAACCTTTGCTGCCGGCAACCTTTGCTGCCGGCAACCTTTGCTGCCGGCAACCTTTGCTGCCGGCAACCTTTGCTGCCGGCAACCTTTGCTGCCGGCAACCTTTGCTGCCGGCAACCTTTGCTGCCGGCAACCTTTGCTGCCGGCAACCTTTGCTGCCGGCAACACTTCCCCGTCGGCACAGAATATCTCTGCAGCTTAGTTCCAGCTCATTCTCGTAGAATACCATGAAACAGAAAATACGTGTGTTATAGAACAATGAAAGATACCTTTCACACTGGCGCCAATATGATTATTATTGTGTTTATACTGGTTGCTGGTGAGGAGGAAAGTTAGTTATTAGTATTTTATTCATTATCTCATTCATGAGCAGCCATATCGCAGTCGCTCAGGAAAGTTATAATTAAGCTTTACTTGCTTAATCAGAATCAGACGATGACTCTCCATGTCTGCAGCCTTGATGATTAAAAGCGATCTGCAATCCTGTGTAAATAAAATGTCTTGGTTTTCTTGCATTGTGTAGTCAGTCGGGAAACCTGAGAGCAAGTGGAAAGTTTGCTTTGGTAGAGTTTAATTATCCAATTAAATAATGGAGCTCTTGGATCTAATAACTGCAGGTTCATTTCCAATTCATCGGAAGTTCCCTTCTGATTACCAGCAAAATGACACATCCGTGCAAATTTTGATTAGAGAATGCATATATAATTAAATTCCTTACACACCTTTGATGTAAATGCTCAGTATATATTCTCTTGATTAGCATGCAATATATTTCAGATCTCATTCTTCCAGTAATCTCGATAGCAAAATTACAATTATTCAATGTGGCTATTCAGGATGGAGAAGATCCTAGAAGTCCTCTCAACACACACCAGAGAGAATGTTACAAAGAGTAATGATGCGCTCGCGGAATAGCAATAGTACTGTACTACTTTGTGCTTCGATTCTGAGAGTATATAGATGGTCAAGTCGGAAACATAATTCACTCATAAAATTGTGCAGGGATAATTAGTAGAATATAAAGAGATATTACAAGCTCATTGTCAACTTAAATACTTCCCTATAGCAGACAACGTCATAGTCTGACAAGTTGCAGTAACTGAGGCTTGATTAATAATTAAGGAGGGCAAGGAAATGTCATGGCAAGCATTCCAGGACTCTATACATCATTCCACTTGTTCTATGAAAGTATAGGAAGGCATCTATATGATTTCACATACACACAATCATTTACCAATAGCGGCAGTACTGAAACAGAAGTGTCTCCAAACACCACCTGCATATATGGCTCAGATACTGGGAGAACATTTTGCAAAAACTGCTGCCACTGCTAGCCAGGATCTGTTATTTTATCAGTACAGTGCATCTGTAGAGACAGGAAAATTAGTCTTGAGATCCAAAAGTTACGAGCCTTACAACTACACTATCTCCATGTGGCTGCTGGAATCAGCAATGTCTGAGACTTGGGCAACTGCACCCAGTCACAACCAAATCTGGTATAGTTTGCTTCAAGATTTTCCAACAGCATCAATGGAAATCCACATCGAATATTTTACTCTAATATGGCAGAGTGGCAACTTCCCCAATTCCCTGGAGAAGGCACTTTTGATACCTCTTTTGAAACGAGGAATGGATCACACCTGTCCCAGTAGTTATCAGAGTATTGCCTTAACGAGCTGTCTAGGAAAGACACTAGAGTGAAAGTTTAAATGTCATATGGTCTGGTTTATAGAGAACAGGGTTCCCCTTAGCCTCTCTCACTGTGGCTTCCATAGATTTTGGTGAACCATGGACCAACTGACACTGTTAAAGGCAGCTATTCAATAGTCCTTCATATGTAAACATCACTCTATTGACATATTCTTCAATATCAGTAAATGCCCCCCCAGGGGGTCCACAACTCTTTTGTGGATACATGTGTAGCAAGCACGGGACCCCGAGCTAATATGGCCTTCCTTCCTTACCGGGCTGCATACCTTCCCTTTCCGCATCCTTCCCCATCCCCCATCTTCACCCTCATTCCCCCTCACCTCTGGGTCTTTCCTTCCCTTCCTCCCCGTCTGGGAGGATGGTTTGTGCCTACGTCCGGAGACGGACGCTCGTAAATGTACCGCATTCTCTGCTTTCCTTGCTTCTATGTCTTCATCCTTCCTTTGTCCTTCTCTTTTCCTTACCTCTTCTCTTTACCCTTTTCTCTGCTGCGGCATTTGAGACTTCTCTTCTTTTCTTTCTCTTTCTCTTTCTCCCTCCCTGTGCTTGTCTGAAGGCCGAACCACGCATTTTTGTGCGTAGCCGGTGATGGGTTAACGCGTAATTCCCCACCCCGGGTAGACAGGTAGGACATGTACGTACCCCCTGGTAACGGCCAGGCCCAGGGATGGGTGATTACCCGAGCTGATACCTTCCGAAAGTGCCGATTGGTCCCTCCATCCGTTTGTCGGGAGGTGTGCCCTGAGGTGTGAACAATCACAAGGCGGGAGTGCCCTCAGAGAAGACCCCCACAAGGGAGGAGCGCGCCATCGGAGATGCCGGTAATCATGGTGAATCTTCTGCAATGGTTTCCTCACCTTCCACTATGTCTGCTCACAAGCGTAAGTTCACTGAGTCTCAGCCACAGTCAGTTCTTCCATCGTTGCCACAGTTCCTTGCTGTTTCTCGGTCTGACGAAGGTCACGACTTCTCCACGGTCAATCCTTAAATTATTCAGAAAGGTGTCGACGCAATTGCAGGTCCTGTAAAGTCTTGTTCCAAATTACGGAATGGCACCTTGTTGTTAGGAACAGTCAGTGCCCTCCAGGCACAAAAATTGCTGCGTACTTCAATGCTCCACACCTTCCCTGTCCGGGTTGAAGCGCACCGCACTTTAAATTCATCACGTGGAGTCGTTTATACACGCTCCCTTAAAAGATTGTCTGACGAAGAAATTCAGCACTACCTGTCTGACCACGGCGTAACGGCTGTTCATAGAGTTATGAAAAGGGTTGACATGAACCTCATTCGAACCTGCACTGTCTTCTTGACATTTGACAATGTTCAACTGCCATCGAAAATCAAAGCAGGCTATGAGATAATTACCATTCGCCCTTACGTCCCAAACCCTACGCTTTGCTATCGGTGTCAGCGGTTCAATCACACCCGCCAGTCCTGTTCCAATCCGGCCAAATGTGTTACGTGTGGCAAGGATGCCCATGAGGGTGCTTCTCCACCTCCATCCCCGCGCTGCATCAACTGTATGGGTGACCACACTGCTTCCTCTCGAGATTGCCCTGTTTTTAAAGACGAAAAGCTCATCCAGGAAATCAGAGTGAAGGGAAAGGTGTTGACCTTTGCTGCTCGAAAATTATTCGCCAGTCGAGAGCCCACCATGCCTCAGACAGGAAAATACAGCACTGTCCTTCCTTTTCCTCGGCCAACAAAGGAGGCGGCCACACAGACTCGCGACTTCACCTTTAGTACCATGGTTGTCAGATCGGCCAGCGCAAAGGTCGCCCGTTCAACCTCACCACTTTCGCCGGCCCACTCTATGGCCCACCCTTCATCGGGTTCTGCTAAATCTCGAGCCCAAAAGTCAGACACCAAGACTTCAAAAAAAGAGCTTACGCGAGAAGATTTTTTATGTACCCCAACTTCACAACCATCGGTTATTCCTTCTTCTAAACATCATAATTCCAAGAAGGCAACAAAGAAACACAGTTCATCTCCTTCTCCGCCAAGGCGTGTCCTATCTACAGCACCACCTGTCGGAAATTGCACTCTGCCGTCTTCTGTGACGCTGAGGCGCACTACTGGCGGCCGATCAACCGGCCCATCGCTGGTGGCAGGTGCTGCTCCTGAACAACCTATGGATCGGGATCTTCTGCCTTCGGCTGAATGCCATTCCATGGTGTCGGTCGCAAGCTCTGAGCAGTCGTTGAGATGACAGCAACTTTGGTCACATTCCTCCATTTTCTGTTCACCCTATGTTCATTATCCACTGGAATATCCACGGCATTCGAGCCAATCGAGATGAATTGTCGATCACCTTATGATCCTACTCGCCGGTCATCTTATGTCTTCAGGAAACAAAGCTGTGTCCCCATGACCGCTTTGTTCTCCCTCATTTTCAGTCCGTCCGATATGATCTCCCCTGTGTTGAAGGCACTCCAGCCCACGGAGGACTTGCGATTCTTCTCCATGATTCCATTATCAGTCAATCCCCTTAAACACTTCCTTCCAAGCTGTCGCCGTCCGTCTTTCCTTTCTGGATACACGTTCTCTCCTTGTACTGTATACATTCCATAGTCCACACCAATGGCACGAGCTGATCTCCTTCATCTTCTTGGTCAGCTTCCACCCCCCTATTTGCTGGTTGGAGACTTCAATGCCCACCACCCGCTTTGGGGATCTCCACATCCTTGTCCACGTGGCTCACTATTGCTAGACGTCTTCCACCAAGTGGATCTAGTTTGTCTCAACACTGGGGTCCCTATAGTTTTCGCTGCCTCCACGACAAAATTTCTCTCATTTGGACCTTGTGGTCGGTACTGTTCCGCTAGCTCGGCGCTTCGAATGGTTCGCCCTTGATGATACACACTAGAGTGACCACTTTCCATGTGTCCTTAGACTGCAGCCTCAACTGACATATATGCGCCCGTGACACTGGAAGTTTGCCCAAGCCGATTGGACACTTTTTTCGTCTCTAGCGACATTCGATGACAGCCACTTTCCCAGCGTCGACGATGAGGTCACACATATTACAGACATTATTCTTACAGCTGCGGGACATTCAATACCACGCACCTCCGAATTGCCCCGGCACCCCCCAGTTACTTGGTGGAACGAGGCATGTCGTGACGCATTACGTGAGCGGAGACGTGCTGTTCGCGTTTTCTGCCACCATCCTACTTTGGCCAACTGTATCCGCTATAAGCAGTTCCGTGCGTGAAGCCGTCGTGTCATTCGCGATAGCAAGAAGGCAAGCTGGAAATTCTTTATTAGCTTATTTAGCACCTCCTCGGAAGTTTGGAGTCGGCTTCAAAGGTTCTAAGGCGCGCCTAGTTACTCCCCGGTCTCTGGGCTCACAGTCGCGCATGATACATTAGTGGACTCTGTCGCAATTTGTAACTCATTGAGTCAGCGCTTTGCTGAGATTTCGAGCTCTTCAAATTACCCGCCAGCGTTTCTCTCGAAGAAACGTGCAGCGGAAGTGCAACCTTTCGCTTTCTCCTCTCAAAATCGCGAAAGCTACAATACTGTTTTCTCCATGCAGGAACTCCAACATGGGCTCTCTTCTTGTCGCTCCTCCGCCCCAGGACCCGATGGTATCCACGTCCAAATGTTGCTGCATTTATCAACCCATAGTCTGCGTTACCTCCTTCGCCTTTAAAATCGAATTTGGACCGACAGTACTTTTCCCAGACGATGGCGGGAAGCTATCGTCGTTCCTGTTCCGAAACCTGGAAAGGACAAACATCTCCCCTCTAGCTATCGCACCATTTCTCTCACGAGTAGTGTATGTAAGGTTTTGGAGCGTATGTTGAATTACCAATTAGCTTGGAGGCTGGAATCCCGCAGTCCTTTAACACCTGCCATACGCGTATTCCGAAAGCATCGTTCTGCAGTTGACCATCTTGTTGCTCTCTCCACTTATATCATGAACAATTTTCTCCAGGAACGCCAAACAGTAGCAATATTTTTTGATCTGGAGAGAGCATACAATACCTGTTGGAGGACAGGCATCCTCCGCACACTGTTCTCTTGTGGCTTTCGAGGTCGGCTACCCCTTTTTCTTCGCGAATTTATGGCAGAGAGCACATTTAGCGTGCGGGTGAACATTACTCTCTCCCGTACCTTCTCCCAAGAAAACGCCGTACCCCAGGGCTCCATGCTGAGTGTTGTACTGTTTGCCATTGCCATAACTCCAATTATGGATTGTCTCCTTCCTGATGATGCCTTGGGCTCCCTCTTTGTGGACGATTTTGCGATCTACTACAGCTCTCAACGGACCAACCTTCTAGAGCGTCGTCTTCAAGGATGTCTCGATTACCTCCACTCTTGGAGCATCGAAACCGGCTTCCGTTTTTCTCCCAGTAAGACCGTTTGTGTTAATTTTTGGCGACGTAAGGAGTTTCTTCCACCCACCTCACATCTAGGACCTGTCAACCTTCCGTTTTCAGACGTCGCTAAATTCTTGGGTCTTATGTTTGACAGAAAACTGTGCTGGTCCTCCCACGCTTCCTATCTTTCGCGCTCGCTGTCTGCGATCCCTCAACACCCTCCGTGTCCTGAATGGTACCTCCTGGGGAGCGGACCGAGTGGTCCTTCTCCGACTCTATCGCACCTTAGTGCGCTCGAAATTGGACTATGGAAGCATAGTCTACTCCTCTGCTCGGCCGTCTATTCTTCGTCGTCTCGACTCTATCCACCACCGTGGATTACATTTAGTGTCTGGAGCTTTTTACACCAGCCCTGTGGAAAGCCTTTACGCTGAGACTGCTGAACCTACGCTGTTTAATCGGCGAGCAGTCCTTCTGAGTCGTTATGCTAGCCATCTGTCTTCCATGCCTGCTAATCCAGGCCATGACATTTTTTTCGACGCCTCCTTTGATGTAGGGTATGAAGGCCGCCCCTCCTCCCTACTACCATAGGGAGTCCGCTTCCGTCAACTGCTCCATTCTCTTTCCTTCCGCTTTCCTAAAACCATCTTGACAAGTTGGGGTACAGCACCGCCTTGGCTCTGTCCCCAGATCTGCCTGCTCCGTGACCTTTTTCGATTTCCCAAGGATGGTACCCCTTCACTTGTTCATCGTCGGGCATTTGCTGCTCTATGTGCACAAATGATGGAAGCCACATTTATTTGCACCGATGGCTCGAAAACATCGTTAGATGTAGGGAGTGCCTATATTGTTGGTGACACCCCAAATCACTTTCGGCTTCCCGACCAGTGTTCGGTTTATACTGCAGAGCTTTACGCTATTCTGCAGGCTGTCCACTACATCCGCCGCCATCAGCGGATACAGTATGTTATCTGCTCAGATTCTCTCAGCTCTCTCCTCAGTCTCCAAGCTCTTTACCCTGTGCACCCTCTGGTCCACTGGATTCAGGACTGTCTGCGCTTGCTCCACCTGGGGGGCGTCTCGGTGGCGTTCCTGTGGCTCCCGGGACACGCTGGTATCTGTGGAAATGAGGCGGCCGATATTGCAGCCAAGGCTGCAGTCTCTCTTCTTCGGCCAGCTATTCAATCGATTCCCTTCGCCGATCTACGGAGCGTTTTATGTTGTCGAGTTGTTCTTTTATGGCACGCCCATTGGTCGACACTTCCCCATAATAAATTGCGGGACGTGAAAGCTCTTCCTTGTGCTTGGACCTCTTCCTCCCGAACGTGTCTTTGGGAGGAGGTAAATTTAACTAGACTCCGGATAGGGCACTGTCTTTTTAGCTATCAACATCTTTTAAGCGGTGATCGTCCCCCACTCTGTCCCCACTGCTCTCAGCTGTGGACGGTAAGACACCTTTTAATTGAGTGCCCCTATTTTAATCCGTTACGCTCCCATCTACAGCTGTCGCCTGATATGTCGTCGATATTAGCAGATGACACGCGCTCAGCCGATCGCGTTCTCGAGTTTTAGTGCCAGTGAAATGACGTCAGTCATTTGGAGCTTTTTTTGGGGACAACCAACCCCTTCCTGTAGTCGATTTTTAAGCATTCCTTCTGCATTTAGTTTCTCCAATTTTATGACTTTCGTTCCCATTGCTGCTGGGTTCCATTTTAGGTTTTTTACTGTTTCCTAAGTCACGGACCGGGCGCTAATGACCATAGCAGTTTTGCGCCCTAAAACAAAAAAAAAAAAATTATATCAGTAAGGTGTAAGATACTGCTTGGAAACACTGTATTTTGCGCAACTGCATCAGTAGGGATTTTGTGTCTACCTCCCCATCTTTATGTGGTCTATCCTGTCTCAGCCATTTCCAAGGATCCAAGTCAGTAAATCGCTGCCAGATCATTATTATCAGAGTGGTGTCTCCCTGGACAGTGTTTAAAGTGTTAACCCTCTTTGCCGTAGCCACAAACAGTATCACATCTACGATAATGTGTTCTGTACACTGCTCCTTAATTGTAGACAATTTTGATGTTTTCTGTTCCTCCTCAAATGTGGGAACACACACACATCTGTAGCAGTCTTATAGAGGGGTGGGCTGCAAAGATGGGCTTTCTATTTGATGCGAGTGAGTGTGAATGTGTGTGTGCTTCTTTTTTTTCCATTTTTATTTTACCTGTCTTGCATATGAGGGACACCATCCTACATTTTAGAGACTCGTTGATTTTCCTGGACCTCATTTTCTACTCCTATTGTCACAGTTGCTGCACCTCAGAAGTCTACAAACCAGAACACTCTAGGTACTGAATATCATCAAGTGCCTTAGCCAAGTTCTTAGACAGTGGACAGGGCAGGTCTGTTCGAGATTTATCTGGCCTTATGCTTTTGTGGCTCGACTGTGTGTACCGTGTATTGATTGTTGAGGCCTCATCTTCGAAGATAGTTGGCACATTCCCCCATGAGGAGATTTGGCTGGCCATGGGTGCTTGTAGGACCAGACTGATTGCACATCTCTGTGCTGAGGTCAGGGAACCAGTACTCACCATCCAGTGGCAGCTCCTCATGGTGCAACAAGCACATTGTTCCTCACACCTCCAACTTCATCTGCATGCCATACTGTTGCTCATCCATCTCTGGCTGCATTTCTCCAACCGTCCATGAATCACAATTCTGTTAAGGATCTGTCTGTAGTGTATGCTTTGAGTCAGCTTGTGTAGAGCATTTATAACCCCAAATCCAGTGTTCTAACCATCTGCTACCCTGGATACGGCAGACACTCAATGTTATTTTAGATTCAGTGCTTCACAGCAGAGATTGTGGTATTGCTTCTGCTTTAATGTGGTATTTTCTGACATTTTTGTGTGAGGACCAAGAGTATATGTAAGTTCAGTTTTGTGGTCTCTGGAGCACATGAGCCTATCTTCCATTGCTAAATTTCTTTTATATTGGAATCTGAGTGATCTTCACTCTGTCCAACATTTGAACACAGTAAATCAGTTAATCCAGCATTCCATCCTCAACTGAAACTACTGGGGAGTAGGATTCAATCTGCTCAGTACCAGGGTACATGAAGATTGTGGGAAACTAAATATCTGATAGTCCTCAGGCAGAGCTGTTGTAAGTGACTTATTCAATTCTTCGAGCACAGCAGTATATTACCATCAGGTCAATCCTGTGACACTCCTACTGTGAGTGTATCTCAGACCAGTTTTATTTTGCCCAACTTGTAGATTTATAGATGCAATAATGTGTGCTGTGTACCATCTGTGTCACTGCAGATATCGCAACTCCTTCTCACATTCCTGTCAAAGTATTTGAGAGCCTCAGTACATAAGCTTTGGTTACCAGTTGGGTTGTCCATTGTGTGGCAACTACCAAGTGTTAGATCATCACTGTTTTTGTGTCAAGAAAGTGGTTGAATATTACAATGCTGCAGCTTTGGTGTACACCTGTTTCCCTGTGCTTACAACTTGTCTTCCCACAAAGGAACATGGGCAACTTATCTGAACTCAAAGTGATGTTCTAAGGCATGTTGACAGGCATGTTAAATTATGTACATCAAGTGTGTTGCCCTGATCACAGTTGGAGACACAAATTACTCTGGAGCTATCTCCCTCACTCTTCCGTGAGGGTGCTAGAAATGCAAAATAATGTTAACTGTCGGCTTGTGCTGTAGCACTTTTGCCTCTGTTCATCAATTGTAACACAGAGTTAAAAATTGTGACCATTTTGTTTCTTGCAGATGTCTTCATGGAAAAGTCCAACAAGAAGTTTATGTCCTTGACATAATCACTAATTACCACTGCCTTTGCAAGCTAATGCAGGCAATGGTGCAGCACAAGCATATTCAAAAAGTGGTGCATGCAGTCACAGAGAATGACAGGTTCACACAGGAATATGAGTAGTTAACTTCAGCTTAACAGTGCCAGATTGAAGTGATGATTTGAGATCTTAACTTCCCTAACTGGAATGGTGGAATACAGCAGCAACTGGCACAATTCAGTACTTACTGCATCGTGGAGAAACAGTCCATGTAAGTATGGAGTTCTGTAGATTACCATGTAAGCTGTCGTGTGTTAATCACATTAAAATATTCTTTTTTGTGTACATAATTTTCTACATGGTATATTTCATTGAAACTAGCTTCAACTGTGTCAAATTACCAAATGCAAATCTATATTTAACATTTTATTCTTTGTGTCATTCTTCACCCTTATTTATTTATTTATGAATCTGGAACAGTAGCATTACTTACAGAAAAAATTGCATTAATTTGATTTTGCCTGTTTATTGAAACTAAAGGGAAACTCACCAGTTTGTGCCAAAAATGTTTCACATTTGTGGCACCAGGCTTGGGGTCACACCTTATGGGGCCATGAAAATCATATATTAATAAAAAATCACAACTAGAGATTGGACAAAACACTTCTTCTATTGCAGTCTTTGACCACCTCCCTGTGTGACATCCCCATTTATGTGACCTCCTATATCTGCACAAGAGGTGAGCCACTCAGATTGTGGGCTCTGAGAGTATTCCTCCATTTCTAAACTTCAACTTACATTTCTGTCTTTCTTATGAATGTTGCTAATATCACCTAAAGAGAGGAATAATTTTTTTTACTTTCAGTCAGTGAACATCACCTATAGGTAACCCCCCAGGGGGTCCACAACTCTTTTGTGGATACGTGCATAGCGAGCACGGGACCCCGAGCTAATGTGGCCTTCCTTCCTTTCCTGGCTGCATACCTTCCCTTTCCACATCCTTCCGCATCCCCCATCTTCGCCCCCCCCCCCCCCTCCCCTTCACCCCTGGCTCTTTCCTTCCCTTTCTCCCCATCTAGGAGGATGGTTTGTGCCTATGTCCGGAGACGGACACTCGTAAATGTACCGCATTCTCTGCCTTCCTTGCTTCTATGTCTTCATCCTTCCTTTGTCCTTCTATTTTCCTTACCCCTTCTCTTTACCCTTTTCTCTGCTGTGGCGTTTGAGACTTCTCTTCTTTTCTTTCCCTTTCTCTTTCTTCCTCCCTGTGCGTGTCTGAAGGCTGACCCACGCATTCTTGTGCGTAGCCGGTGATGGGTTAACGCGTAATTCCCCACCCCGGGTAGACAGGTAGGACACGTACGTACCCCCTGGTAATGGCCAGGCCCAGGGAGGGATGATTACCCGAGCTGATACCTTCCAAAAGTGCCGATTGGTCCCTCCATCCGTTTGTTGGGAGGTGTGCCCTGAGGTGTGAACAATCACCTAAGGCGGGAGTGCCCTCAGAGAGGACCCCCACAAGGGAGGAGCGCGCCATTGGAGACGCCGGTAATCATGGGGGATTCTTCCGCAATGGTTTCCTCACTTTCCACTATGTCTGCTCACAAGTGTAAGTTCACTGAGTCTCAGCCACAGTCAGTTCTTCCATCGTTGCCACAGTTCCCTGCTGTTTCTCAGTCTGACGAAAGTCACGACTTCTCCACGGTCAACCCTTTCATTATTCAGAAAGGTGTCGACGCAATTGCAGGTCCTGTAAAGTCTTGTTCTAAATTACAGAATGGCACCCTGTTGTTAGAAACACACAGTGCCCTCCAGGCACAAAAATTGCTGCGTACTTCAATGCTCCACACCTTCCCTGTCCGGGTTGAAGTGCACCGCACTTTAAATTCATCACGTGGAGTCGTTAATACACGCTCCCTCGATGGATTGTTTGACGAAGAAATTCAGTACTACCTGTCTGACAAGGCGTTACGGCTGTTCATAGAGTTGTGAAAAGGGTTGACACGAACACCATTCCAACCCACAACGTCTTCTTGATATCTGACAAAGTTCAACTCCCATCGAAAATCAAAGCAGGCTATGAGATAATATCTGTCTGCCCTTATGTCCCAAACACTACGCATTGCTATCAGTGTCAGCGGTTCAATCACACAAGCCAGTCCTGTTCGAATCTGGCCAAATGTGTTACTTGTGGCAAGGATGCCCATGAGGGTGCTTGTCCACCTCCATCCCCTCACTGCATCAACTGTATGGGTGACCACACTGCTTCCTCTCGAGATTGCCCCATTTTTAAAGACTCATTCAGGAAATGAGAGTGAAGGGAAAGGTGTTGACCTTTGCTGCTCGAAAATTATTCGCCAGTCGAGAGCCCACCGTGCCTCAGACAGGAAAATACAGCACTGTCCTTGCTTCTCCTAGGCCAAGAAATGAGGGGGCCACTCAGACTTGTGACCTCACCCTTAGTACCACGGTTGTCAGATCAGACAGCATGAAGATCACCTGTTCAACCTCACCACTTTCGCCTGCCCACTGTAAGGCTCACCCTTCATCGTGTTCTGCTAAATCTCGAGCCCAAAAGTCAGACACCAGGATTTCGAAAAAAGAGATTACGCGTGAAGATTTTTTATGTACCCCAACTTCTCAACCATCGGTTCCTCTTTCATCTAAACATCATGTTCCCAAGAAGGCTAATAAGAAACCCAGTTCATCTCCTTGTCCGCCAAGGCGTGTCTCATCTACTGCGCCACCTGTCGGAAATTGCACTCGGCTGTCCCATGTGTCGCCGCGGCGCACTGCTGGAGGCCAATCGACCGGCCGATCGCTGGTGGCAGGAGCTGCTCCTGAGCAACCTATGGATCAGTATCTTCTGCCTTCAGCTGAATGCCACTCCATGTTGTCAGTCACAAGCTCTGAGCAGTCGTTGAGTTGACGGCAATATTGCTCACATTCTTCCATTTTCTGTTCACCCTATGTCCATTATCCACTGGAATATCTGCGGCATTCGAGCCAATCGGGATGAATTGTCAATCCTCTTATGATCCTACTCGCTGGTCATCTTCTGTCTTCAGGAAACAAAGCTGCGTCCCCATGACCACTTTGTTCTCCCCCGTTTTCAGTATGTCCGATTTGATCTCCCCTCTGTTGAAGGCACTCCAGCAAATGGAGGACTCATGATTGTTCTCCATGATACTCTCCATTATCACCCAATCCCCTTAAACACTTCCTTCCAAGTTGTCGCTGTCAGTCTTTCCCTTTCTGGAATACCTTTTCTCTTTGTACTGTATACATTCCATCGTCCACACCAATGGACCGAGCTGATCTCCTTCATCTTCTTCGTCAGCTTCCACCCTCTATTTGCTGGTTGGGGACTTCAATGCCCACCACCCGATTTCGGGATCTCCACATCCTTGTCCACGTGGCTCACTATTACTACACATTTTCCACCAAGCGGATCTAGTTTGCCTCAACACTGCAGACCCTACATTTTCGTCTGCCTCCATGACAAATTTCTCTCATTTGGACCTTTCGGTCGGTACTGTTCCACCTAGCTCGGTGCTTTGAATGGTTCACCCTTGATGATACTCACTCGAGTGACCACTTTCCATGTGTCTTTAGACTGCAGCCTCAACTGCCATATATGCGCGTGCGACACTAAGTTTGGCGAAGCCGATTGGACACTTTTTTCGTCTCTAGCGACATTAGATTACAGTCACTATCCCAGCGTTGACGATGAGGTCACACATATCACAGACGTTATTCTTACAGCTGCGGAACGTTCAATACCATGCACCTCCGAATTGTCTGGCACCCCCCAGTTCTTTGGTGGAACGAGGCATGCCGTAGCGCAATACGTGAGCGGCGACATGCTCTTCGTGTTTTCTGCCACCATCCTACTTTGGCCAACTGTATCCGCTATAAGCAGTTCCGTGCGCGATGCCGTCGCGTCACCCGCGATAGCAAGAAGGCAGGCTGGGACTTCTTTACTAGATCATTGAACACCTTCACTCCCTCCTCGGAAGTTTGGAGTCGAATTCGACAGTTATCTGGCGCGCCTAGTTTCTCCCCAGTCTCTGGGCTCACTGTTGTGCATGATGCAATAGTGGACCCCGTCGGAATTTCTAACTCATTGGGTCAACACTTTGCTGAGATTTCAAACTCTTCAAATTACCCACCAGCGTTTCTCCCGTAGAAACGTGCAGCCGAAGTGCAACCTTTCGCTTTCTGCTCTCAAAATCTCGAAGCTATAATACTATTTTCTCCATGCGGCGACTCCAACATGCACTCTTCTTCTCGTTCCTCAGCCCCAGGACCGGATGGTATCCACATCCAAATGTTGCTGCATTTATCAACCCATAGTCTGCGTTACCTCCGTCGCCTTTATAATCGAATTTGGACCGACAGAACTTTTCCCAGATGATGGCGGGAAGCTATCGTCGTTCCTGTTCCGAAACCTGGAAAGGACAAACATCTCCCCTCTAGCTAGCGCCACATTTCTCTCACGAGTAGTGTACGTAAGGTTTTGGAGCGTATGGTAAATTGCCATTTAGCTTGGTCGCTGGTGGCCCGCAGTCTTTAAACACCTGCCCAAATGCGGTTTCTGAAAGCATTTTTCTGCAGTTGACCATCTTGTTGCTCTCTCCACTTACATCATTAACAATTTTCTCCGGTAACGCCAAACAGTAGCAATATTTTTTGATCTGGAGAGAGCATACAATACCTGTTGGAGGACAGGCATCCTCTGTACACTGTTCTCTTGGGGCTTTCGAGGTCGGCTGCCCCTTTTTCTTCGCGAATTTATGGCAGAGTGCACATTCAGAGTGCGGGTGAACACTACTCTCTCTTGTACTTTCTCCCAAGAAAACGGAGTACCCCAGAGCTCTGTGCTAAGTGTTGTACTGTTTGCCATTGCCATAAATCCAATTATGGATTGTCACCTTTCTGATGTCTCGGACTCCCTCTTTGTGGATGATTTTGTGATCTACTACAGCTCTCAACGGACCAGCCTTCTTGAACGACGTCTTCAAGGATGTCTCGATCGCCTCCACTCTTGGAGCATTGAAACCGGCTTCCGTTTCTCTCCCAGCAAGACCGTTTGTGTTAATTTTTGGCGACGTAAGGAGTTTCTTCCGCCCTCCTTACATCTAGGTCCTGCCAACCTTCCGTTTTCGGACGTCGCTAAATTCTTGGGCCTTATGTTTGACAGAAAACTGTGCTGGTCCTCCCACGTTTCCTATTTTTCGTGCTCGCTGTCTGCGATCCCTCAACACCCTCCGTGTCCTGAATGGTACCTCCTGGGGAGCGGACCGAGTGGTCCTTCTCTGCCTCTATCGCGCCTTAGTTCACTCGAAATTGGACTATGGAATCACAGTTTACTCCTCTGCTCGGCCGTCTATTCTTCGTCGTCTCGACTATCCACCACCATGGATTACATTTAGTGTCTGGAGCTTTTTACACCAGCCCTGTGGAAAGCCTTTATGCTGAGGCTGCTGAACCTTTGCTGTCCGATCGGCGATCTATCCTTCTAAGACGTTATGCTAGCAATTTCTCTTCCATGCCTGCTAATCCAGCCCATGACATTTTTTTCGATGCCTCCTTGGATGTAGGGTATGCAGGCTGCCCTTCCTCCCTACTACCACCGGGAGTCCGCTTCCATCAACTGCTCCATTCTCTTTCCTTCCACTTTCCTAAAACCTTCTTGACAACTAGGGGTACAGCACCACCTTGGCTCCGTCCCCAGATCAGATTGACCTTTGTCAATTAGCCAAGGATGGTACCCCTTCACTTGTTTATCATTGGGCATTTGCTGCTCTATATGCACAAATGAAGGAAGCCACATTTATTTACACAGATGGTTCAAAAACATCTTTAGGTGTAGGGAGTGCCTATATTGTTGGCGACACCCCCAATTTATTTCGGCTTCCCAACTAGTGTTCGGCTTATACTGCGGAGCTTTACGCTGTTCTCCAGGCTGTCCAATACATTCGCCAACATCAGCGTATACAGTATGTTATCTGTTCAGATTCTCTCAGCTCTCTCGTCAGTCTCCAAGCTCTCTACCCTGTCCACCGTCTGGTCCACCAGATTCAGGACTGTCCGTGCTTCTTTCACCTGGGGGGCATCTCGGTTGCATTCCTCTGTCTCCCGGGACATGTTGGTATCTGTGGAAATGAGGTGGCTGACATAGCTGCCAAGGCCGCAGTCTCTCTTCTTCGGCCAGCTATTCAATCGATTCCCTTTGCCGATCTACAGAGCATTTTATATCGTTGTGTTGTTCTTTTATGGCATGCCCAATTGTCGACACTTCCCCATAAAAATTGCGGGATGTGAAATCTCTTACCTGTGCTTGGACCTCTTCCTCCCGAACGCGTCATTGAGAGGAGATAATTTTAAGTAGATTGCGGATAGGGCACTGTCTTTTTAGCCATCGACATCTTTTAAGCAAAGATCCTCCCCCACTCTGTCCCCACTGCTCTCAGCTGAGGACAGTAAGACACTTTTGAGTGCCCCTATTTTACTCCGTTACTCGCCCATCTACAGCTGTTGCCTCATATATCGTCAATTTTAGCAGATGACTCATGCTCGGCCAATCGCGTTCTCGAGTTTATTAGTGCCAGTGAGATGACGTCAGTCATTTGAAGTTTTTTTTTGGGGGACAACCAACCCTTTTCTGAAGTGGATTTTTAAGCTTTCTTTCTGCTTTTAGTTTCGCCAAATTTTTGTGTTTTGTTCCCATTGCTGCTGGTTTCCATTTTCATTTTTTACTGGTTCCTAAGTCATGGACCGGGCGCTAATGACCATAGCAGTTTTGCGCCCTAAAACCAAAACAAAAAAAAAAAAAACAAAAAAAACTTATAGGTAAATAGTGACAGTCTTTCTGCCTCCTTGTAATTTTGTTCTTTTGTTGACAGAATTTCCCCTTTGATACAGTCAATATTGTTACAATTTGAGTAATAATACATTTTGCTCAACAGAGTTCGGCATCTCCAATCACTAGCTCCTTTCAAAGATTAAACTATTTATCCTTTGGTCATGGAGAAATGAAGAGTGATAACATTCTTAAATTTTTATTTGCACTGCATAATAATGATACAGGTGGTAATATACTTGGATGCTTGGTATGTTCTCTCAAAGCATTAAGAAGTGGGGAAACTGAACTGTGTAATCACACACACTGAGGGTGTCCTGTCGTAGCCATTATCCTGAGACTGTGAATAGTACTGACTTCATTACTAATGCTGGTTGTTGCGTTACTGCTTGACAATTGATTCTATAGCAATTAGTGGACATTGGAATTGTGTGTGTGATGAACACCTTTATACAGTCAAAGCTGTGCTGAAGATAGATTCCATAAATGTTCACGACAGGTGACAAAATTCAAAGAAAAGCCATTTTATCTTAACTGTAGGAGCAGTTAGTGGACAGTAGGTAGGTCTTCCTATCATTGATTGTTGTTGATGATGAACCCAATGAGCAGAGCACGTTAGCTTTTACCAATAGAAAATAGTTGCTGTACAGAATACTGGCACAAGTCCGTACATTGTGAGGAAAAACAATATAGAAAATAATACATGTAATATGAATGGTGACCAATACTGAAACCGAATTCTAACTCGGCCCAATAAATATGCAGCAAGCAAAAAATATAGGAATATTAGTTAGTGAATAACCTACATAAATAGCTACAGGCAGATGTGACACACACATAACTGCCAATTCTGTCAGTTCACGCCAGTGTGCGTATGTCATGTTGAATGAGAGCAGCAGTTGGGTGTAGGCATGAGGGGCAGTGACTGCAAGATACAATTATGGAAGATACGAGTGCTGTCTGGTGGAGAGTTCAGGGACTAGATGGAGGCATGAAGACTGCCAGATACGGCAGTGGCAGTGTTGAGGGGGGGCTGCAGCAAATGAGAGAAGCAAGGAAGGGAAAAGGTACAGTCCACACACCACCTTCCTCCGCTAACCCCACCCACCCACAATATCTCCCCCCCCCCCCCCCCCTTTGTCCTAATGCCTCCTCCCAGTTTGTACTCTCTTACCCTCATTGTGTGTCATCCTGTGCCAACACACCTACTCTTCTCTCCTTCCCAATTACCTGCTTCTCTCATTTTCCACTTGTCTTGCCCACACCCTGCCCTACAATCCCTTGACACTGCACATGGCAGTCTTCGTGCCTCCCTCTAGTCCCTTCATGCTGCAGCAGACAGAGCAAACCCCCTCCATTTACCCGTATGTTGCTAGCCATAGCCATTTCTATTCCCCGCCCCCCTGCATGTTGCTGCTTGTGTTCAACATGAGAGTGGTAATTCATTACGTGCTTCCAGAGATTGCAGTCATGTGCATGAGGTGTGCTTGCTGGAGTGAATGAAACTGTGTTTTCGTTTCTGATGAATGTGTCGGCAGAAAAAAATTGTAAGAATCTTTTCATTGTGCTTGTCTGTGACTCATTGTCATCTTTATGATGAGTAGAAATGTATTATTTTGCTTCTCCAATCCCCAGTTCTCATTGCTTGGTAGATGTAGACATGATAATTATTTTCTGTGGCAAATTACAGTTTGGTTCCCATATAGCTAAAAATCTTGACACATGATTGTTGGTTATAGGATTAACATTACTTCACTAGTGTGCCACTATAGCCACTGCAACTGCTGTGTATTTAGGGATAAAGGAAGTTAAGAAATGCTAGAATGTTGAAGGCAGAGCATTTTCTCAAAGTTTTCTAATTCAGTGTAGGAGAAAGAAGCATCCTAACAATAATTGTCATATTTATTCATACAAAAGCTGTGGTCCTGTGAAGATCACTCAATGGTTCCACAACATGAAAGTTACTATTTTCATATGATTCAAGAAAATAGATTAAAAAGATTAACTTGTGTAAAGCATAATATTACTCCTCACTTTCAGTTACTAATTTAGACAGACAGAATAAATGTGCCACCAACAGTGAAAAAGACAGTGTTTATAATAGGCTAAACAACAGCTTTGCAGGTGGCAAAGTCAACAGTGAGAGAAAAACTGCACGAGGTGTGACTCTAGCGGGCCATTCCAACTGCACCATCATTTGTTAGCCATTGCTCCTGCACCCACAGTAGCCTGCATCACTCAGCCATCTACTATTGTGACACTCGGGCAGATTATTTAAGCAGCATTTCTACGAAGATCTTAATTTAACCTTTTAAGACAAATAAATAAATAAATATTTTAACTTCTCGTAAAAAAATTCTTCTTTGAAAGAAAGGACAAAAATTAACATAATTTCCAGCACTCTAGTGGCTTTCATGGCTCCCAGCAACAAAAGCCTTTTTCAGAGAGAAACGGTTAGAAATAGGAACAATATGTATTGAAGAAGTTGTTTAGCACTTGAAATATTTGTATGAATGATTAAATTAGTTTTTCTCAGATGAACAGCAGATTAAATATCAGACTTAATTGTGTATTAAGAACCCATTTATGGGCATTGCATGACCTTTTATGATTTTGTCAGAAGGATATGAAATTTTTGTTGAACTGACGGTGAGACGACTTCATCCAATAGAATGTTGACTAGGACAACATGGCAGGAGCACCACCTTTATGAAGAGAATATAAGCATTGCTCCAGCTAGCTTCAGCTGAACTAGAGTGCCCCACTAGAAGACGAACCATGATCCATTAATTAAGCCATGACTTGTGACCTATACTTTTTACTTGCATGGAAATTCTATAAATCGAAGGACATTGATTATTTGCGTGGCACCAATTCCTTGCGATACTTCACTGTGAAAAGGCAAATTATTGTCAATTTAATTTACTGTAATACATTCCCTTAATATTATTTGCTTGAATATTGTCTAGTAATCTGAGAAAACAGCTTCCTAGGAACCCCATATAAGACAAGTGGGTAGGATCCAACATTGCCAATAAGTTACGGGAGGAAACCCAGTGGCTGGTGGCCACAGAATTTTCTTTTGTGGTTTGCTGACACCTTAATTCTCTCTCTTGTCTAGCAGGTGTGCTACTTGCTAATCAGTGTTTTCAGGTGGGTGTTGCAGATATTTTCTTTGCTTTTGTACTTATTTTTCTTGCTTGCCTTGTCTGTTTCTTGCATTTCTCTGTTCCAAAATGCCCACCTTATCTATCCCACCACCTGCTCAGTTTCCACAGCAACCAGTGTTAAATGAAATGCAGCTAATGCAGATCTACGTATACATCTACATCCATACTCCGCAAGCCACCTGATGGTGTGTGGCAGAGGGATATTTCAGTTCCAGACTAAGCAAAAGTCTACACTGCTCGACACAGTGCAGCAGCTAATGTCCATTGCTGTGCACCTGACAGAACGAGCAACTCCAACCCCAACACCTATAGCTATTCTGCCTTTTTGCCAGTTTCATGAACAGGAAGGTGAATGGCTCAAGTGGTTGCAACAGTTTGAAGGCCACGTAATTGCTTACAATGTACCAGGTACTGTGAAACATCCCTAATGGTAGGAAGTGCAGTGTTCCATTTATCTCGGAAGTTGTTCCCTAATTCCACGCAGAGTGAACTTCCTTGTGAACAGGTTACAGATTCACTAACTATTATGACCAACAAGTGAATGTGGTAGCAGCTAAAACTTCATTTCAGATGTTATGTTACGTGATGCCTGATGTCAAACTCAGAGAACATATTTTGATACAGTCGGGTCCATCATTTCATCATTTCACCAGGCAGTGCAAATACTAGATAAGTAAGATTCAGGTGACCATTGGCTGATAAATTTGAGCAGCCAGCTATTTGTCGGGTTGAGTTCCTTGTTTGCCAATTCGGCAACAGCTTGTGCTCATCACACGGAGTAAACAACGCTCCACACTGCGTAAGCAGCTTGCGGCTACACAGAGAAACAGAACTAAGTCTTGCCCTCAGTGTTGTTCACAGCACAAACGCCAAGACTGCCCCTCCTGAAAAGATCAGTGTCCTGCTTGTGGCAAGAAAGGACATGTGCAATCTCTATGTTTGCAATAGAACAAATATAAGAATTTGGCCCCTTCACAAAAATCTAGTTTCACAAGTAATCAATGCAGTGTACTCAAAACCTACTGCAGGCATCAGCAAAACTATCAAACAAGCAGTTACTTCAGAACTACGCCACACCAACAAGCTTTCTGTTCATTTGCATCTTATTGGTAAACATGTGACATTTCAGTTTGACATGGGTGCTTGTGTTAGATTGCTGAATCGTAACATGAACTGTGAGGCTCTCCATGCCTATCTGAAACTAGCATGCACCTAACAGCTTATAATGGACAAGACCTTCCCATTCTTGGAAAATGTACTTTGTGTGCCATTTATCGATCACATATGCGAACTGTGACTTTCACTGTTCTACAATTGCGTAAATGTGAGAACATATTTGTCCTTGATTCGTTTTATTTGTTTAGCTTTAAAATTCAGGACAACTTGTTGTCAGTGACTCTATTCAATGCAGAAAGACAGTGTAGCTAGCTTGTTGAAAGAATTTCCTGAACTCTATTCTGAAGGGTTAGGCAAGGCTAACAATTTTGTTGTGCATATTACTACAAAAGACAACACACAGCTGAAATTTTTCTGGGACAAAACTGTTCCCATTGCATTATACAACTATGTGGCTGCTGAACTTGAAGAATTACAAGATTGCTGAGGTATGGCGCCCATACATGCTAGTTGGTGGCAAGTCCACTGGTTTTGATCCCCAAACCTTCAGGTCACATTTGCCTCTTTGTTGACTTTACGTCTGCCGATAACCAACAAACTGTGATTGATTTTTATCCATTGCCACAGCCAGAGGAACTCGTGGACAGATTTGGTACTGTTCGCTACTTTTCAAAAACTTATCTGCATGACAAGTATCTTCAAATACTGCTTGATGAAGAATCTCAAAAGGTGTGTGTAGTGAATACTGATTTGGGTCTATTTAAATACATGCATTCGCCTTTTGGCAGTGCTTCTGCACCCACCATTTTCCAATGGAATTTAGAACAGCTGACTGCACAAGTGCCATACTGTTCAAACTAACTTGGACAGCATTGTTGTAGCACACCTGAAGAACACATTGCAAATTTGCGTGCTATGTTTCATGTGTTATCTGATGCAGGACTAAAGTAATGAAAGTGCTGGACAGACACACAAACATACACACACAATTCAAGCTTTCGCAACAAACTGTTGCCTCATCAGGAAAGAGGGAAGGAGAGGGAAAGACGAAAGGATGTGGGTTTTAAGGGAGAGTGTAAGGAGTCATTCCAATCCCGGGAGCAGAAAGACTTACCTTGATTGAAATGAGATCCATCCTTCATGAAATCCACTCCACCAAGAGTGTCTTTCCGCCGTCCACCTAACCTTCGTAACCTGTTAGTTCATCCCTATGAAATCCCCAAACCACCTTCCCTACCCTCTGGCTCCTATCCTTGTAACCGCCCCCGGTGTAAAACATGTCCCATGCACTCTCCCACCACCACCTACTCCAGTCCTGTAACCCGGAAGGTGTACACGATCAAAGGCAGAGCCACGTGTGAAAGCACCCACGTGATTTACTAACTGACCTGCCTACACTGTGATGCATTCTATGTGGGAATGACCAGCAACAAACTGTCCATTCACATGAATGGACACAGGCAGACAGTGTTTGTTGGTAAGAGGATCACCCTGTGGCTAAACATGCCTTGGTGCACGGCCAACACATCTTGGCACAGTGTTACACCGTCCGGGTTATCTGGATACTTCCCACCAACACCAACCTATCCGAACTCCGGAGATGGGAACATGCTCTTCAATATATCCTCTCTTCCCATTACCCACCAGGCCTCAATCTCCGCTAATTTCAAGTCGCTGCCACTCATACCTCACCTGTCATTCAACATCATCTTTGCCTCTTCACTTCCGCCTCGACTGACATCTCTGCCCAAACTCTTTGTCTTTAAATATGTCTGCTTGTGAGATGTCTGCTTGTGTCTGTATATGTGTGGATGGATATGTGTGTGTGTGTGTGTGTGTGCGCGAGTGTATACCCGTCCTTTTTTCCCCCTAAGGTAAGTCTTTCCGCTCCCGGGATTGGAATGACTCCTTACCCTCTCCCTTACAACCCACATCCTTTCGTCTTTCCCTCTCCTTCCCTTTTCCTGATGAGGCAACAGTTTGTTGTGAAAGCTTGAATTTTGTGTGTGTGTTTGTGTGTCTTTCGACCTGCCAGCGCTTTCATTTGGTAAGTCACATTATCTTTGTTTTTTTTATATGTATGAAAACTGAGTTTAAGTATCTCGGTCATGCCATAAACAGTCAACATGTATATCCTCTTCAGCCACATTTGTTACCCATACAAGATTTGCCAGTTCCTTCCAATGCCACAGAATTGCAATCGGTCTTAGAGAAAAGGAACTATTTTATTTGGATCATACAGGATGCTGCATAAATTGCAACTCCATTGCGTTGCAAGAATGTCCCCTTCGTTTGCACAGATGGGTGCCATGTAACTTTTGAAAAACTTAGATGCATTGCTCAGTGATCGATGCTTAGCTCACTTCTATCCTGACAAACCAGTTGTATTGCAAGTTGACACATCCTCTTACGGAATAGGTGCAGTGCTTTTGCACATAATTGGTGACAAAGACAGGCCTACTGCTTTCACATCAAAATTGTTGTCCAAAGCTCAGTGTAACTATTCACAAATCGAAAAAGAGGCTTTGGGTATTGGGTATGGTGCCAACCAAATTCCACCATTACTGGTATGGCAGAAAATTCTTCTTGGTAACTTATCACAAGCCTTTGCAGTCCTCATTTCATCTGACAAAACCAGCTCCTGTATGAACTGCCCAAAAATTACAAAGATGGGCTCTGTTGTTGTCCCAATACCAATATGAGATTGTATATCATCAGATGGCTCTACATGGTAATGAAGACACACTTTCATGTCTTCCAATTGCCCCTGATCCAGAATTTGACACTTCTGCTGCATTTTGTTGTCACATTGATGTTCAGGATTCTGAATCGCTTCAATCATTTCTAGTGAACTATAGGAAAATTGCACAGGCCATGGAAGTTGATTCAGATTTGAGCATTTTGCTAAAATATGTTCACACATCTTGCCCTCAATCCTCGCATAGCATAAAGAACACTATAGTGCACCAACGCTTCGCACATCAGCATAGCCATGCTGTACAGAAAGATGTGATTCTTGTTCAAAATGACAGTGGCAAGTCACATGTACTGGTCGCCAAAGCTAAGAGTGGGTGGTGGTGGTGGGTGGTGGTGGGTGGTGGTGGTGGTGGTGGTGGTGGTGGTGGTGGGGAGAAAGTGTTGCAGTTACTTCACCATGGCCACTGGGGGATTGTTCATATGAAACAGTTAGCACACAGACACTGTACTTGGCAAGGTATGGACACCCAAATAGAACAGATGAAGTAACAGTGTCATGCATATGTGGAAAATCAGTCCACTCTGCCACAAAAATTCTCTGCTTGGCTTAAGTTGTAATCACCATGGCAATGTGTGCCCGTAGACTTTGCAGGACCATTTTGGAGCATTTGTTGGTTGATTGTGATAGACTCTTATAGCAAGTTTCCTTTTGCTGTGTCGATGAACTCGACAGCATCACATAGAATGATTCAGGTTTTTTCCTCAATTTTTTCCCTCAAAAGTTTACCTGAAGTAATAGTGTCAGACAATGGACATCAGGTCATGTTAAATGAATATGAAACACACTGTGAATGCAGCGGCATACAGCGTCTAACTAGTGCATCATTCCATTCACAGTCAAACAGTGACTCTGAACATTTTGTCAGAATGTTCAAGCAGCAGATGGCTAAACTTCACTCCGCACACGCCAGGGATCAAGCATTGTAATTGTTTCTTGCCTCCTATCGTTTGGACCATTGCCGGCAGAATTTCTTCATAGCCACCACCATAGGACACTGCTCCACCCTACTGCGCATCCATCATTGAAGGAAGACAGCAAGAATCACTTCATGCCACATGATATTGTCCTTCACATGGTTTTTAGTGGCAGCAGACTGTGGGCGTGAGGTAAGGTTGTTCATCGACTTGGTGCTTGCATGTGTCTCCTTTCAGGTCCAAACGGTTTGCAGTGCCAACATCAGAATCAACTTTGCCACTGTCATGTGCATGATGATCTTTCTGTGTCGCTTCCCCCAGATTCACAGATCCAGAAGACAGCATGGACACAATGGCCACCAGAGGGTGTCATCACGACACTGTGGGAAAACCCCATGGGGACAAAGCCTTCACCTCCTCTGCTACCTTTTGTGTTTCCGATAGAGCTGGGCCCATCCACATTGCAGAAGTCAACGTCCTCCCTCTCCAGTTATTGTCCTCCAGATTTGAACGAGTACTCCTCTGGTGCACGTTTCTGCCTGAGTGAAGGCCAGATGGCAGGGTACGACTGGAAGCTTGACATCCCCAGCAGTCACAGCTTCTGCTCCAGCACTGCATCTACCCTCCTTCCTCCCCCACCATTGTTGCACCACTTACACGATGATGGTCCTTCACTTTGGGGGGGGGGGGGGGGAGGAGGAGGAGGAGGAGGAGGAGGAGAAATGTTCTGGTGTAACATCAAGTGCCGGCATATTGGCCTGGAACGTAACAACAGAGAAGGTTGTGAGATGGTCAGCCAATCAAATACTGACTAGGATTACACCACGACAGGAGTGGCACCTATACAAAGAGAATATAACCGCTGCTCCAGCTAGCTTTGGCCACACTAGAAGTCCTGCACAAGATGATGAGTCGTGATCCAAAGATACAGCTGTGATTTAGTATACATTGAAGGAGATTGATTATTTGCATGTCACCAATTGATTGAAACATTTCATTGTGAAAAGGCAAAGTTAAGTACTGTCAACTTGGGAACCCTATAGCAGATGAGTGGGCAGGATCCCACAAACAAGAAATACATACTCAGTGGACTACAGACCAAACCTATCATGATAATTCAACGTAAAACCATCAGTACTAATATTAATTATCATCCCAGTGGCTCGCAGCTCTTTTGTGAGCATGTCCTTTTATACCACTTGTCACCAACCTTTGCAGCATTACTTCATTTCTGTGCTGCATGCTTTTACTTCCACTATCTGTTTCTCCCTTTGCCACTACATTGGATGGTTTCCTTGGTGCCGATCCTGCTTGGACTTGGTCCATGATATAGCCTTGAATTACAACTTCTGGCATATTCTACAACATATCATCAAATAAATATGTGGCTCCATTGATGGGTATCACCTGCCACCAGTTTTCAAAATTTTTAAAAAAATCTGGATTGTGCAGGAAAGGTCACCAAATCCATAGTGTGCTCTACCTTATGCCTTCCATCCACATCTTCTTCTTTTTCATGCAGTCATACACCTTTAAACCCAGCACTGTAGCCATCCCATTGTAGTGGTGGTGGGGGTCAGAAGCTTCCTGCTCAGTGAGCACAGGGATCACACTGTTGGTGCCTGAGCTGAAAACTCCCTGTGCTTGCCAAGCAGTATGTACTATGCATGACTGGGGCATCGTACCCCAAGTAAGGGATTACTGACCAGGCAGGCATTCTTGAGTCTGGAGGGCAAGAATGGGGATAGGCCACATTCAGAGTTGGTGGCATCGTGACAGATCAGCCCCAAATGAAGCAGGTGAAGTTATCTCCCACTGGTGTCTTTGGGCCCCAACAGTCTCTATGAAAGAACAGTCCCCTTTCAATGCAGATAGGTGCAACCCTAAAATCTTCCATTCCCTGGCTACACTGTGGGTGAAGCACAGGGCCAAGCGCAAGCAGAGGAATTCTTGCTGCAACATTTGGTCTGTACAAGGACTGATAGTGATTCCATCTTGGCGAAAAACCACTTGTTTTCAGTAATGCGGACCCCAGCACTTCTCAAATACCAGAAATATTACAATACTGCTGCCTATCACAGGGTTTGAGGCTGGGTCTGGAACTATGTCCTAGGCACTATGTACAACAAACTTCTGTCTCTTAAAACGCCTCTTTGGAGGCTGTTACTTTCTGGTTATAGTCATTTCAGACTATTTCCGTCTGCAATGTTTACCTCCCTTCCAAGGTGAAGTGCTTCAGAACATACTGTTTGCATTGGTATCTCGGCTCCCCCATCTTTGCGGGTCTTCGGTGATTTCAATGCCCACAACCATTTGTGGTGTGGAACCTTGGTAACTGGCCATGGTAAAGACTTTTAAAACTCTCCAGTACAACTTGACCATTACCTCTTGAGTGATGGTAGCCCAACACACTTCAGTGTGGCACACAAACCTTCTCGGCCACAGACCTTTCCGTTTGCATCCCTTGTATTTACCCATCGATCCACTGGCGGCTGCACAGTGACCTATGTAGTAGTGACCACTTTCAAATCTTCCTGTCCCTTGCTCAGTGTCACACCCCTGGACGCCTGCCCAGATGGGCTAACAGTGCTGGCTGGGATGTTTTCACCTCTGCTGTTGACATTGGCTCCCTGCTGCATGGAGATATTGATGAGGGAGTCCAGCATACAACTACAGTCATTCTTTCAACAGCTGATTTAGCCATCCACTGTTCCTTGGGCCTGCCCTAACTGAAGACAGTACTTTTGTGGTCCTCAGAAATCACAGAGGCCATTACAGTGTAGGCAGGTGCTCCGAAACCATAAGTGGCACCCATCAATGGAACAATGCATTGCCTCTAAGTGTCTCCATACCTGGGTCCACCCCCTTACGAAAAGACAAAAGCAAGAATGCTGGGAATGCTATGTTTCTATTATTGCACCATGTCTCTCTCCTCTGCAGTTCTGGGCTGATTTCGGACATCTCTGGATACCAGACACATGCAGGTATACTTGGAATTAACTTGAATGTTTCTGACTACTGCACCAACCCAGATGCCATCACCAAACATTTTGCTCTGCGCTGTGCTCAAGCATCAGAGTCTGAGAATTACCAACCTGCCTTTTGTGTCTTAAGAGTGGTTTGAGCAAAATCAATTACCTTTTACTAAAACTGGAGCCATATAATGCTCCACTGAGAGTGGTAATTCGTCCATGCCCTCTTCCACTGCCCTGATACAGCCACAGGCCTGGAATGCATCCACAACCAGATGATCAGGCACTTACCAAATGGTCAAACATGCATCCTGCCATCTTTAATCACATCTTGAGTGTGGACATGCACCCATCGAAATGACGAGAGAGCATCATTGTCCCAGTACTGAAACTGTTTAAGCAGCCTCTAGAGACTGACAGTTATTGCCCAATAAGTTTCACCAATATTCTCTGTAAGTTGCTAGAATGCATGGTGAGCTGGCAGCTGTGTTGGCTCCATGTGTTTTGTGATCTTTTGCCTCTTTTCCAGGATGGTTTTTGCCAAGGCCATTCCACTACTGTCATCTGAACAGCATTTGCCCAATGTCAACACCTTAAAGTTGTCTTCTTCAACCAGCAAGGGCTTATGGCACCAGGTCTTTGCTACTTTAGATGATTATGGTCTCCAGACTCCACTCCCAATTTTCATCCAGGACTTCCTGTCTTACCTTATTGTTTTGGGTTTGTGTTGGTGCTTCCCACAGTATCCCCCATATCCAAGAGAATGGGATCGGAAAGGTGCAGGCATGAGCCATCACCCATGGCTTGCAATTTTCTGCCACTGAGACTAACATCGTGTACTTCTGTCAATGTTGTACCATTCAACCACAACCAGAACTTTACCGCAATGACCAAACATGTAATGTGGTGGAGAGTTATTGCTTTCTAGGACTGGCCTTTTATTCCTGGCCAACATGGGTTCCCCCATCAATGCTAGCTTAAGCAAAAGTGTTGACTGCACCTTAATACTCTTCGCTACCTGAGTACCACCAGATGAGTTGCAGATCACAGTACCTTTCTGCAACTTTACAAAGCCCTCGCACAGTCCCACCTTGGTTACGGGAATCTGACACATGTTTGGCATCGCTGTCAGCATGTGGATACTGGATACAGTAAACCACTGTGGAGTTCGACTTGCAACAGGAGCTTGTCAGACTTGCCCTGTGAAGAGTTTATTCATAGATGCTGGGATTTCTCCACTGTGGATCAGGCACCATCAACAGCTTTCCAATTACACTACCCACATTGGCAATGCCCCTAAGCATCTGACTACCACCCAGACACGGTAATCCATCTCCGGCAATGGCAGCCCCAATGAGGGACTACCATTGCAATCTGCATCTGGTAGATCCTCTGAACTTCAGTTCTTCCCTCTTCCATGCCTCCTCTGGACCCACCTCCACAGAGCATACCTTGGCTTCAGCTTCATCTTGACCTATCACAATGTGCAAAACACATGGTCCATCCTAAGGCCACCTACTGCAAATTATTCTCCATCCTTGATGCATCCCAGAGTTCAGAAGTTGTCTATACTGACAGCTCAGTGGGCACTGGTCATCTAGGCTTTGCTTATACTTGGGCAGGACATTCTGAACTGCTCTGCTTGCCAGATGGCTGTAATGTTTTCACTGCAGAGTTGGTATCCACCTCTCATGCTCTCGGGCATATCCATTCCTGCACTCCCTGAGCAGTTTGCAAACTAAGCTAGTGCTACCCTCACCACACCTTTGTTATTGTTATCCATGATTCCCTGTATGGCCTCAAACAATGTGTAAACTTGGTGACCTTCATCTGGAACCTGTGCCACATTTAGATCCTAGGGAATGAGCTTGCTGAACACTTGGCCAAACAGGCTACCAGTAAACTGACTCTCGAGAACAATTTTCCAGAAACTGACCTGCAGTTGGTATTAGACCATTACGTTTAGGTGCCCAGAATATGGTATGGCTCATTATGACTTCACCAAACTAACTATGGGTGATAAAGGAGACTATGAATCTGTGGAGGTCCTCCATGCAGGCCTCTAACAAGCAATCTACCTTTCTACCTTTAGAAGATCCCCATTGGCCATACTTGTCTAACTCATGGTTATTACCTCCATAGCATGGACCCATCCCACTGTTGTTTTGGCACCCATATGACAGGGGTCCACATTTTGCTGGAATGTCCCAAACTAGCCACTCTGTGGCAGACTCATAGCTTCCGTGACTCACTGCCCTGGTGCCAGGAGACCATTACCCAGAATCTGACTTAGTTTTATGTTTTTTTCATGAAGCAGGCTTTTACCACTCTCTTTAAGGAAGGATCATTTAACTTCACTGTCCTGTTTGGGGGTTGGCAGAAAATTCTGTCTTCCTTGCCCAGACTGAGCTGCAGCTATCTTGGCTTGGCAATCCGGAGCAGTCCTGGCCCTACCCGTTCTTTCTCTGTTACTGTTGTTTCCCCCAATCCTCATGTGATCTGTAAGACTTGTTCATCTTTTCTTGTCTGTGCTTTTCTAGCTGTAGTAGGTAAGGAATTTGGTCACACCATAAACAATAGTGAGAGCATCTTTTTCTATATGAGAATACCTGCACTGAGTTTGAATGAGCAGCTTTTAGGCAAAAGCAATGGGTCTGTCTTGTTAACCAATTTGTGTGAAATCACAGCGCTGATTCCTTAGGAACAAGCATCAACTCGCAAAACTACTGGTTTTGCTGGGTCAGAATGCACTAAACATCTGTCACTAAGCAAGGCATTTTTGAGTTTCCAAAATCTGTCTTGACAGGTCTTAGCCCAAAAAAAGATACATTTTTGCGATGCCAACAATGCAATGAAGCCACAATTTGTGTGGCACTGGGTATGAACTGAATGTAGTATGTCATCTTGTCTAGTACTGACTGAAGTTCAGACACATTGCGAGGAACAGACAGGTCACAGATTGCAACAAATGAGGCTGGAGGCGGTGCAAACCCTAAGTATTGTAGTTCAGTGTGAAAAAAGTCGCACCTTCAAACAATGGAATATTCAGGATGGAATGTAACAATGCGGAGAAGGAAAATTGCTACTCACCATATACTGGAGATGCTGAGTCGCGATAGGCACAATAAAAATATTCACATAATCTTAGCTTTCAGCCATTAAGGCCTTTGTCAGCAGTAGACACACACACACACACACACACACACACACACACACACACACACACACACACACACACACACACACACACGAAAGCGCAACTTGCGCACATGCCTGCAGTCTCAAAGAGCTGAAACCACACTGCGAGCAGTAGCACCAGTGCATGGTGGGAGTACCGACTGGGTGGGTTTAAGGAGGAGGCTGGGGCGGGGAGGGGGAGGGATAGTATGGTGGGAGTGGCGGACAGTGAAGAGTTGCAGTTTAGACGGAGGGCTTACTTCACTGTCCTACCCACCATCCTTCCCACCCCTCCTACTGTGGTATTCCGCTGTCCACCGAACCTACACAATATACTTGTCCATCCTTACACAACCCCTGCTCTCAATCCCTTACCTCATGGCTCATACTCCTGTAATAGAACTAGATGCAAGATCTGTCCCATACATCCTCCTACCACCACCTACTCCAGTCCGCTCACTAACGTCACCTATCCCATCAAAGGCAGGGCTACCTGTGAAACAAGTCATGTGATTCACAAGCTAAGCTGCAACCACTGTGGTGCATTCTACATGGGCATGCCAACCAACAAGCTGTCTGTCTGCATGAATGGTCTAAGTTTATGGTATTGTCAGTATATTTGGTATGAACTTCAATTATTAAACAGTGTTTTGATACAATATGTTCAGGACTTGCTGGTTTATTTGTCACAATTTTCATTTGATAAAATATTATTAACACTGCTTTGCTTCTGTTTCTGTTGTTATCAGACTTTATGTTAATTAAGAAATAATGTCTGTGTGGTGATACTAAAAAGACAGATTTCCTGTATTTATTCATTTTTTAAAATTGTGTTATGGATTTTGCAGTAATTTTTTGATTGCAGAAATAATATTCGAGGATTGCACAGTTGCTAAGTTACTAAGTGAGAGCTTGAACTTGTTAACAGGAAAGACAATGTCCTTTGCCTGTGAAATTACCTGCTGGAGGTTCTTGCAGCTTGCTATCTTCAGTTGGAGCTTTCTCTCTAGTTGCAGTAAAACTTCCAAATGATGCTGGATATACTGGGCTCTACGGAATAATTCTGGGTGAATAATAGAGCATAGAAAATACAGCAATTTGTGTCCTGTGGATGGAAAGGAGTTGCAGTTCTTTTGCTGCTGTGTGCTTAATACATGGAAAAGGTTGAATATCCTTAGCAGTGATATCTAGGAAACTGAAACTTCAATTCAGCAGCAACAGAAACATTTTTCTGTGTAACCGGCCAGCAGCAGTGCAAGATGTGAAGTTGTTAACTTTAAGAACATGATTTTCTTTCACTCAATGTAAGAGTGGTAAGGATTGCTAACTGTTGTTGCTTCCCATTTTCCAGAAATTCTGTTCTTCATTGTCTCTATGTTCTAGACTCCATCCTTACACCAGAGTCTTTTGTTGCTTTGCTAATTCTCATTTGCTCCAACCTTTTTATGCCACCTAACAGTTGAAGGAGCCCATGGTCCTGAAAAGTAGCCAGATTTATTTTTCTTTTCACTGCTTGTGTTACTGCTGTTTAGTAAACAGGTACTTTGTTATTATCTATTTAATTATCAACAGTTTTTAATAAAGTATGCACATTCATGAGCCAGAACATAATTTCATAGTACAAGATATCCAAAATTGTAGCTGTACAGCAGTCAGTAGCTTCTTGCACTTAGAAGTTTGTGAACTGTTTTAATTACTACAGTTTGTTTAAAGTCATTATAATTTCTAAGATGATGCATTAATCTCAAGTTCTGGGCTTCATGTTGATATGCTTACAGCTCTGTCTAAAAAAACACTTAATGGTCAGTTCCAAACCGTACTGCGTATGGACAGGTGCTATCACAGTCGACGTAGAAACTACAGAAAGGTACCTCTTACTAAAGTGACCAAATATTTGGTGTCATGTTGTATGCTATGGGTCCATGTCATGTCTTGAAATTGTCTAATACTTTCATTTTGATCTAAACTATAACCATGGAAGTTGTATTGTAATAAGTATTGATGGCTCAAAGTACCACATGTATGTAAAAAAGTGGCACTGCTAGTGACTGAAGGGATTGACTTTCTCCAGAAAAAATTGAGGAACCATACATTCCCATCTATCCCTTAAGCTTATGCCAATACAATCTGTTTCATATTTCACACTAGAAAAATTAGAGAATTAACAAAAGGGAAAACAAAAATCTTAAATAAGATGCAGGGAAGTTCCCTAATTTTGAGAAGCAATGAATTATGCAATGATTCTATCTTGAGTAGGATTTCAGTTTCTAATGTGATGAGAGCCTCAAGAAACTGGTCATGAGGATTAAAACTGATTCTGTTTCCTAGTCTCAACCCCTCTTGTATATTAAAAGTATTAGACTGCTGGCTAGCTCTTCTGACAATGATGATAGTACATATTTTTAGGTGTAAGTGCTTGCAGTTATGTGATGAGAGAAATACATGAAATTTAAAGAATTCAGATTTTCCTACTTATTTGGTTGGTGCCTCATTCTGCTTTTGGTTTCTTCAGCTGTTTTCAAAAGTTGGGCAGTGGGTTGTTCAGTTATTAAACTGGACACAAGATGTTTTTCATTTTTTTATATCCAAAAGACATGTCATCCCTTCATTACTGCTGTATATCAACCACAGTTTATAAAAACACAGTTTGTTGTGCAGCATAGCCAAGCATCAAAGCATAAGAAGCTACTAGCTTCCACCACTCATGTCCCTCTCTAACCAACTGACAATGCATTTCCCTTTCCTTTGCACACAAAAATGGACACTTTACAGAATGCTGGTAATGCCACATTTACTAGTCATTTTAACTATTTTGTTTTAATAACTTTAGTTCTTGGAATTATGTTTTGTTTTGTTAGTTGTATTTAGTTTTTATAATAAAGGAGATAAGTGAAGACATAATAAGAACTGCCATTTATATGACATTAATGAAGTTAGTCAAATTCAATTGATCAATCTTTGAATTGTAGTTTAATAGAGGTCATTTAGAACTATAAATGCAGTTATGCAAATAAGTCTTGGGTTTTACATGCACTAATAAACATTTAAATGTAGTTATACCTTTTCTGTATAAATACAAAAATTGTAGAGAAATTATTGTACAGATACATAGCATTTTTCTGTTATGTTTTAAAATTGGGATAATTATAGCATTGATTATATTTCCTTGCACTGACAGTCATTAGTGTTGCTTTGGATATATGATTTGGTCTACATTTGGAAATGTAGTTGCAATGTGAAGAAAATGGTTTGTGGTCACAAAAGTGATTTGTAAGCAATTTTCTTTGTAGCTTGATTGCACTTCCATAGTGTTCTACCAATCAGCTGAAGTCTACCACCTGGTTTACTCTTGACTGAGCATATATGATCATCCCATTTCATGTACCAAACTGTGTTTCATCCAGGTATTGGTATGCATTGGTTGATTCCAGCTCTTACTCATTCATGTCATAGTCCGAGGATGTGACATTTTTTTTCATATGTGAAGTGCACAATTTTACATTTCTGCATATCCAAACAAAGTTTCCAATATTTGCCCCACTTTGAAAACTTATCAAGTTTTGAATGAATATTTATGTTGCTTCTTTCAAACAATATTTCATTACAGATAACTGCATCATCTACAAAAATTCTGAGGTAACTATTAGTATTGTCTCCAAGGTCATTAGTATAAAACATGAACAGCAAGGGTCCCAGAAAATTTCCTTGGGGGGTACCTGAAGTTACTTTTACATTTGACAATGACTTCATCCGAAAACACATGCTGTATTCTCTCAAACAAAACATCCTCAATCCAGTCACAAATTTCACTTTATACACCATGTGATTGAACTTTCAGCAAGAAGCATAGGTGTGGTACTGATTCAAATGCTTTTCAGAAATAAAAAAATACAGCTATCTCACTGCCTTGAACCAAAACGTTCACTATTTCATCTGAGAAAAGTGCCAGTTGGGTGTCACACAATCACTGTTTTTGGAGCCAATGCTGGTTAGTATTGAGTAGGTCATTCTATTCAAGATACCTCATAATCTTTGAACACAAAATTTGTGCCAAGATTTTACAACAAATCAATGTCCAGGATATTGGAAGGTAGTTTTTTGGCTCACTTCTACTACCCTTCTTATAGCCAGATGTGACCTCTGCCTATTTCCAACAACTGGGCATCGGTTTCTCTTCACAGGATCTATAATAGATTGCAGGTTTAAGAGGACTAACTAAGCCACAAATTCAGTACAGAATGTGGCAGGGATTCCATCAAGCCCTGCAGTTTTGTTTAGTTTCAACAATTTTAGCTGTTGTTCAATACCACTTATACCTAATACTTGTTCCATTCATCTTTTTGTATGCGCGACGATTACACTGGGGCAATTCTCGTGAGTTTTTCCTTTTTAAATTCATATTTGAAAAGTGTTAAGCATTTCAGCTTTTGCTTGCTACCCTCATTTTCAGTTCCTGTTTGAATCTCTAGGGACTGGACACTAACTTTGGTGCTACTAACAACCTTTTCATACAACCCGAATTCCTTTGGGTTTTATGAGATATCATTTGACAATATTCTGTTATGATAGTCAATGGAATCATCATGCATTGGGCTCTTAAATGCATTTCATCAGGCAGCTCTCTGCCTATAGCCCTATGCTTTGTTTTACACTTATTTTGCATTAATCTCTGTTTCTGTAGAAGTTTCTTTACAGTGATTATATACGATGGAATTCCCTTTCCTTATGAACTTTTGTAGAGGGTACATATCTATTCAGCATGTCATCGGCTATTCTGTTAAACTTGGGCAATAGTTTGCCTACACATTCCTGTCCTGTGCTGAGAGATTAAAGTTCCTCATTGAGATTGGACATTACACATTTCTTATCCAGTTTCTTAATGATAGGTTAGTAATTGAAAAATCAATGTGCTAAATTTCTCTTACAACAGTCATTATATGAAAGCTGTGATCCTGTTATCTGGGAAGTATTTACAAATATTTTTCAATAATATTATGTATATATTATATATGTGGAATGGGAGAATTAATTTAGAAATGATGACAATCACACAGGCACATAATCAATTATTATTCACACATCGAACTTGCGAGTGAAATGGGAGGAAATGGGGTGTGATGAATAAAAGCCATTCTGCTCTATGAAGGGTGGGGGATGTGGCATTGACCAAAGAAGCAAAACCTTTATAAGTAAACCTGCTCTATTTTCTGTTTCTAGTAATCATCATCTTTATTTTTTCTTATTTAAAAAGAAGCCACTTGCAATGTAACAATTTAAAAAAGGACCCAACAAATGTTTTAAGTGTTTGAATTATGCCAACACTTTTTTTAAAATCAGCTGTGGCTAATTGTAGAAAACTATACCCTCTCTCACATCCTTTCCTTATATTATGAGAGTGACTTCAGTACTAAGATATTTTAACTGTAACGCTTATTTTACAGCTACTCCTGCTGTCAGATGACTGCAGAAAGATTTTATGGGTGTCAAAGACCTCTTACACAAGCAGTCTCTGGTAGAACTGGACAACAACACATTTGGCCACAGTCAAGGTGGTGATGCAGCTGTTGCAGTGCCTCCTGGACCAGAAATCTACCGAACACTACTGTCCGTGTGACCCTGCCAGCATTGGCGAAAAAGTGCAACAGCTGGAGGTGAGTCCTGAGTGTGGGTTTCTAGTAGGTAGTAACTGGCATGTTAAAGATTGGTGACAGGTGGCTATGCCTTTTTTTAGGTTTGAATACAACAGACAAAATATCCTGCAAGACAAATTTTGTTTTTATATTTCTATATGTACACCTTCTGACAATGTACTGTGTGTGACAAATTGTTTCCAAATAAATGAAATGAAATGAAATGAGATTAGATTCAGCTGTCATTACATGTTAACACTTCCACATAACTTGTGTTAAAAGATTTGTGTTTTTCTTACATGTCATAACGGGGATATTGGGTTTGCCATATATCTAAAATGTTATGACAATTATGTAGGAAGAAACCAGATTATTGATAAAATACTTTTTACAATAATGTGTTTCATATAGTAATATTTGTAAGAGGAACAGTTTGGTTTTTATTTATTTACATATTTGACAAATTTCTCATCCAGGGCTTTGCATGACTGTGTTGAATGTTTTCATTAGTAATGAACTGTCTTGAGCAAAACTACTGTATTATTCCACTTCAGTACACTGCCTTTTGGAGCCACACCACCATTCTCAAGACAACTGTAATATTCTTTGGTCATTGAATCTGCTTCAATCTATCATCTAACATAAGTGAATAATACAGTGGTTAGTTTAATGCAAAAAAAATCTTGAATGGAATTATTTATATTCATCTTCAATTTGGTCACAATATTTTTAGCTTGTGCATCCATAAAAATGATCCGTATTTGCACTTGCACTTGAAATAGTGAAATACACCATTAATCCAAAAAGTACAGAGACCTATTTTATTGCCAGTGAATCAGTACCAACAGTGGAGTATTATGCTGGCAGCTTGAACTAACAACACTGAACAATAGATGTGCATCTGACCAGTCACTTGTAAGTAGAGAGTGTTAAACAGTGGATGGGTGGTCACATCATGCCAGCGTTGTTCTCATCACAAATCATATTTGACCAACATCCCTAAATCATGTGTGTAATATGTTCACCAGAATCTTTTGAAGAAGAGAAAGGTTTGTGCAAAAATTGTCCCACAAACCTTTTCTCCCAAAAAAAACAATGATGCTTGGACGCTTTTGCGAGTTGATTGAAATGCAAAATGAGGACATTTCTTTTCTCAAAAACATTATGACAAGTGATGAGACATAGTTGTTGTTAGTGGAAAACACTAATTTAGTGCTCAAACAGTTCACACACTAGGAAGACAAAGTACAGTAAAATTAGCAATGCACAAGTGGCCAGTGGAGACCGATGCTCTGGCCTGTGTATTCACTAGTTCCTACAGGGGGCACATCCGCCAGGCTGCATATGCAACTGGTGTCATATTAGCAGGCCAGGTGGTCTCTAATGGCTGAATCAAACACAAATTTCACATGCAAACTACAAAACAATGCACACACAAAATTGGTAGTTACAGCTCACCTCTTCCGTTCAATGAAGTGAGCACTGTTCTTATGTCAGTTTCTTTTCTGGTCACCGTAAAGTTTGAGATATGAACTGGAGGACATTGTCTGTAACTAATATATGGAAGACCTTCTGTTGCAAAAATATTTGATAAAGCTGAAGTTATTGCGGTGGAGAAGTAGCTGGACAATGCACCACATATGGAAGCACAGAAAGTTAGAAAAGGACCTGAAAAATGTTCACAAATTTGTTCCCATGGCTGCTATGGATCTGTCAACGGTGACAAGGAAGTGCGCAGAGCCTCCTGATGGGTGTCACACTGTTGTTGGGCCATTACAATCTTCACCATTTGCCCATCAATGTCTGGCAAGGAAATATTTCTACATGCTAATGCTTTTGTACATGACACACCCTAGTGGTAACCATGCAATAAACACACAACGTCACAGCGAAGGATGGAGGGCTCTACAACCTGGGAGCAGTGTTCTCTGTAGCTAACATCACCACTCCATCCCAAACAGAAAGATAAATTTGTAATGCAAAATAATTTCTCAAAGTATCGGAAGCATGGCCCAGAGGCTTGTTTGACTGCCATGTTGCACAAAAGAAACAACTTTGCTTAACACGGGATTGATAGCTACCACAGCTGCAAATTTAGTGCTAGTAATAGGGAAACCATCAACAATATTTTGTTCTTCCATGGCTAAATGAAAACAGAGTAACATTAGCATGTTGCACCATAGGTTGGTAATGTATCTCTATTTGAATTTTGATAGGAAAAGAGCCCAATGCTGAAAGTTATGTGTGGCTTCTTCTGCCAAGAATACCAAAGGGTTAAAAAGAGATACCAGTATTTTGTGGTCTGTAATCAGGTGAAACTAAGAACCGTATAGAAAAATATGAAATAATTTAGGGCATACACAATTTCTGAAGCCTCTTTGTCTGTCTGAGAATAAAACTGTCATGCTTATTGTGCTGAATTTAAAGAGATAGAGACATATGCAAAGGGTGTTTGGATCTGTTTGCATACTTCTGAGTGAGAATGGTGCCAATTAAAAACTGAGATGTGTCCGTCAGAAACAGAAGTGGCTGGTTCTGCAGGAAAGTGACCAAACAAGTAGGCAACTGCAGCTTAAATTTTAATGTGTGGTCACAAGCTGGGCACTAATGGAAAGGAACATCTTTACATAATAATGCATGGAATAATTGTGCCACAGTAGCAGCATCTTGTACTGATTTTGGGTAGTGCACAATTTTGAATAAAAATTCCTGTAATTCCGTAAGAGATGTGGGGTGTGGCAGTGTGGCAATAGCATCCATATGCTGGTGCCATGGATGAATTCCAGCTCATGACATTTAAAAATCCAAATAAATAATGGATGGTTGGAAAAACCTGTGTCTTGTCCAAATTGCACTTTTATCTTCCAGACTGTAAAACAGAAAATAAAGCATGAAATTCCTGCAAATCTTCCTCTGAAGAGGCACCAGATACTACTATGCTGTCTAAATAGTTGAGACAGTTTGGAACTGATGCAATAAGTGGCTGTAAAATGCATTGGAAACTAGCTGGTGAGGTTGCTATGCCAAAAGGCACAGACTGGTATAGATAAGGGCTAAATGGATTATAGGTAACTAGAAGGTGTTCAGGTTACTTGTCAAGTAGCAGCTGATAAATGTATCTCTGTTTTTGAAAAATAAGACCCCCAATAATTTTGCTAACAGCTTGCCCAGGGTACAGCCGAGGGTAGGTGTCAATGATTGACTGTGCATTAATAGATTTTTTTAGAGTAATTGCAGAGGTGTAATTTACCAGCATGTTTTTCTACCATTGCTAGTGGTGCTTATCATTCACATGAAGGAGGAGAACAAATACCATTGAGGGATTGAAGATGATCTAATTCTGCTTTTTCTTAACTCCATATAGTTACCAGTACCAGGGGGACCCATAAAAAATGGGGATGGGCAAATTGTATTAACGTAATGTGAGCTTGAAATTCTGTTCCACAATCCAGCTCTGGAGAAAACAGATCAGAAAATTTGGCACAGAGCATCTGACTATTGGAATGAAATTTGATCTGGAACTAAATGCAGTACATCATTGGTGGAGAAGCAATACAGTTTGAAAGTGTCAGCATAAACATTGCCCACAAATAGGGATGTCAATGAACAAACCACAGCCTTGTAAGTCACAGGTGCAGAAAATAGTCCATGACTGGGAATGTATTGTTTGTTATAGCTCACTAGCCTCTGTGGAAGTGGGGTCAGAGAGGGAGGCCCCCCACCTTTCCCTTTCCAGGAGCCCATAGTTCTTTCATGAGCTCATGCGTGGCACATGTGAGGCTCCGAGGTATTGCAGCCCATTCTTCATTCTTCCTTCCTGGGCTGCATTTCCTTCACTTAGCCTCTCCCCCCACATCCTGGCTATTTCCCCACTGCCTTCACCTGGCTATCCACCACATTCTCTGTGCTGGGGAGCGGACCGAGTGGTCCTTCTCCGCCTCTATTGCGCCTTAGTGCGCTCGAAATTGGATTATGGAAGCATAGTCTACTCCTCTGCTCGGCCGTCTATTCTTCGGCGTCTCGACTCTATCCACCACCGTGGATTACGTTTAGTGTCTGGAGCTTTTTACACCAGCCCTGTGGAAAGCCTTTATGCTGAGACTGCTGAACCTCTGCTGTCCAATCGGCGGGCAGTCCTTCTGAGTCGTTATGCTAGCCATCTGTCTTCCATGCCTGCTAATCCAGCCCATGACCTTTTTCTCGACACCTCCTTTGATGTCGGGTATGCAAGCCGCTCCTCCTCCCTACTACCCCTGGGAGTCTGCTTCCGTCAACTGCTCCATTCTCTCTCCTTCCGCTTTCCTAAAACCTTCTTGACAACTTGGGGTACAGCACCGCCTTGGCTCCGTCCCCGGATCAACTTGCTCAGAGACCTATGTCAATTTCCCAAGGATGGTACCCCTACACTTGTCTACCGTCGGGCATTTGCTGCTCTATGTGCACAAATGACGGAAGCCACATTTATTTACACCGACGGCTCGAAAACATCATTAGGTGTAGGGAGTGCCTATATTGTTGGCGACACCCCAAATCACTTTCGGCTTCCCGACCAGTGTTCGGTTTATACTGCAGAGCTTTACGCTGTTCTCCAGGCTGTCCACTACATCTGCCGCCATCAGCGGATACAGTACGTAATCTGCTCAGATTCTCTCAGCTCTCTCCTCAGTCTCCAAGCTCTTTACCCTGTGCACCCTCTGGTCCACTGGATTCAGGACTGTCTGCGCTTGCTCCACCTGGGGGGCGGCTCAGTGGCGTTCCTCTGGCTCCCGGGACACGCTGGTATCTGTGGGAATGAGGCGGCCGATATAGCGGCCAAGGCTGCAGCCTCTCTTCCTCGGCCAGCTATTCAGTCTCTTCCGTTTACCGATCTACGGAGTGGTTTATGTCGCCAAGTTGCTCATTTATGGCATGCGCATTGGTCAACACTTCCCCATAATAAATTGCGGGAAGTGAAAGCCCTTCCTTGTGCTTGGACCTCTTCCTCCCGAACGCATCGTCGGGAGGAGGTAATTTTAGCTAGACTCCGGATAGGGCACTGTCTTTTTAGTCATCGACATCTTTTAAGCGGTGTTCCTCCCCCACTCTGTCCCCACTGCTCTCAGCTGTGGACGGTCAGACACCTTTTAATTGAATGCCCCTATTTTAATCCGTTACGCTCCCATCTACAGCTATCGCCTGATCTATCGTTGATTTTAGCAGATGACACGCGCTCGGCTGACCGCGTTCTACAGTTTATTAGTGACAGTGAAATGACGTCAGTCATTTGATTTTTTTTTTTTTTTTTTGGGGGACAACCAACCCCTCTCTCTAGTGGATTTTTAAGCATTCCTTCTGCCTTTAGTTTCTCAAATTTTATGACTTTGTTCCCCTTGCTGCTGATTTTAAATTTCGTTTTTTTCCTGTTTCCTAAATCACGGGCTGGGCACTAATGACCATAGAAGTTTTGCGCCCTAAAACCACAAACAAAAAAAAAAACAAAAAAAAAAAAAAAAAAAAAAAAAAAAAAAAATTCTCTGTGCTGCTTGAGATTTTGTACCTCTCGCTTATTACCTTTCATCCTTTTGGGCCCACCCTTAGGATTTGGCCTCCACTTCTAAATTTTCTATCTTTAATGTGTGCCATTTGGGGAAGAACTCCCTCCCTACCATCTATGGCATGGATTCCCCCTCCCCCCTCTTCCTTCCCTGCCATAACCCCCTCCATCATGTAAGATAACAAGCATGTTCAGGCTGTCCAAATGGTGGGGCTGTTATGTACCCATCTGGCTGAGCCCCTCCTGACAACACAGTAAACACACTATTTATATGTGAGCTGTTCCCTCCATGTGTGTACAAAGGAGTGGTTGCTTGTTGTCCTGGAGCAGTGGAAGTCTCAGCAATTACCGCTGTGCTACAGAGCTGTTGCTGTAAATGGCTAATGCCCATGGGCAAAACCCCTGATCGGAGTGGGTGGTATTGAGGAAGATGGTTGGCATATGGATATTCTCTAATGGCCATCTCTTTGAGTGGTAGTGTATCATTGAATGCTGGTTCGTATCACCCTGCAGCCTTCCCTTCCTTGGCTACACCCTGGGAAGAGGGCCAGGCTTGCCATCTTGGAATGAAACCCTGGCCCCACTAACTGACTGTATTAGAAGGGATAGGGACGCATTCACCTCCACAAAGCCATTGTTTTTGTGGAGAATATCGAGGGCAACATAGAGGTGGATTCTGTCAGTAAGATGCAGTTGGACATGCTGTTCATCAAAACTTCTCCTGCTGCCCAGTCTACAGCCCTCCACGATTGTGATCACCCTGGTGACATCCAGGTGTCTATTACCCTTCACCAGTCTCTGAATATGGTCCAGGGAGTGATGTTTCATAGACCTCATCCTACAAAATGATGACGAACTCCAGTCTAATCTGGAGTGACCACACATTTATTTTGTTCAACATTCCCAGGAGGGTCATAAATGCAACCACTAAACCACTACAATTGTAGGCCCCTTTATTCTGGCTTTTGAGGGGGTAAGCCTTCATAGATGGTCAAGATTGTGTGTTACCAATGTGACATGAAGCCGTGCATTCCTCCACCTGTAAGGTGCTTGTGGCACTTATGTTTTGATCCGAAGTGTTCCTGGTGTATGGCGGACCCTGTGTGTGAAGACTGTGGCCACACATGCCGTGTGGGAAGCCCCTGTATTCCACTACCTAAGTGGGCAAACTGTCATGACTGTCACTCTCCACTCTCACAACATCACTCTTTTTGTAAAAAAGAAAAGGAGATAGAGTTAAAATCCATTGGATTTTCTATCTTACATTGATTTTCACCAAAAATATTACCTAACACAACCTACTGTCAATTTCTTCTTTCATCTGTTGCGTCCTTTCCCCCTTCCAACTGTATCTTTACTCTATACCCATCCACTTCTCATTTCCTCTTCCCTTGTAGTTGCCACACCCACCCTTCTGGGTGTTGTTCAACCTTCCTGGCCATATCCTATGGGGTGCTGCATATACTGATTCATTGGTCCTTGCAGAACACCTCAGAACACACTTTGCAACAGCTTCAGTGTCCTCTTCCTATCTTGCTACCTTCCTCTGCCACAAACACTGAGTTGAAGAAACCCACTTCTGTTCATCCCCCACTGAGCAGAATCCTATAATGAACCTTTCACTGAATGGCAATTCCAGCAAGCTTTTACCTCTTCACAACATGGCACCATGCTCAGATTCTAACCACAACCAGATTATCCAACACTTGGGTATTACCCATAGGCATCATCTACTCAGGGTCTTCAACTGTATTTGGCTTGTGGGTGCCATCCCTTCACAATCTGCCATCCACCTGGCCTCTGCATGGGCTCTCCCCCACAGTTTCCAGTTTTCTCCCTACGAAATGCTCGTCACGAATTTTTGCTGCTTACCCTCAGCACCAATTGATCAAAGACTTTATTTAGGCAACCGAAGCCTCAATGCTATAGCACAGTCCTGTTTCTTTGGTCTTACTTTTGATAAAAAGCTGGCATGGATGCCCCATATTCTCCACCTGAAGACACCCTGCATGTGGAAGCTTAATGCTATCTGCCCCTGGCCACACCTCTTGGGATGCAGATCAAGCTTCTCTTCTCCATCTTTACTATGCTCAGGTTTTGTCCACACTAGATTATGGCTGTCAGGTTTATGACTCAGTGGTTCCTTCCACTCTGAAACTACTTGACCCTCTTAATTGTTATGGGGTTCATCTGGCTTTATGTGTGTTTTGCGCTAGTCTTGTCAACAATCACCCTGCAGAAGCAGGGATTCCCTCTCTATATGTATGACCGAGCCAACTCCTGGTTTCTTATGCAACAGCCATTTGGTGATACCCTGACGATCCCTTGTACCCCATCTTCTTTGCAAATGAGGTATGTCTCCCTCATGCTACCCACCATAGGGTGGGATTGCTGGTTGGAGTGCATCTCACTTCCTTCTGTCCGGATTTTCATCTCTACTCACTGGAAATGGCCTTGTGTATTTCCTCCTCCCCCTTCCCACCCAGCCCAATTTGATGGACCCTCGAATCGTTCAAATGGCTCTGAGCAATATGAGACTTAACATCTGAGGTCATCAGTCCACTACAACTTAGAAATACTTAAACTTAATTAACCTAAGGACATCACACACATCCATGCCTGAGGCAGGATTCGAACCTGTGACTGTAGCGGTCACGCGGTTCCAGACTGAAGTGCCTAGAACTGCTTGGCCACACCGGCTGGTGATGGAGCCTTGACCACAGATGCAGACTGACCTATTTGACGGTCCTAGGATCTCCGTCTGCCCTATGATATTCTGGCATCTTGTACATTCTGTCCTTGAAGAGTTCCCGGATGCTATCATCTTCAACAATGATAGTTCTAAAATGGTAAATTTGTGGGGGGGGGGGGGTGTATGCTTTTGTCTCCTATTGCACAAATCACCATTTACTGCTGGTATTACGTAGTGTGTTCACATCAGAGTTGCTTGCCATTTTCAGGGCCCTCCATTTTGTTTTTCAGGCCTCCCTCCATAGTGTTTTAATATATCTGGCTCAATATGCAGCTTGCAACCCATTAACTGATGCTGCCCTCATCCCCCTTTGGTCTCTGCCATCTATGACCACCTCTGTGCCCTTTCCTGTGCTCCTGCTCTGTTGTCTTTCGCTGGGCCCCAAATCATGTGGGCATCCCCAGGAATGAACAGGCTCACAATTTGGCTGGTGACACAGATACTCAGCACCATTTGCTTTCATGATTTTAGGTGCAGCTATGCTAATCTAATCTAGGTAAACATCAAACATCTTTTCCCAAAAGTGAAATGACATATGGTGCTCGATGCTCTCTGTAATAAACTACACACAAACAAGGAGATTACTGCAGTTTCGTACTCTTCCTTCAACTCATCTTGGAAGGAGTCCACTGTCTTATGATACCTGCACATTGGTCATACTGGGCTCATCCACTGTTTTCTATTGCATAATCAGCCACCCCACAATGTGCTCATGGAGCCAGAATGCCAGTATCCCATATATTGGTGGAATGTCCCCTCTGTCTTATGCAAGTAACTTTTGAATTATGGAACTGATGACCTTGCTGTTTAGTTCCATAACTTTGCCTCGGTCAATTCTCAGACCTACTTGGATTTGGATTCTCCCTCTCTGTTTGACTGATTGATTAATAATGCTTCTGCACCCATGTCGACCTGAATTCCCAGTGGTTTGTTAATGCATTCTCATAAGTCATTGGCTAGTTGCAAACATTGCGTTCTACCATCTGGCACCTAGAGTACTGTTCTTGCTACATCTCGCTCCATGAAGGACATAGCCATGCAGACATGCCACCTCAATTTCAGCTATGAGGTTGTGAAACCGACTAGTGTTATGGTAGCAATGCCGTCCTTCCATCCAGCTGCGCAGCAAACCATCAAACTCGCGTGTCACAAAGTGAAATTACCAGCTATACAACCGGCAAGTTGTAAAGGGCAGAACGAATACTCCTGTGAAGACTTCCTATGTCCCTCCAGCCAACCAACACCTGAGTCTTTCTCTGCTAACTGCAAAGGCTTGAAGAAGTCCAACGAAGGCAAATAGTCTGCTTCTCTGCTGACTGAATAGCCTCCTTAGTGGTGTCACCAGGTGATACCTTTGCTTGACCAGCCTCTGTGTTGCTGGTGTGGAATACCAACCATTTTTCTACATTGGAATTGGCAGGCCGACAGCATAAGAAAGCCAATACTTATGTGGAGCAGGATCCTCCTGCCTCTGTGCCCTGTAGCAGCCAGTCTTCGTCAGCTGGCCCTCGAGAGCCGCTGAAGTGACACCTCTTCATTTTTTCCTCATCCTGACTCTTCTCTGATGGAACATTCACGGCCTTTCATACAACAAAGAGGATTTACAGTTGCTTATAGAACTACAGCGTCCACATGAGCTCTTCTTCAGGAAACGAAATTGCATTCACATGAGTCCTTTGAGTTTTTGCATTTCTTCTGAGTCTGTTTTGACCCCCCACCTCCGAAAACAGCATTTCATCTCATGGAGGAGTGATGCTGCTCATATGGCATGACGTTCATAGTTAACCCATCTCCCTGACTACCCACCTTTGAGCTGTTGCAGTTTGCCTCTTCCTTTTTCACTTGACCTCTTCCCTTTGTACCATTTATATCCTGCCATCATTCAGTGTCACCCGGGCTGACCTCCTGCAGCTTACTGGACATTTCTTCTGCTTGGTGACTAATGTACAACATCTCCTTTGGGGTTCTCCCAGAACCCGTCGGAGAGGTGCCCTCTTTGGTGACCTTAATTAACTTAATCTCTTCTGCCTTAACACAGGAGCACTGAGGTTCCTTTCTGATTCCTCAAACACCTATTCCCATTTGGACCTATCCTACTGCACTGCCCAGCTTGCCCATCATCTCAAGTGGTCTGTTCTTTCTGGCACCTACTTGAGCGACCATTTCCCTTGTGCTATCCATTTGGTCACTCCTACCCCACCTGCGTGCACATCCAAATGACAGCTTGCTAAGGCTGATAGGTGGCTTTTCTCCTCCACGGCGACCTTTGATGAACAAAATTTCAAAAATTGTGATGACCAGATGGAATGTCTTAAAAAGGTCATCGTTACTGCTACTTAACGTTCCAGTCCCTACATGTCCTCCTTACCATGCAGTGTCCCTGTCCCTTGGTGGACTGATGCATGCCATGACACAATTTGCATGCAAAGATGTGCTCTCTATATTTCTTATGGTGATCCTATGATGGCAAACTGCATTTATTACAAACAAATGCTTGCACAATGTTTTGTTCCTCGTAATAGGAAAAATGGTAGCTGGATTTCATTCACTTCTTCTTTTAACAGCTCCACCTGCTGCTCTGTCACATGGGCTGACCCCTGATGGCTATTTGGAACCAATATCTATTCCCCAATATCCACTCTGACAGTAGCATAGGATGTTATCTTGGAACCTATTGCTATCTCCAATACCTTGGGCCGCCATTTTTCGGAAATTTTGAGCTCTTCCTCATATCACACAGCCTGCTCAATTGGAAATGAGTGGAGGAGGCTTGGACAATACCCTTCCCTTCTCCAAATTGTGAGTGCTACAATGCTGCCTTTACTATGAGGGAGATAGATCATGCTCTCCGTTCATCCTGATCCTCCACCCCAGGGCCAGACTCCGTTCATATTCAGATGTTGAGGCATCTTTCTTTTGAGGGCAAACACTTTCTGATTAATATGTACAACTCCAGCTATGCAGAGGGAGCATTTCCCTGAAACTGGCGTGAAGCCACTGTCATAACCATACCTAAGTCTGGTAAGAACAAACACCTTCCTTATAGCTACTGCCCCATCTCTCTCATCAGCCCTATTTGCAAAGTGATGGAATGTATGATTCATGCCCGGCTTGTATGATGGCTCGAGTCTCACAATCTATTAACCATTGTACAGTGTGGATTTTGCGTGCGTCATTCTTCAGTTCACCATCTCAACACTTTGTCCACACATGTCATGAATGGCTTTCTGTGGAAATCCCCAACTGTAGCCTTGTTTCTCGATTTGGAGAAGGCCCGCAACACCCACTGGAGGACTGGTATCCTCCGTAAGGTCTACACTTGGTTCCATCCTGAGCATTGTCCTCTTTGCAATTGCCATTAACCTTATAATGGTCTGCCTCCCACCAAGCATCTCCACTTCCCTTTTAATTGAGGATTTCTCCATGTATTGCAGGTCTCCATGGGCCTGTCTCATTGAGTGGTGTCTTCAGTGATGTTTCGATTGTCTTTAGTCAGGGAGCATCGTTAATGGCTTTCTTTTTTCACTGACAAAACCCTTCGTATGAATTTTTGGTGGCACAGTTTGTTTCTCCCATGATCTTTACATCTGGCGCCAGTTCTCTTCCATTCATTGAAACTACAAATGTCCCGGGGCCCATGCTCGATAGGAAATGCTCTTGTTCCTCTCACGCATCTTACCTGGCAGTCCCCTGTATGCATTCCTTCAATGTCCTACGTGTCATCGATGGTTCTTGCTGGAGTGCAGATCAAACCACACTCTCCTGCTTGCACCGGTCACTTGTCTGTTCGAAATTAGGCTATGGGTACTTCGTTTTTGCATCTGCACACCTATCCCTCTTATGCCATCTCAACACTATCCACCATCGTGACATGCATTTGGTCACCAGCCCCTTTTACACTAGCCCATTTGAGTGTCTCTATGCAGGAGCTGCTTAACTACCATTTTCTTACCACTTTGACTTTGTCCTCAGCAGGTATGCATGCAGTTTGTCTTGTATGCATTGCCACCCATCCTGTGCCACCTTCTTCAATGACTCCTTTGATTGCCAGTATGGGGCACGTCCCTCTTCTGTTACCTCGTTTTTGGCTTTTGCTCCTAAAGACCCTACTCCATTCTGGCTGTATTCCATTCAGTTTCACAAACTTCACACAGAATTTCACGATAGCACCTTTGCTTGCACTGGTGGTTCTTGGACTGACCATGGCATTGGGTGTGCCTCTATCATGGGTGCTGATGTTTCTCGCTATCGGATTCCAGAACACAGGTCAATATTTACAGGAGTGTTCCTCACCCTGTATCAGGCCGTGGAGTACATCCAGCAACACTGGCTTTTCAATTGTGTCCTGTGCTCAGACTTGCACAGCACACAGTGGCTTCAAAGGTGCTGAGAATCACCCATCCCTCGATGCAGCAGGTACAGGAAAACTGTCACTTGCTCACTCTTGATGGAGGGACTGTGATGTTTGTGGTTTCCTGGCCATGTCCGTCTGTCTGGAAATGAGGCTGCTGACACTGCTGCCAAGGCTGCAGTCCTTGTACCCCGGCCCACTTACATTCCATCCGATGATCTATCTGTTTCAGCCTGTCAGGAGGTGGTGCCACTTTGGCATCGCCACAGGCCCTCCCTCCATGGGAATAAGCTCCAGATTATTGATCCCATTGTCCCCAAGTTGTTAAAACTTCAGCTTTGTGATGGAATGCCCATTTTTTAACTATTTAGGTTCCCACTTGGATTTGTACTAATTGCAGCAATATGGCGAAGGCCATTTAATTTTTAGTTCTTTACCTCCATTTCTCTATGGTGTATTTTATAATTCTTTCTCCGTGTCCCTGTTTTTAGCTGTCTTCTCTTACATTGATTGGGACTGATGTGTATTCATTTATTAACTCCTCTCTGTCTTCATGTTCTATAGTTTTGAGATGGGCACATATGTCCCTAGATGCTTTTGCATGCTAAAACAAAACAAACAGTGCACACATTTGAATTTGTTAGATTTTACATTGGGTTGCAGTGTGCAGGTCAAGCAAGTCTCCCAGTGTAGAGGAGTAATACAGGAGAAGAATGTTCTGTAACAAGTGTTTATTTTCACTGTATTAGTTAGCTTTCCTATCTGAGAAGGAATTGTGGGGTGCGCACACACACACACACACACACACACACACACACACACACACACACACACACACACACACACACACACGTGTGCCGTTTGGTGGCCCAAAGAAATCGCATACCATGTCCAGTGTTCCTAGTGAATTCCTGATAAGTGAAATGTTTCATGTATTGGCGATCACCAATCTGAAACGATGAACTGCACAATGAGAATATCCCGCTATTGCATAGTCCTGATATATGAATGCATGAGCCCCACAGGCTTTCCTCCACATGCATGCAGTATTGTCATAGCCCTGTCCTCAGGAAATTATTACCAATTTTTCAATTACACATCTAGCTAGTCCTTAGCCAGTCACATCAACCACTGGAATAAATTACAGGAAATCTTCATTAATATCAAGATCCAAGGAATAGATACAGAGAGATAGTTGCTCTATTCTAGCAATTTCAGCAGTTTGATCTGCAAGAATATTGCAACATTTGGCATCATTGGTTATTGATGCAACAGCTGATCAGATTTTGGATTGGGGTCCTTAATGTAATTCTTTTCATATATACCAGTTCCTTTCAAAACTTACTTGTAGGTTTTCATCACCTTTCACAAAATATTTTGTAATTTCGAGAAAATTATTCATCTTGTCGTCTTGTTTGTCAACTTTGGTAGTCCCAAAGCCTCTGTGTCCCAATCATACCATTTCCTGATACACACAAAGAATCATTGCTTGATGATAAGGACTGTACATGTTGTATCCCTTTCCATCTGCTCCACAAGGCCTTGGTCCAGGAAATGTTTCATATTGTTTGTCATGTTCACCATCATGTGAATAAGTCACATTCAATTACAAAGGCTTGTGATAAGTGTTGGTTGTATGTATGTTGAAATATTAGAGTGTATGCGTTCACTCTGAGAACATGGAAGAGACCAGGGCTGGAACATTTTGATGACTACCTTTTGCATAACTAGCAGAAAGCAGCATAATCATTTTTGGAACAGTATACCAACCAAAGATATTTTTTCATCCAACTTAGACTAAACATTCAACATTGACCACTTTGCAAACTGAGGGGAAATTTATAAGTTGTGTTGGGCACAAAATTTTTTGGAAATATTGTAGCGTGATGCGCTCATCAACTTTTTCATTATTTGATAGTAAACAATCACTTGTGTTGTACTTGCAGCCATGTAGAAAGTTGTCAGAGGTCGATGTGTCAGTTAAAGGTGTTGATTTTGTATCAGGACCCAACAAAGGTGATTCTGAATTAGCATTAAAGCTTCTATTGCTTTAAAACAACATTTGTAGCAACTGTGGTGGATCATCCATTATCCAAACCTGAGAAGAAAGAGTTTGTTCTAGTTATAGAGATTTTGAGAAGTACTTAAAATATCATCAGTGAAAGGGTCAGCAACTGAAATTGTGTGTAACAGAGCAAAAGCTGAAATACTTAACACTGTTTTTAAATGTTTTGTTACAAAGGAAAAACCATGAGTATTGTCCTCATTTAAACCTCATACTGCTGAAACAATGAGTGATATTGTTATTAAAAGTCCAATTGGTTTTAAAAAAGCTTAAATCATTGAAATTGAACGAAGCTCCAGGAACTAGTGGAATCCGTATCATATTCTATACTGAATTTTTGGTTGAGTTAGCCCCTTTTTCTAACTACAGGGTGAGTCATAAATAAGGAAAAATATGTCTAGGACCGCATGCTACTATGCATAACATGTGACACATCATTGTAAATTTTGTTCTCCTTGATGTGTTGTGTATGTAAAGCAAAAACACATGTTAATCATTGAATGAGATACCGACGAGCCTCACGATCATGACATGTCATTCACCCATAGATACAACACATGACACACCAATGAGCTGATGTGTATCTGTAAGTGTTTGAAAGATATGAGAGAGAGAAAATCCCATCCCAATGTATCTGAAATTGTATCAGAACTTGGGAATCACACATTGCAGGTTGTAACGGAGTGTACAGTCGCATGTTAGGGAATGTGTGCCCTGTAAGCAGAAAGAGTGGTCAATGGTGGAAGTAAAACTGCAGCATGCACGATGTATTTACAACACCTCTGCAATGGTCACTCTGCTGGATACTCGCCATGTCAACAGTTGCTACCAGCCGCATCGCAGTGTTACTACAGTACCGTGGCAAGTTTCACAAATGAGGAATACGCCGATGTCCACCTCACCTACAGGCTTGCAGATGGAAGAGCTGATGTTGCAAGGCAACTGTATCCCAAGAGGATTCCTAGCCGGCACCTTCCATCCACAAAATCGTTTTACTCTGTGGACAGGCGCTTGAGGGAGGATGGTGCTTGTGTAGCACTTCCAGGATGATGTGGCCATGACCGACAGTTGATGTACATTGCGGATGATGAAGGAAAAGTGTTACAAACCATTGCGGAGGGTTAACAATAAGCACCAGGTCTATAGCCACTGTGGTTGGCATGTCACAATCTACAGTACTCCATAGAAACCAGTACCATCCCTTTCACATGCAGAAGGTACAGGCATTATTGCTAGAAGACTACCAGAGGATGCTGGACTTCTGCAACTTTATCCTACGGTGTCAGATCTACAATCAGCATTTTTCACATACAATACTGTTCACCGACAAAGCCTATTTCATGAAGGAGGGTATAGTGAATTCGCATAATTGGCACCAGTGGGTGGAAGAAAACCCCCACAGCACAGTGATACGAGGCTACCAACAACAATGTGGTGTCAATATCCGGTGTGGTATTATTGATCACCATCTCGTAGGGCAACATGTGCTACCACAAAGGCTTACAGGGGAGCGGTATCTGCATTTCCTAGATGTTACATTCCCAGAATTGTTGGAAGACATTAGTTTGGTCTTTCATGTGAACCTGTGGTCCTGTGGTACATGCGTGATGGTGCGCTCGCTCACCTGCACAGTACCTTCCCTTCAAAATGGGTGGCTTGTGGAGGCCCTTTAGCATGGCCAGCAAGATTGCCAGACCTGAATCCACTGGATTTATTTTTGTGGGGCCATCTGAAATCTGTGATTCATGAAGGAGAGGTTGTTGATGTCAACACCCTTCAACCCAGAATAAAACATGCCTGTGATATTATGCAAAGAGATACAGACATGTTGGATCATGTTCAGCAATCCTTCCTGCAAATAGTTCAACTTTGCCACACACGTCGTGGCTGTCATTTTGAACAGTACTTATAAACCGGCACTGCAGCTTCTGGTCGTGTGTTTCTATGTTAGTTTTGATTTGTACAGCTGTATTGTATTCGTTTGTTGTGAACTGCCACATACCTATGTAGTAGTATTTTGTATTCTGCATCTATGTACACTTTTCTTAAAACTAAGTCTGGACACAAAAACCAAATTATAAAACATGCATGTACAGTAGTGCAGCCCCTCCTCATGTTCGTTTCCCTGTGCCAACTAGCCATGATACATAGTACCGGCCAGCATAACTGGTATGAGATAGATGTGGGTGCTATCATTGCTCACAATGTCATGTACACTGTTGCTTGACGCTGATGCCTTGCCTTCTCGTGAGTGGCTAAACTACCTACAACACTCGCATAGCCAATGTCGGCACACAGTAACACCCAAATGTCCACTTCGTATTTCCACATTTTTACCATTCAATTGCATTGTCATTTATTGACATAGGAACATGCGAGCTCAGTGTGTGACAATTTGCACAACATATTTGTCCTCATTTATGACTCACCCTGTATATTTTATCATAGATCTCTTGAAGAAAAACACATGCCCAGTTCTTGAAAAAAGGCACAGGTCACACCCATCTACAAGGAGTATAGTAGAAGTGATCCACAAAGCTACCATGCAGTATCCTTCATACTGACTTGTGCAATCTTAGAGCATATTCTGAGATCAAACATAGTAAGGTATCTTGAACAGAATGACCTTCTCAATTGCAATTATCGTGGTTTCTGAAAACACTGGTGAATTGTAATTCAACTTGCATTTTTCTCACATGACATCCTGAAAGCTTTGGATCAAGGTAGTCAGGAATACATAATGTTTCTTCATTTCTGGAAAGCACTTGACTCGGTACCTTACTTACACTTTTTTGTCAAAAGTGCAATCATATGGTGTATTAAGTGAAGTTTGTGAATTGATTGAGGACTTTTTGGTAGGGAGGAGGCAGCATGCTATTGTGGATGGAGAGTTATCATCGTAGGTAGAAGTAACTTCGTGTGCTCCCCAGGGAAATGTGTTGGTACTCTTGCTGTTCATGTTGTATAGAAATGACTTTATAGACAATATTAATAGTAACTTCAGACTTTATGCAGATGATATGATTATCTATAATGCAGTACTATCTGATGGAAGTTGCATAAATATTTTACATCTTGATAAGATTTCAAAATGGTGCAAAGATTGGCTACTGGTTTTATATGTTAAGAAATGTGAAGTTTTGCACGTCACAAAATGAAAAACCAGTAGAATCTCATGACTATAATATCAGTGAGTCACAGTTGGAATCAACCAACCCAAAGAAATACCCATGTGTAACACTTTGTAGAGATATGAAGTGAAATGATCACATTAGTTCAGCTCTGGGTAAAGTGGGTGGTAGAATTGAGTGTATTGATAGAATACAGGGGAAGTGCAGTCAATCTTTGTATGGTAATATACTGTATCCACACCCTCCACCTAGCAGTTTCCACCCCCTCCTTCCCATTTTCAAGTCCAACCTTGTTTATTTGCAGCCAACTGCTGTATACTAACAAATGCTGTGGCCAAAAGCTTTGTGTGACATTTAATTGTACCTGTCTTCACCTTGACGGGCCTTTTTTATGATATGCAGCAATCTGTCTTTCTTTACATTGTTTATACAACTGGAAACATGTACTGTTACTACATACCAGAGCGCGTCATTTAAATAAATGAACTTGAATGCCTTAAAAAAGAAAATAAACTCTGATCACTGTTAATCAATCACAACTTATGACCAAGCCATTTATAGGCAATTACTTGTTGAGCAGAGATACGTTTGGAAATAGGCTGTCATTGACATATTATACCAGGATAACTCACTTCTTCACACATTGTAGCAGAGGTGTTGGTAATTCTTATTTTCTGCCTGTAGTATGAAGATGTTGACTGCAGGTGTAAAAAAAAAAGTAAAAAAAAAGATCTGAGCTTCTTGTCATGAAGTCCAAACTACTAATTTCCCTATGAACTTTTTATGTATATAGTTCTGCCTTCAGTTGATCTCTGCTTCTAATGATTCTTTCTCTATTAAATTTTTATAATGCTACAGGGATTTTGTACAGCTTACTAAACTGAGATTACAAATAATAGTGTTCACACAGATTTCCTGTAGACAAGATTGCTACTGACTGACCCAGGTGTACTCTTTAAAGTTTCACTAAGTTGTGATACACGTGAAATTGGTTCTACACATTTCCTCTATAACAACTTTGTTAATATCTGTTAGTTGTATGTTCTTCTTTGACAACAGGTTTGACCTTAATATAAGTTTTATTTACAATTTTATCTAATACAGTTTTGTTCCTTTCAGTTCATTCCTAACTTTTTCATAATGGGAATTTATTGTATCTTTTGATTTTTCTATAGTAGCGTCATGACTAGATTTAGTTGTGTATCTCAAAGTATCATTGACAGATTTCATTATAGATGTGAAGTGGTCATGACTGGAATTAACTGCAGTTCTCAAAGAGTTGTACCTCACATTAATTGTATTGCTTCAAGAATTATAACTGTAATCTATAGTATTTTCTTAATTTAGCATTTTAGACATGAAAGTGTCATGGCTGGAACTGCTGACTGCAAATCTTTCATTTTGGCTGACAATTCATTCACCAAATCTGGTTCTTCTTAATTTTTTGACATTTTGATTACGTAAATACTCATTTTGAAACAGAAAAATGTGAAACTGGATGTTGTACTTATCTTTGTCCTTGCTTCATCCCATTGTTTCGCAGTCCTTTGCCAGTTTAATTACCTTTCTTCATTTGACCACTCTTGAAGATAATTCACTAATTTTGTTTCTAGGTCCAGTATTTTTATCTTCCTTTTTGCTGTGGTATTTAACATGTAAACAATATTTTTAATTTATGAAGGTCATAAATAATATCAGTACTTTGTCTGCCACAAAGGATGCCAGTCCGAGCCCATAGGTTCGATAAGGAAACTAGTAAACTGTTTGTTAAGTCTGTTTGTTGTAGAATATCAACAGTGAGACAATACACATCTTTCCCCTTCAATGCCACAGTTGCAGTTGTTTTTGTGGTACCTCATTTCCTTAAAAAAATTGGGGTATGGTCTTACTGATAGTAGTCCTGGATTTCGTGAAAGTTTAACATCATCACATTACCCACCTCCTTGCTGTGCAAGGAGCGATTACTTACAAAGACTAATTCAAGCAAAAATAAAACTTGACTATATGTGTATGATGGGAGAGACTGGCTGGGCACTAGTCTCTAACAATCGAGGATGATACAGCCATATACCAGGAGCAGTTTTGGGTGATGTAATCACAATTCCATGCTGGTATGTTTCTCTATTAAACTGCAAGTGGGGGATGATAGGGTAGTATAAGAAGTAGGGGCATAGTGTAAGAAGTTGGGGGAATTCAGTGCAGGAAAATTTTATTACGGAAGAAACACCGAAAACATCTCGGGATCCGACGGTCGTCACTCCGCCCGTTAACACCGAACGTTAATGTCGCTGGGGGATATACAACTTTATGTCCTTAATGTTGTACTTTCCTGTCTCTGATTCCATTACAGGATCAAATAAAAATGTTTCAGGATGTACTATTGTTTGAACTCGGTATGGTCCCTCATATTTTTAGAAAAACTTGTGTCTCTTTCCTCAGGGCAGAGCTCTGAAGATGCTGTTTTACGAGAACTAGTTCATCGACCTTGTAGTGAGGTTTGATAGTCTTCTCATTATGTCTAATCACTCATTGTTGCGCCTTTTCAACTAAATTTTTAGAACCCATTTCGGATTATGCAATATGGGTGCTTCTACTAATGCTCTTTTTACATTTACAAATGCATTATTTGCCTCTAGATCCCTAACCAATGGTATTTTCTTTCGTAACAAATGTAAAACTCTTGTGTCATTTAGTTCTTGTCTCCTAATATAATGTCTATAGTACCCAGCCATTCTGATAAATCCCTTCAGTTGCCTCACGTTTTTAGGGGTGGACATTCTTCAGGAGCTTTTATGCACCCAGGATCTGGTCTAATCCCCTGTACCCCTACGAGATGCCCTACGAACTTTAACTCTTGCCTCTCAACATGTGACTTAGACAGTTTCACTGTAATAACCTTTTCTTTAAATTTTTTCAGTGATAGGCGATGTTCTTCCCAGTTAGCTGAGATTAGGAGAATATAATCGACATATATTATTAAATAGTTCAATAAATCTCTTCCTAATGCTTCATCCAGAGTGGGTATAAATACTGATACTGAGATATTAAGTCCAAAAGTTAACACATTAATGTGATAAGATTTAGCATCAAACAGGATTTCTGTATACTTTTTTGAGTCCAGATGTAACCTAATTTTGCAGTATCCAGCAGTCAGGGCTATCGTGCTAAAAAACTTTGTTTTCTCCAATTTGGATAACACTTCATTGATGTTAATTGGTCTGTCTCGTTCTGTTTCTACATGTTTATTCAATGTACACATGTCTAGCACACCTCCTGTAACTTTTTTACCACTACTGAAGGGTTATTCATGATGCTAGAAGTAAGTTCTATTATATTGTTGTCAATCATTTTGTCGATTTGCTCCTTAACGGCTTCTTTCAAACTTCCCGGTACTGGATATGGCTTACAGAAAAATGGAGTTTCATTTTTTATTTTAAACTTACATATGTAATCACTGATATTACTGGGAAAATTGGATAATACTTCTTCGTATTACATTAGAATTCAATATAAATCTACTTTCCGTGCATTGGTTAATATTGTGGATTCTTTTACTTTGTTTTGGATGTCAGTCCTATATGCTGATTGGTCTATATTACTGATCTCCGGTGACAGTTGTGCAGTAGCTGTTAATCACAGACAAACCCCTGCAGGTCCAGGGGTTAGAATAGGCCCGAGGTATTCCTGCCTTTCGTACGAGGCGATTAAAAGGAGTCTCACATGTTTTGGACTTTATGTGATGGTCCCCTGTAGGGTTTGACCTCCATTCTTCAAAATTTTCCCAAAGAGCGAGCCATTTGGGGAAGGGCGCCTTACAAGGTGCACTGTGTAGATCATGCATTGAGATCTTTAGCCCACTTTCTTGTCGTCGCGTTGCAGTCCTGCCCATTCTCCATCTCTTGGTTGAGGACACCTTCCTCAGCGCATTTTCCACCATGCATTATGCAGTGTCGATTTCTGCATAGATGATGACCATGGACTTCTTTGCACCTGATATCCAGCACAGTAGCCAGTCCATTGTGGTGGGGCCACCATGTACCCTGTTGTTTGTAGCCCCCTGACCACACATGGATCACGCTGCTGATGAGGACTAGTTCTTGGAAGTGGAGGGCTTGTTCAAAATGAGATTTGGGTCAGTCTTGATCAATACAGCATCCTATGCCCAGTCACAGGAGTAGCTCACTTGTGACAAGCTGGGGGATATTTCTGTAACCATCATGCCCCATAAGAGCTTAAATATGGTCCAGTGTAGCCTAATTCACAGAGGCCTTCTTTTGCAGTCCGATGATGAGCTGTGTGCCAATTTAGAGTGGCGAGGTGTACATTTCATGTGGTGTGTCCACTGGGGTCCGAAGGATAATCAGGCTTCCACTGGTGCCTTCATCTTGGCCTTTGAGGGTGATACATTGCCCGAGAAGGTCAAGGTGATGGTCCACCAGCGTGATGTAAGGCATTATATCCCTCCACCAATGCGGTGCTTTAAGTGCTGGAAATTCGGTCATATGTCTTCCCACTGTACTTCAGTGTCACAAACAGAGATTGCAGACACCCAACACACTCCAATACTCCATGCGCCCCACTTCCATCTGTGTCAAATGCAGAGAGCAACATTTGCCTTGCTCACCCGACTGCAGGATTCTCCAGAAAGAAAGGAAAATCATGGAGTGAAAGACCCTGGACAGACTGACCTACCCCCCCCCCCCCCCCCCCCCGGGGCCACAACTCTTTTATGGATACGTGCATAGCGAGCACGGGACCCCGAGCTAATGTGGCCCTCCTTCCTTTCCGGGCTGCGTACCTCCCTTTTTCGCATCCTTCCCTATCCCCCATCTTCGCCCATCCTCCCCTCACCTCTGGTTCTTTCCTTCCATTTCTCACCATCTGGGTGTAGGGTTTGTGCCTACATCCGGACATGGACGCTTGTAAATGTAACGCATTCTTTTCTTCTCTGCTTGTATGTCTTCATCCTTCCTTTGTCCTTCTCTTTTCCTTACCTCTTCTCTTTACCCTTTTCTCCGCTGCGGCATTTGAGACCCCTCTTGTTTCCTTTCCCTATTTTTGTTTTTCCCTTCCTCTTTCTTCCTCCCTGTGCGTGACTGAAGGCCAACCAATGCATTTTCTTGCGTAGCCAGTGACGGGGTAATGCGTAATTCCCCACCCCGGGTAGACAGGTAGGACATGTACATACCCCCTGGTAACGGCCAGGCATAGGGAGGGGTGATTATCTGAGCTGATACCTTCCGAAAGTGCCGATTGGTCCCTCCATCTGTTTGTCGGGAGGTGTGACCTGAGGTGTGAACAATCACCTAAGGTGGGAGTGCCCTCAGAAAGGGCCCCCACAAGGGAGGAGCGCTCCATCGGAGATGCCGGTAATCATGGGTGATACTTTCGCAATGGTTTCCTAATCTTCCACTATGTCTGCTCAGAAGCGTAAGTTCCACGAGTCTCAGCCACAGACAGTCCTTCCACCGTTGCCACAGATCCTTGTTGTTTCTCAGTCTGACGAATGTCATGACTTCTCCACGGTCAACCCTTTCATTATTCAGAAAGGTGTTGACACAATTGCAGGTCATGTAAAGACTTGTTCCAGATTACAGAATGGCACCTTGTTGTTAGAAACAGTCAGTGCCCTCCAGGCACAAAGAATGCTGCGTTCTTCACTGCTACACACCTTCCCTGTCTGAGTGGAACCGCGCCATACTTTAAATTCATCACGTGGGGCCGTTTATACATGCACCCTCAACGGATTGTCTGACGAAGAAATTCAGCACTACCTGTCTGACCAGGGACGTAACGGCTGTTCATAGAGTTATGAAAAGGGTTGACACGAACACCATTCCAACCCGCACTGTCTTCTTGACATTTGACAAAGTTCAACTCCCATTGAAAATCAAACCAGGCTATGAGATAATTTCCATTCGCCCTTACGTCCCAATCACTACGCATTGCTATCGGTGTCAGCAGTTAAATTACACCAGCCACTCCTGTTCCAATCCGGACAAATGTGTTACGTGTGGCAAGGATGCCCATGAGGGTGCTTATCCACCTCCATCCCCTCGTTGCATCCACTGTATGGGTGACCACGCTGCTTCCTCTCGAGATTGCCCCATTTTTAAAGACGAATAGCTCATTCAGGAAATCAGAGTGAAGGAAAAGGTGTCGACCTTTGCTGCTCGAAAATTATTCGCCAGTCGAGAGCCCACCGTGCCTCAGACAGGAAAATACAGCACTGTCCTTGCTTCTCCTCGGCCAACAAAGGAGGTGGCCACGCAGACTAGCGACCTCACCTTTAGTGCCATGGTCGTCAGATCGGCCAGTGCAAAGATCGCCCATTCAACCTCACCGCTTTGGCCTGCCCACTCTATGGCTCACCCTTCATCGGTTTCTGCCAAATCACGAGCCCAAAAGTCAGACACCAAGACTTCGAAAAAAGAGCATACTCGTGAAGACTTTTTACATGCTCCAACTTCACAACCATTGGTTCCTCCTTCATCTAAACATCATGTTTCCAAGAAGGCTAATAAGAAACCCAGTTCATCTCCTTCTCCACCAAGGCGTGTCTCACCTACAGTATCACCTGTTGGAAATCGCCCTCAGTAGTCTTCTGTGTCGCCAAGCCGCACTGCTGGCGGCCGATCAACCGGCCGATCGCTGGAGGTAGGAGCTGCTCCTGAACAACCTATGGATCAGAATCTTCTGCCTTCAGCTGAATGCTGCTCCAGGCTGTCGGTCGCAAGCTCTGAGCAGTCGTTGAGTTGACGACAACCTTGGTCACATTCCTCCATTTTCTGCCCACCCTATGTCCATTATCCACTGGAATATCCGCGGCATTCGAGCCAATCGGGATGAATTGTCGATCCTCTTACGATCCTACTCGCTGGTCATCCTCTGTCTTCAGGAAACAAAGCTGCATTCCCATGACCGCTTTGTTCTCCTTCATTTTCAGTCCGTCCGATATGATCTCCTCTCTGTTGAAGGCACTCCAGCCCACGAAGGACTCGTGATTCTTCTCCATGATTCCATTATCAGTCAATCCCCTTAAACACTTCCTTCAAAGCTGTTGCTGTCCGTCTTTCCCTTTCTGGATATACCTTTTCTCTTTGTACTGTATACATTCCATCGTCCACACCAATGGCACGAGCTGATCTCCTTCATCTTCTTCGTCAGCTTCCACCCCCCTATTTGCTGGTTGGGGACTTCAATGCCCACCACCCGATTTCGGGATCTCCACATCCTTGTCCACGTGGCTCACTATTACTACACATTTTCCACCAAGTGGATCTAGTTTGCCTCAACACTGCAATCCCTAATTTTTGTCTGCCTCCACGACACATTTCTCTCATTTGGACCTTTCGGGCGGTACTTTTCCGCTAGCTCGGTGCTTTGAATGGTTCGCCCTTGATGATACACACTCGAGTGACCACTTTCCATGTGTCCTTAGATTGCAGCCTCAACTGACATATATGCGCCCGCGACGCTGGATGTTTACCCAAGACGATTGGACACTTTTTTCGTCTCTAGCTACATTCGATGACCGTCACTTTCTTAGCATCAACGATAAGGTCACACATATTACAGACATTATTCTTACAGCTGCGGAACGTTCAATACCACGCACCTCCGAATTGCCCCGGCGCCCCCCAGTTCCTTGGTGGAACGAGGCATGCCGTGACGCAATACGTGAGCAGCGACGTGCTCTCCGTGTTTTCCGCCACCATCCTACTTTGGCCAACTGTATCCGCTATAAGCAGTTCCGTGCGCGATGCCGTTGTGTCATCCGTGATAGCAAGAAGGCAAGCTGGAAATTCTTTATTAGCTCATTTAACACCTTCACTCCCTCCTCGGAAGTTTGGAGTCGGATTCGATGGTTATCAGGCGCGCCTAGTTTCTCCCACGTCTCTGGGCTCACAGTCGCGCATGATACATTAGTGGATCCCGTCGCAATTTCTAACTCATTGGGTCAACACTTTGCTGGGATTTCGAGCTCTTCAAATTACCCACCAACGTTTCTCCCGAAGAAACGTGCAGCGGAAGTGCGACCTATTGCTTTCTCCTCTCAAAATCGTGAAAGCTACAATACTGTTTTCTCCATGCGGGAACTCCAACATGCACTCTCTTCTTCTCGCTCCTCCGCCCCAGGACCAGATGGTATCCACGTCCAAATGTTGCTGCATTTATCAACCCATAGTCTGCGTTACCTCCTTCGCCTTTAAAATCAAACTTGGACCGACAGTACTTTTCTCAAACGATGGCGGGAAGCTATCGTCGTTCCTGTTCCAAAACCTGGAAAGGACAAACATCTCCCTTCTAGCTATCGCCCCATTTCTCTCACGAGTAGTGTATGTAAGGTTTTGGAGGGTATGGTGAATTGCTGTTTAGCTTGGTGGCTGGAGTCCCGCAGTCTTTTAACACCTGCCCAATGCGGATTCCGAAAGCATCGTTCTGCAGTTGACCATCTTGTTGCTCTCTCCACTTACATCTTGACCAATTTTCTCAGGAAACGCCAAACGGTAGCAATATTTTTTGATCTGGAGAGAGCATACGATACCTGTTGGAGGACAGGCATCCTCCGCACACTGTTCTCTTGGGGCTTTCGAGGTCGGCTGCCACTATTTCTTCCCGAATTTATGGCAGAGCGCACATTTAGAGTGCGGGTGAACACTACTCTCTCCCGTACTTTCTCCAAAGAAAACGGGGTACCCCAGGGCTCCATGCTGAGTGTTGTACTGTTTGCGATTGCCATAATTCCAATTATGGACTGTCTCATTCCTTGATTTCTCAGGCTCCCTCTTTGTAAACGATTTTGCTATCAACTACAGCTCTCAATGGACCAGCCTTCTTGAACGACGTCTTTTAGGATGTCTCGATCGCCTCCAGGCTTGGAGCATCGAAACCGGCCTCCGTTTTTCTCCCAGTGAGACCGTTTGTGTTAATTTTTGGCGACGTAAGGAGTTTCTTCCACCCTCCTTACATCTAGCACCTGTCAACCTTCCGTTTTCGGACGTCGCTAAATTCTTGGGTCTTATGTTTGACAGAAAACTGTGCTGGTCCTCCCACGTTTCCTATCTTTCGCGCTCGCTGTCTGCGATCCCTCAACACCCTCAGTGTCCTAAATGGTACCTCCTAGGGAGCGGACCGAGTGGTCCTTCTCCGCCTCTATCGCGCCTTAGTTCGCTCGAAATTGGACTATGGAATCATAGTTTACTCCTCTGCTCGGCCGTCTATTCTTCGTCGTCTCGACTATCCACCACCATGGATTACATTTAGTGTCTGGAGCTTTTTACACCAGCCCTGTGGAAAGCCTTTATGCTGAGGCTGCTGAACCTCCGCTGTCCAATCGGCGATCTATCCTTCTAAGTCTTTATGCTAGCAATTTCTCTTCCATGCCTGCTAATCCAGCCCATGACATTTTTTTCGACACCTCCTTGGATGTAGGGTATGCAGGCTGCCCTTCCTCCGTACTACCACCGGGAGTCCGCTTCCATCAACTGCTCCATTCTCTTTCCTTCCGCTTTCCTGAAACCTTCTTGACAAGTTGGGGTACAGCACCGCCTTGGCTCCATCCCCGGATCTGCCTGCTCTGTGACCTTTGTTAATTTCCCCCTTCACTTGTTTATCATCGGACATTTGCTGCTCTATGTGCACAAATGAAGGCAGCCACATTCATTTACACTGATGGCTCGAAAACATCGTTAGATGTAGGGAGTGCCTATATTTTTGGCGACACCCAAAATCAATTTCGGCTTCCTGACCCGTGTTCGGTTTATACTGCGGAGCCTTACGCTGTTCACCAGGCTGTCCACTACATCCGCCGCCATCAGCAGATACAGTATGTTATCTGTTCAGATTCTCTCAGCTCTCTCCTCAGTCTCCAAGCTCTTTACCCTGTCCACCCTCTGGTCCACCGGATTCAGGACTGTCTGCGCTTCCTCCACCTGGGGGGCGTCTCGGTGGCATTCCTCTGGCTCTCGGGACACGTTGGTATCTGTGGAAATGAGGCTGCCGATATAGTGGCCAAGGCTGCAGTCTCTCCTCTTCGGCCAGCTATTCAATCGATTCCCTTTGCCATTCTACGGAGCGTTTTATGTCGTCGTGTTGTTGTTTTATGGCACACACATTGGTCGACACTTCCGCATAATAAATTGTGGGACGTGAAAGCTCTTCCCTGTGCTTAGACTTCCTCCCGAACGAGTCACCGGGTGGAGGTAATTGTAACTAGACTCCGGATAGGGCACTGTCTTTTTAGCCATCGACATCTTTTAAGCGGCAATCCTCCCCCACTCTGTCCCCACTGCTCTCAGCTGTGGACGGTAAGACACCTTTTAATTGAGTACCCCTATTTTACTCCGTTACACGCCCGTCTACAGCTGTCGCCTGATATATCGTCCATTTTAGCAGATGACACGCGCTCGGCCGATCGCGTTTTCGAGTTTATTAGAGCCAGTGAAATGACGTCAGTCATTTGAAGCTTTTCTTGGGGACAACCAACCCCTTTCTGTAGTGGATTTTTAAGCCTTCCTTCTGCTTTTAGTTTCTCCAATTTTTTGAGTTTCGTTCCCATTGCTGCTGGTTTCCATTTTCGGTTTTTACTGTATCCTAAGTCACGGATCGGGCGCTAATGACCATAGCAGTTTTGCGCCCTAAAACCAAAACAAAAACAAAAAAAATACTGACCTACACTGAGGCTAAGAGAAAATTTGAACGCCTGCATCCTGTGCATATGACATCATCTTACCCTGCTGCTACAACAGTTCTGCAACCATTAACTCCGCAAACCTAGGTCACCTCTTAGAGCTGGAAGACTACACCTGCACCCTTGATGGTGGGGCTTTTAAGCCAGAGAAGTGTAAGTCTTCTTTGGCTTTTCTCACTAGGAATGGGTCTCTTGGGTCACTCTGTTCCCAGGTTTCTTATAGTGGGGAAGATGACACCTGCCAGTGGCTGAAGAGCCCAAAAGGAGCTGGTCATAGGGCTTCACGCTCATCCTCAGTCCCGGAGACTGAGTCAGGGAAACCCAAGGAGCAGTGAGAGAAGTCCAAAAAGAAAACCCCTAAGACCAAGGAAACTGTGGTGGCAGCCACAAACTCTGTGGCTGAGGATGGGGTGGAGATTTTGGCGTCTCCTGAGGACCTACATCTTGCCAGACCCTCAGGCACAATGGATAGAGACTGCTCAGGCAACAAATTGGTGCCAGCAGGTGACTCTGAGGCATAATCTGCCTCATTGAATGTTCCTTGCCTTCCCAGTCTCACGATGTCATCCTTCAGTGGAATTGCAGCGGTCTTTTGCACTGCCTGGCTGAACTACGGCAACTGTTCAGTTTTACAACTACTATCTGCATTGCCCTCCAGGAAACCTGGTTCCAAGCAATGCGGACCTCTTCCCTTCACGGCTATAAGGGATATTACAGGAACCAAACCACTATAATCGAGTGTCAGGTCGGACTTGCGTTTACATCCTAAACTTGGTCTGTAGTGAACATGTGCATCTTCAAACCTACATCTACATCCATACTGCACAATCCACCATACAGAGTGTGGGGGAGTGTACTGTGTACCACAACTAGCATATTCTCTCCCTGTTCCACTCACAAACAGATAGAGGGAAAAATGACTGAATATATGCCTCTGTACGAGCCCTAATCTCTCATATCTTATCTTTGTGGTCTTTCTGCAAAATGTAAGTTGGCGGCAGTAAAATTGTACTGCAGTTAGCCTCAAATGCTGGTTCTCTAAATTTCCTCAGTGGCAATTCATGAAAAGAATGCCTCTTTTCCTCCAGAGCCTCCACCCAAGTTCCTGAAGCATTTCTGTAACACTCCCGTGATGATCAAACCTACCAGTAACAAATCTAGCAGCCCGCCTCTGAATTGCTTCTATGTCCTCCCTCAATCTCACCTGATAGGGATCCCAAACGCTCAAGCAGTACTCAAGAATAGGTTGTATTAATGATTTATAAGTGGTCTCCTTTACAGATGAACCACATCTTCCAGAAATTCTACCAATGAACCAAAGATCACCATCCGCCTTCCCCACAACTGCCATTACATGCTTGTCCCACTTCATATTGCTCTGCAATGTTACACCCAAATATTTAACCGATGTGACTGTGTCAAGCGCTACACTGCTAATGGAGTATTCAAACATTACAGGATTCTTTTTGCTATTCATCTGCATTAATTTACATTTATCTACATTTAGAGTTAGCTGCCATTCTTTACACCAATCACAAATCCTGTCCAAGTCATCTTGTATTTTCCTACAGTCACTCAACAATGACACCTTCCCGTAAACCACAGCATCATCAGCAAACAGCCGCACGTTGCTATCCACCCTATCCAAAAGATCATTTATGTAGGTAGAAAACAACAGCATACCTACCACACTTCCCTGGGGCACTCCAGATGATACCTTCACTTCTGATGAGCACTCACCATCGAGGACAATGTACTGAGTTCTATTACTTACGAAGTCTTCAAGCCACTCACATATTTGGGAGCCAATCCCATATGCTCATACCTTAGTTAAGAGTCTGCAGTGGGGCACCAAGTCAAATGCTTTCCAGAAGTCGAGGAATATGGCATCATTCTGATAGCATTCATCAATGGTTCGCAAGGTATCATGTGAGAAAAGGGTAAATTGCATTTCGCAGGAGCGATGCTTTCTAAAGCTGTGCTGATGCATGGACAGCAACTTCTCTGTCTCAAGGAAATTCATTATATTCAAACTGAGAATATGTTCAAGAACCTGCAACAAACCGATGTTAATGGTTTTGGTCTATAATTTTGAGGATCCACCCTTCTACCCTTCTTATATACAGGCATCACCTGCACTTTTTTCCAGTTACTCGGGACTTTACGATGGGCAAAAGATTCGCGATAAATGCAAGCTAAGTAAGGAGCCAATGCAGTAGAGTACTCTCTGTAAAACCGAATTAGAAACCCATCAGGACCTGGTGATTTACTTATTTTCAACCCAATTTAGCTGCTTCACAACCCCAGGAGTGTCTATCACTATGTCCTCCATACGGGAATCTAATAGAGACTCAAACGGTGGTATGTTTCTACGATCCTCATGCGTAAAAGATATCTCAAATGCTAAATTTAAAATCTCGGCTTTCATTTCACTGTCTTTCATTGCCAGGCCCAACTGATAAGTGAGTGACTGGGTGGAAGCCTTCGACTCGCTTACCGATTTTACGTAAGACCAGAATTTCATTGGGTTTTCAGCAAGATCTTTTGCTAAGGTATGACGGTGGTAGTGGTTGTATGCTTCGCGCATCACTCTTTTTACAGCAGCACGAGTCTCTACTAACTTTGGCCTGTCATCATTCTCCTGATCTTTCTTGTACTGTGAGTGCAACTTTCTTTTCTTCCTGAGCATTCGCCGAATTCCTCCGTTAAACGATGGTTGGTCTTTTCCATTTGTAACCCACTTTTTTGGCACATAATTCTCCAATGCATGATTTACAGTGTGTTTAAAATTTGCCCATAATTCTTCCACGTCCATACCGGTAGTAAATGAAGTTGAAGTTGATACATTTACTCAGTGGGATGCTAACAACTGCTTATCTACCCTTTCTAGTAAGAATACTATCCTAGCCTTCTTGACTGACTTTTAACTTTCGTAACCATAGTCGTAATGGTATCATCATGATCACTGATCCCTGTCTAAACACTGACACCATTGATGAGGTTTGGTCTGTTCATGGCTACCAGATCTAAAATATTTCCATTATGCTTTGGCTGTCGATTTAGCTGCTCAAGACCCCTCTTGAAGCTGTGGCTGTCATAATATGGACAGTGCGGGAAATAACTGTCTGCAATGTATACCTTCCTCCAGATGGTGCGGTATCCTTGTATTAGCTGCAATGATTGATCAGCTCCCTAAACCTTTCCTACTTCTGCGAGATTTTAATGCCCATAACCCCTTGTGGGGTGGTACCATGCCTACTGGCCAAGGCAAGGATGTTGAAACTTTACTGTCGCAATCCAACCTATGCCTCTTAAATACTGGGGCCGCCACACATTTCAGTGTGGCTCATGGTAGTTACTTGGCCATTGATTTATCAATTTGCAGCCCAGGACTTTTCCTATCTATTTACTGGAGAGCACATGATGACCTGTGTGGTAGTGACCACATCCCGATCTTCATGTCACTGCCCCAGCATCAAGTGCACAGACGCCTGCCCAGGTGGTCTTTGGACAATGCGGACTGGGAAGCTTTCACCTTGGATGTCACTGCTGAATCTCCCCCACGTGGTAACATTGATGTGATGGTTGAGCAGTTGCCTAGCACAATTGTGTCTGTGGCAGAAAATGCAGTCCCTCACTCATAAGGGTGCCCGAGGCATAAGGCAGTCCCTTGGTGGTCGCTGGAAGTCGCTGAAGCAATTAAGGAGCATGGGTGAGCTCTGAAATATCATAAGTGGCACCCTTCCCTGAAGCACCTCATAGCCTTTAAATGGCTCCATGCCCGTGTTCGCCACCTTATCAAACATTGGAAGAAGGAGTGTTGGGTAGATAGATCTTCACCATTGGGTGCCACACATCACCTTCCCAAAGATCAAACATCTTTTCGGGTACTAGGCCCCAACAGCTGCCCCTGGTGTTATCATAAATGGCAAGTTATGTACTGATGAAAATGCGATTGCCAAGCACTTTGCTCGAGCCTCTGCATCAGAGAATTATCCCCCATCCTTTCACACACTGAAATGGTGGCTGGAAGGGAAGGTCCTCTCATTCACTACACACTGCAGTGAATCCTATATCGCCCCATTTACAGAGTGGGAGCTCCTTAGTGCCCTTGCACATTGCCGTGTCACAGCTCCTGGGCCTGATGGCATCCACAGCCAGGTGATTACATATTTCTCATCTGACTACAAGCGACATTTTCTCATCATCTTATACCAGATCTGGTGCGACGGCATCTTTCCATCGCAATGGCGAGAGAGCACCATCATTCTGGTGCCAAACATGGTAAAAACCCCATTGATGTGGATAGCTATCACCCCATCAGCCTCACCAATGTTCCTTGTAAGCTGCTGGAACATATGATATGTTGACGGTTGGGTTGGGTTCTGGAGTCGTGTGGCTTGCTGGCTCCATGTCAGGGCGGCTTCCGCCAGGGTCACCCTACCACTGATAATCTTGTATCCATCGAGTCTGCCATCCAAACAGCCTATTCAAGATGGCCGCACCTGATTGCCATGTTTTTTGACTTACATAAAGCATATGATGTGACTTGGTGACCTCATATTATTGCCACATTGTATGAGTGGGGTCTCCGGCGACCACTCTGGCTTTTTATCCAAAACTTCCTGTCGCTCCATACTTTCCATGTCCAAGTTGGTGACTCCCATAGTTCCATCCATATCCTGGAGAATGGAGTCCCGCAGGGCTCTGTATTGAGTGTCTCTCTATTTTTAGTGGCCATTAACAGTCTAGCAGCAGCTGTTGGGCCCTCCGTCTCACCTCCTCTGTATGCAGACTACTTCTGCATTTCATACTGCTGCCCCAGTACTGTTTTCGCTGAGTGGCGCCATCCACAAGGTGCAGTCATGGGCATTAGCCCACAGCTTTCAGTTTTCAGCCGCAAAGTCGTGTCGTGCATTTCTGTCAGCATCGTACCAGAACACACACTTCACCTTAATGACGATCCACTTACTGTAGTGGAGCCTCAATTCCTAGGACTGGGTTTCAACACTCAATTGACTTGGCTCCCTCATCTTCGTCAGCTTAAGCAGAAGTGCTGGCAGCACCTCAATGCCTTCCATTGCTTGATCAATAATAATTGGGGTGCAGATCACTGTATGCTGCTGCAGCTCTACAGAGCCCTTGTCCAATCCTGAATTGACTACGGAAGTGTGGTTTATGGTTTGGCAGCTCCTTCAGCATTGCATTTACTTGACCCTGTGCACCACTGTGGGGTTCCATTAGTGACAGGAGCTTTTAGGACGAGTCCAGTGACTAGCATACTGGTGGAGGCTGGTGTTCTTCCACTGCAGATCAGACATGCGCAACTACCGTCCAGTTACACAGCACACACTCATAGTTCCCCTGAGCATCCGAATTATATCTCGTGTTCTTGAGTACATCCGCTCATGCCCTGGTGAGTCATTTCTCCTGTTTACTGATTCATTGAGCAGCCTACAAGCTATCGACCAGTGCCATCCTCACCAACCTCTGGTAGCGTCCATTCAGGAGTACATCTATGCCCTGGAACAGTCCTGCTGTTCCATGGTGTTTGTGTGGACCACAGCACATGTCAGAATTCCCATCTATGAACTTGCTGACAGGCTGGCCAAACAGGAAACACAGAAACGTCTTCAGGAGATAGGCATCTCCAAAGCTGACTTGCATTCTGTCTTACACCACATGGTTTTTTGGCTTTGGGAGATGGAATGACATAACAGCACACACAACAAATTGTGTATTAAGGAGACCATGAATGTGTGGAAGTCTTCCATGCAAGCCTCTCACAGGGAATCAGTTGTCCTCTGCCAGCTCTGTATTGGCCATACGTGGCTAATGCATGGTTACCTACTCTGTCGTGAGAACCCACCTGAGTGTCACTGTGACTCCCAAATGACAGTCGTCCACCTCTTGCTGGACTGCCCACAACTGTGCTCTTCATTACTGCTGTACCAACTGTGTGAACTCCTGTTAATGGTAACAGAGGTAAGTGATTTTTAGTTTGTAATAAGTTAAAGAATGTGCTAGAAATGAGTAACACCTCACTCCCTGAATCTGTAAATATGTTAACTTCAAAAGTCTCCATGTTTCCTACTATTATTGGTTGTGTAATATTGATAGTCAAGTTTGGTTCTTCCAGTAAGAACCATTCTTTTGTTGGTATTTTGTGTGAGAAATTAAGATACTTATTATAAACCAGGATTCCTAGTGTATCTGTAGGACTGGACCCCAGCCCTGTATCCACATCTCACTACGTTTTCCTCATTACTAGTAATCACCGGTTGGTTACCAGCTTGGCATGCTATATTACCACTTTGTGCTCTATTATTACTTGCCACAAATTCCTGCATAGTTAATGGGATCAAGTGCATCCACAAAATATAATAATACTTCAATCATTCTCCACCCACTACATAATATATCCTTCCTCCGGTAAATGTTCAATAGTCTTATTAAAATTCGAACTAACCCCTCTCCCTCCATTGGTTTGTCAAAGTATTTTGCTCATGTTAAATGCCAGTCAAAATACTTTCTCATTGTTCCCCACATATTACTGTAATACTTTGGTTCCCACAAGTCTGATAATAGCTTTCCTGGGCACTTGCTGACCAATACTTCTCTTTAAACTTCTTTTGAAAATCTTCCCAAGAGGAAAAGTTTGTGTTGTTTACCATTCCCCACTCTGAGACTTCCCCTAACAGATACCCAACAGCAAACACCATCTTTTTTTAATTTTCCCAGTTCTTGGGCATTGCTTGGTTGAACCTTTCCAAAAAATAGGTAGGATGTACTTCCCCATCTGGCTTAAACTTAGGCAATTGCTTAGATAACCCTGAATTGGCTCCCCATTGTAAATCCATCACTACCTCACTGGTTAATACCACATTAGGAGAAGTTATCCTCTTATCTACCTTGTCCTGAATATGTTTGAATTCCTTCCATAATTCATCCATACATTTCTTGGTATCATTGAGTTCAATGGATAAGGCAGGAGACATGTTTCCAGATTACTCTCACGGCAATTTTTTGGTCAATTATTTCCTCTACCTGTTCCTCCAGACTACTCATATTAATTATGTCTGAGGTTTCTAATTTCTCTTGAAAGTTTCTTTCCACAGTACCTACTAGAGTGTTAATGCAAGCAATTTGCTATTGGACTATTGGTATTAACTTACCCTGTTTTTCACAGGTGCAGTATTTTGTTTACAGCAACAAATGTAACATTACATACATTCTGAAATGATCCTAACTTCTCACTAAATTCAGATTCTACATTATCACATTCATATTCAGTATCACATTCACTATCACACTAACATCCTAAAAGTGGTTACTCTGTGACTTTACATGACTGCTTAACAAACTAGTTAATTCCTCTTTCAAATCTATTTTAAAATTCTCTACTTTAGTAGTTAAAGTGTCAAATTCAGTCTTCAAATTAGCCGTAGCTTCACATAAATTACCTAAGTCTTTACTTTGTGAATCTACTTTAACACTTAACAATCCTAAAGTTCTATTCTGAACATCCAATTTATAATTTGAGTATTCACTGCGTCTATTTCTCTACTTAAAGTAGAACTCTGTGCATAGAGTTTTTCCCTTAAAGTTGCACTTATTTCATTTCTCAAAGAGACACCCTTCATCTATTTTATCATTTAATTGAGTATCTATTGAGTCTAATTTAAGACTTAGGTCCTTTCTTAAAGCTGCTGAATCTGCACTTTGGGTGTTGATTAATTTTACTACCTCAGACCAGTCTGTCATCTCCTTACTCATTTTCATTGCCATGGCTGGTTCTGATGTTTCCCCAATTCTCTGTTTATTATCCATATTCTTCTTACCTTTAGATCTAGTAATCATCAAAAAATTCTACACTGAGTGTAATAACTATACTAACACTCTATTATTCAACAGTTTCTTTAACTTCACACTGAAACAGTTATTATTTTGCACTCACCCGGTGTAGAGTTCTAGCTGCGTTGGTGAGTGGATGCGTAATCAGCACCATTGAACAGCACTGGCACCGGCAGCATCGAATGTTGTTTTCAGCATCAGTGTCAGCAGGCATATGTGGAATCAGCACTGGTGATTACCGACTAGTGCCGGCATCATCAGACTTACGCTGGTTCCCATGTCTGCGTCCCTGTGATGCGTGCAAGATTTACTTACACCCCACACCAGATCTTCTTAGATGAATTATTCTCATCGTATTTATTCTTAGTGTAATATGTGGGAATCTTCTTTTTCTTCTTTTAACATTACATCTTCCTTACATCTTCTCTTTTATTGTGTTCATTAATTTTTGCCCTTTGAATTTTTTAGGCAGAATCCAATTCTGTGAAACAGTTCTCTTGTCCTGCTATACCTGGTCACTATGGCAACACATCGTATCTTCTTCTTGGATTTAATCTCAAAATTACTGTTTTTTCAAGCCATTTTAACTGGTTGCCACTTTCTAACACTTTTTAACTTTTAAATGACCTGGAGAGCTGTGTGAAATTGCATTACATGCAATTTTCACAACTCTCTCACTTCAGTTGACTTACTTGATCTGCACAGCCAATCTTCTTCTGTGGATATCTTATCTGGCTATCTGGCTCTCTCGATCTTCGAAACCTCCTTCTCTGAAGAGTACTGCTGGTTAACAGATTTTATTAGTAACACACACTCTCTCTCTCTCTCTCTCTCTCTCTCTCTCTCTCTCTCTCTCTCTCTCTCTCTCTCTCTCTCTCTCTATCTCCCCCTCCCCCTACTCTACCTCCCTCCCCTCATGAAATAAGTGGATACTCACATAATACTTTTAATTGTCTTGATATATTTTAACTTCCACAAATAACAAAGCATTAGAATACTTGCAAGTCAACTGACTCCTCCTGTGTTAGGCTTGATTAAAAACATCTGCAATATATTTGGTACTACAACCACACAAAATATGAACCTGTCTTGCCTCTAGCTAGTCCAATATGTGAGTTTATTTAACAATAATTCAACTGTTCTTCTTTTTTCTTGTTACAATAGTCAATGATATTAAAAAAACCATGAGATACTTTAACACTCGTTTTCTTCCAATACAGCTTCCGTGGTGCGAGCGGCAAACACTTGATATCATCACATCTACCTTGTGTTCGTGACTCTTTTGAAGCCTGCAAACAAAAACATGTCACACAGTATGTACATTCTCTCACACTTATTTATAAAATATCCTGTATTCGCAATGGTAGAAGGACGAGCGGTTCTAGAATTTACGCGGAAATTCTCAAATCGCTACAGTTTGAGTCTTAGTGCTGTGATATTACTGTCTGAAAAGTTGTTTCCAGGTTTTAGGACTATTGATCCATGTTATTTAAATGAACTGCTGTGTACAATAATATCACTCTTTCCAAATTTTATCAACATTTTCCAACATAATAAAGTTCCTTACCATGAACAACATGTGTTAAAAGGTATTACATTATAAAGCCACTCCAATCATTTCAATATTACTGCAGAAGTTGGACCATTATGGAGTAAGGGGAGTAGCTTACAATTGGTTCACCTCTTACTTTAAGAACAGAAAGCAGAAGGTAATTATCCGCAATACTGAGAGTGGTTGTGATGTTCAGTCCCAATGGGGCTCTGTTAAGTGGGGCGTTCCCCAAGGGTCGGTGCCGGGGCTGATGCTGTTTCGTATTTATATAAATGATATGCCTTCTAGTATTAAAGGTTATTCAAAAATATTTCTGTTTGCTGATGACACCAGCTTGATAGTGAAGGATCTTGTGTGTAATATTGAAGCAGTAACAAATAATGTAGTTCATGAAATAAGTTCGTGGCTTGCAAAAAATAATTTGATGCTAAATCACAGTAAGACTCAGTTTTTACAGCTTCTAACTCACAATTCACCAAGAACCGATATTTTGATCAGACAGAAAGGGCATATTATAGGCGTGACGGAGCAGTTCAAGTTCCTAGGCGTTCGGATAGATAGTAAGCTGTTGTGGAAAGCCCATGTCCAGGATCTTGTTCAGAAACTAAATGCTGCTTTATTTACCATTCGAACAGTGGCTGAAATAAGTGATACTTCAACACAAAAAGTAGTCTACTTCGCATATTTTCATACGCTTACATCGTCTGGTATTATTTGTTGGGGTAATTCTTCTGATTCAAAAAGGGTATTTTTGGCTCAAAAACAGGCTGTTCGAGCTATATGTGGTGTAAGTTCGATAACCTCTTGTTGACCCCTATTCAATAGTCTGGGAAGTCTAACATTGCCTTCACAGTATATATTTTCTTTAATGTCGTTTGTTGTTAGCAATATTAGCCTAACCCAAGAGTTAGCAGCTCTCACTCAGTTAATACTAGGCAGAAATCCAATCTGCATGTGGAATGCACTTCCTTGACTCTTGTGCAGAAAGGAGTGCAGTATTCTGCTGCATCCATTTTCAATAAGCTACCACCAGAACTCAAAAATCTTAGCAGTAGCCCAAACTCTTTTAAGTCTAAACTGAAGAGTTTCCTCATGGCTCACTCCTTCTATTCTGTCAAGGAGCTCCTGGAAGAGCTAAAAAATTAAGCAAATTCCAGTATTGCATTGTTTATTTTCTTTATTTAAACTTACAACTTGTCACCTGAATATATTTTTTTTATATTTCATCTTATCTGTTTCTAATATTATGTCATAATTTCGTGTATAGACTTGCTCCATGACCATGGAGACTTCTCCTTAATTAGGTCCCACAGAACAATAAATAAATAAATAAATATTAACATATTAACAGAAACTGTTCCCACTTAAAACCTATTTTCAGTTTACTTATTCCAAACTCTTTTTACTAACTAAATTATCAATATTAATACTGCTAATGACAATTGTAATAAAATTTCCAGTGTTGCCAGTTACACAAATAACCACACAAATCCTACATGGCAACTTTGAAATATCAACATCTGAGAACAAATGGTTTTATAATACTTCTGCACTAACACATACGTGAATGTAATGAAAATAATATCGGAGTTGTAAATACAGACGTAGAACATGCTATGTGTGAAATATTACAGAATTGAATTGTTCATGAGTGCAGTATATCACATTCTTAAATAATGAAAGAGTGTCATTAACCAAGCTCTTGATGAGCCGCAGCCAGATTAGGTGCCCAACATGAACCACATGCATTTCAGTTCTTCACACTTAGTACGTTTACCTCTCTGATAAGAAGTACCCCCGCCCCCTTCCCCGTCGGTTCCCTGTGGCCAGGTAGTTGATCAATGAGCTTTGAGCATCGGACTGCTAAGTCAACCCTATGTAGAGTGGTGTTGCTGTCCCAGTTGGCTTGTGGAGAGTGCTCAGTACTCAGGCATATGAAATTTGGAGTATGGTCTTCAGATGTATGTTCGAGGTAAGTCTGCAAGTTGATCAGCTCCCTTGTTGTGGTGTGTCTTCCCCTTTTCAGCTACCACAGGAGCTGTAGACCATCATTAAGAGCTCGCACTCTTAATTCCTGTGGAGTGGCCTACCTTTTGTTCTTATTCTCTCTGTAGCTTGTGGGGAAAGAAAGATGGTCTGTAAAATTAACTTTTGTTTGACACATGTAACTTCATTGTGTTGATAATGTTTATGATTTTTGGAAACCCCCCCAGAAATTTAGTGTGTGTCTGTATCTTTTTCCAATTCTTTGCAGATTCAGATGATGTCTGCATTTGAATGTCAGATGCACTGTGGCTCACTTTGAGTGAAGGTATCAGCCACGAAGAAGTCAATGTGCCGTAGCTGCAGCAGAAGCATGAAGATGTGACAGACGTGCTGAAGAACTGTGTGGGAGCTGTAGAAGCCCTGCAATGGCAGACGGCCCAGCTGGGAGAGGAGGACTGTCAAACTCCACAGGCAAGCAACAGCGTGAAACGTCTTCCAACAGTTATTTGTTTAAAATGTTAATTAACCTAAATGACCAAATTAGACTGTTATCTCTTCCTCATAATAGCTTGAAAATTGTCCACATGTTGTCAAATGGCTGGCCATTACAGGCTACTACTACTACTACTACTACTACTACTACTACTATTAACTCCAAGTTTGCTAAACTGAGGAAGCAACACGTGTTCCAGCATTGTCCCTCCACAAACCGCTTAGTGAGTGTGACAATAAAGGCCAATGGATAACTGAGAAGGTGAGTGATATATGCCTAATGAAGCAAGAAGAAAGCTTACATTTAGTATTGATACAGTTATAAGTTAAATGATTTGATTTTGTGTGTAGGGAAGAAGAGGAGGTATACAGTACCTAAAATGATAAGAGAAACTTTTGTTGATGCTTATGCATAATAATAAAAAAAAAAAAACTGAAAACAAAAATCATCTCAATTGTTATGACTTATATCAATGTGTATCTTACTGCTCTATACAGTATGTCAAGTAGGATGTGCTTGGGTTGAGGGAGGTGGTCATCAGTGGCAATTGAATGTCGTATATGCTCTGAGAGTGATAGCTGTGTTTATTACAGTTTTTGTGGGACCCTCCAGGAATGATGGTATAGTGCCGTACTGTCACACTGGAAACAGAATTAGGAAACCGGATAATAACTGCTAGCAGTCACTATAAAACTGACATTATTTGACACAACACTGGTCTCCAGCTTGTCTTCAGTTGGTTAACATACAGATACAAGTTTCCAAACTCAGAGTTGGACATCACTGTATAAATCAAAAACTAATGACATGATGATGACTAAATAGATGCAAAATTCATCATTATAAGTGACTAAGGGGCACAAGTTGCAAAACATTGTGCTACTGTTACTGAAGAATCCAAATAATTTTCACAATAATGTGAAAATGTGCTGTGGAAACAGCATACATACAACAGTCTCCATATTGAAGGAGGTTGCGACTGACTGTCCACCATGACAGAATTGTGGAGGCGGTGTGATGGTGAATTATGGAAAACTGACACTCGACAATTACAGAGCTTGGCAGCCTTCCTCCCCAGATAATGCGATCCTTGATGTATGAAATTGGCACTGAGCACTTGCTCTTGAAAGAAGTGTGCATCAGGCACGTGCCAAAATACATCATATAAGATCATGAAACTGAATGACATGGGAACACCACTGACACTTTGAGAGATGTACTGTGATGGTGGCAATAGGTTTCTCAATAAGCTTTTAACAGGAGATGTGATGTGGGTTACTCACTGTGTCCAAGAAACTCGGTACCAATCGATGTGTTGGTGTCACAGTAGATAAATGGTCAGGATAAAGTTATAGCAGATAGTATTGATGCGCTCAGTGTTCTGGGAGAGGAAGGGCATTGTGCACACTGACTTGATGCATAGAAGTGAAACATGTAATGCTGTCCATTATTGTGAAACAATGGATATTTCAATGAGCCACTGAATCTGAGTGGCAAGATGCTCAGTGCTTGTATGAAGTTGATCTGTGACAGTGCTCACTGACATACAATTTGGCACACAACATCTATTCTGGAGTAGTTCAGCAGGGAGTTGGTTTACCAACCTACTCACAGTCCTGATTTTCCTCCCAGCTTATTTCATCATTTCTTTCACCTCAAGAAGTTCCTGTCATTAGTTCAGCATTTTCACAATGAAGAAAGAGCTCAACAAGCCTGAGATTCTGCTTCCATTCCCAGTCAGCAGGCTTCTACAACACAAGGATTAAAATTTTGTCCAGTGATATAATAGGTTTCTCACTTCTGGTGGAAGTTATGTTGAAAAATAGGTTTAGTAATGATTTGTGTGTCACCATTAAATATTTGGATATAACTATGTTTTAGTCTTCAAAAATGATGAATTTCATTTTCTGTAAGACTCATTTTTGGTACTAAGCTACAGATCTGTCTTGAACAAGGACACTTCTCATGTACAGTTTACTTCACTTAAAACACTTTTTTATTTGGTTTTCAGTTCTGTGTCAAAACTGTAATAACATTTGTCACATTACTGCAGTTTGTAGTTTACATCCTAATATTTACAGTGAAAAGCAGTAAAGAATTTACTGTTGGCAGATCATTGACATTGTGAGTTTTCTGACTTGTATGATTTGTTGGAAGTGAATGCAATTCTGTTGTATGCTTGTCACCTCAGTGAAAAATAACAGTAATCTGTATTAACTGAATGTGTATATCTTTATACAGTTGAATCACTAATTGTTGCAACTGTGAGAGAAAGCGGAGGCAAATAGAGAGGAACTGAAATCTGACCATGAAATGCAGCAGTATCAAATGGAGTTGGGACACCAAGCCCTAGATTGAGTACAATATGTGCAGTGTCCAGCTGAATGGCAGTTTGGGGATGCAGCTCATTGGCATTATGATGCTACAGGTGAAAGTACAATATCTCTCTCTCTCTCTCTCTCTCTCTCTCTCTCTCTCTCTCTCTCTCTCTCTCTCTCTCTCTCTCTCTCTCTCTCTCTCTCTCTGGTTCTAGCAATATAGGTTTCATCCTCAGAATTTTTCTTCTTATTTGATGTTTCTAGATCTCTTTGTAATACAATATGATAAATGGCAAAAAGTTCAGGTTTGTTGATTCAACTAAATATATTGTGTTTAGAGTAAACAGAAGGTTACTTTAGAATAATGATATAAAAATGGTTGTAAGGAAAGAGTGCTAAGGATGGTGTTCTACTGACAGAAGATTCAGTGAGCATAACAAATCCACTAGTAAAACTAGTCCCACTGTACTAGTTGATACTGTTCTAGAGCATTCTTGAGTGGTTTTGGTTCATTACCAGAGAGCACTGACAAATGACACACAGAGTTCAAAGAAAGGTAGCTCATTATGCATTACCTGGAATCAGTTGAGAAAGTGTCACAGTTGAGATTAGCAATTTCAGCTGGGAATCATTGAAAAAAGAAAATTTTCACTGTGGTAAAAATCATTTCCCAAAATTTCAAACAGCCAGTTTATCCTCTGAACAGCCAATTACAGGGTGTCCCTCTCACACCTCCCTGATTTCAAAGGCCCAGGGGAAAAAACTACAGTAGATACTACAATGAAAAATGCACCAGATTGTAGAGCATCTTGCAAAATTTATTTATTTATCATTAGCACACCTCTACATGTGAACCAATTGCAGCATGAAGAATATAGAGTCAATATGCATTTTTGTACTAAGTTCTTTGTAACGTTTCCTCTGTTACTGTTTCAATTGAATTAGTGATATGATGTCGCAATGTAGAAATGTGACAACTTCAGTCACACACGTGGTCTTTCACAAATCCCCACATGAAGAAATCAAGCAGCATAATGTCAGGTGAATGTGGTGGCCAGACAATGAGTTCTGTGTCTGATCCAATGACTGGGAAATTTCCTTCCCAGGAACTTGAGAACAGCCATTGACGAATGTGGTGGAGCTCCGTCTTGTTGAAAAATGATGTTGGGTTACAAGTCTAGTATCTGAAGCTAAACAAACTGCTCCAAAATGTCCAGAGACTCTGACCCATTCACTTTTTGTTCAACAAAGACAAATGTCTCAACAATCCTCTCATGCATTAGCCCACACCAGATGTTTAGTTTAGGGCTGTCACAAACATGTTGAACGACAGTGTGCAGATTGAGATAACCTCAAATCCGAACATTATGGCTGTTAACACATCCTGACAGAGGAAAGATTGCCGCATCTGATTATAATCATGTTCCTATAAAACTGGTATCCATATCAATATGCTGTAGCATATCTGTAGCAAATTGTCGTTAGTGTGGTTTGGCATTCGTTGTCAGATGTTGCAGAGTTTGCACTTTGTAATCATACATATGTAGATGCTGGCGAACTACATGATGCAATGTTGACTGAAATATATCAAGTTGCCTAGATGATTGAGGAATTGACTTACGTGGGATTCTGAGAAACATTTGTCTGTTGTCCTGCACTGTCTCTTCTGAAAATCCATAACATGCACCACCGGTATGTTTCAGAACACTATCCTGTTGCCAGAAACTTCCTATACCATTTCCCAATTGCTTTCACATCAGGTGAATAACATTCATACACTCCACAGTAATTTCTGTGCACACTAATATGCCTGAAAGCCATACTACTGCTTGCGCATTGCTGTGTAGTTGCCAGTTTCACTTCATGTGACTGTGACCATGCTGCACTCTGGCATTGATACTTAGCACTTCTGAGAATGAATATAAATTCTTTGAGATGCTCTAAAGTGTGGTGTATTTCTCATAGTCATATCTACTGTGGTTTTTCTCTCCTGGGTCCTTGAAATCAGAGTGATTTGAGTGGGACAACCTGTAATTTGTTGCAACACATATGGATCTGTGAACATCACAAGAGAATTAGGAATAACAGCTTCTCTAAATGATGCGGGTTTTAGAGTGTGTAGGATAGACATATTGACTGAAAGTGTCACCTAGCAGCCTCTGCCAAGTACTCGGTAATTACAGTCTCTGAGAACACTCTTGACACAGTGGTTTATGGTGGACAGGATGAGAAATCTGAAGATGTATGTGATGTCAGAATGATACTCGTTTGTTTCTGGTTCCTACCAATGGTAGCATAATATAGAAAATCAATAAATGGAAAATCTAGGATGGAATGTAACAATATTATGCAAGGGATACTTGTTACTCACTAAATAGTGGAGATGCTTTAACAGAGGTAGTGTTGACAGGAAGCTTATTTTGTGACCACCTTTTCGTTGTTCTTATCTGTGATGCAGCATCTCTGATATATGGTGAGTGACAACTATGCTTTTCATAATATTGTTACTGTGGTATGTGATAGTGCACTGACATTGTTGTACCATATTGTTTCTCTGTTAACATTTCCTGTGGCTCTAATTGTGTGCAGAGGACACTCAGTGCCCAGTAATTAGAACTAATGTTAGTTTCATTGAAGAGTATGTAGACATACAGAGTACAGTACCATCTGCTAGCTAACATTTACATGTTTGTCTGTACTCACAAATTTGTGAGTAGAGGCCTACATTATTTCACTTGTATTCAAACAGCATCCTTTGTTGCCTGCTGTGTTATGTTCTTAGAGTGATTAATTAATGTGTCTGAATTGTAGAGCAATTGTGTAGCCAAAAAAAGTATAATGTTCACCAGAACCACATGTTGCTTTCACTGAATGATCATAAACAGTGTCATCTTATAATTTTTCAGTTCCTCGATATAATCTTGGTGTGTGGAGAATGTTATTTCTCTCCTTGCCTGTATACAGCTGTATGACTTTAGATTGGGCTGCTATTTCCAAGTTCATTATTAATCTGGTATTACACCTATTTTAGTGTGTAGCATACTATGTTGAAATTTTGGTACATTGAGGATTCAATAAGAGAAGTTAAAACAGTGCCTCTTTTATTCAGTACATGCCATAAGATTACAGAGTGACACGTGTTTCGTTACAGCACTGGCTGCTGGCACAGAGCACAATCTGGTCACTATTTGGCTGAGCTGGCCTCCACGCAGCAGGAGGCGAAGACAGTCAGCTGTGCATCCTGAGGAGAGAGAACTGATCTGGTAGAGGACTGACCAAATCAAACTCATCTAGAAATAGCTAACACAGATGGTGAGTAGCTGCCCAGTAATTAGAACTAATGTTAGAGTTTCATTGAAGAGTATGTAGACATACAGAGTACAGTGTGATCTGCTAGCTAACATTTACATGTATGCACTGTCTATTGTTTCAGGGAAAATTAAGTTTCACAAGAGTTGTCAGTAAACCTGTATCTCTACACAGATTAGCCTAAATGAAACTATTATTGTGCAAAATTAGACTGAATGTCACCTAGTAGTATTGTGGTGAGGCAAGTGTATGAGCAGAGCAGAGATGAATGGGTAGAGTGTGTGTGTGTGTGTGTGTATGTCTGTGTGTGTGTGTGTGTGTATGTCTGTGTGTGTGTGTGTGTGTGTGTGTGTATGTCTGTGTGTGTGTGTGTTTGTGTGTGTGTGTGTGTGTGTGTGTGTGAGTGTTAGTGTGAGTGTTAGTGTGAGTGTTAGTGTGAGTGTGAGTGTGAGTGTTAGTGTGAGTGTGAGTGTTAGTGTGAGTGTTAGTGTGAGTGTTAGTGTGAGTGTTAGTGTGAGTGTTAGTGTGAGTGTTAGTGTGAGTGTTAGTGTGAGTGTTAGTGTGAGTGTTAGTGTGAGTGTTAGTGTGAGTGTTAGTGTGAGTGTTAGTGTGAGTGTTAGTGTGAGTGTTAGTGTGAGTGTTAGTGTGAGTGTTAGTGTGAGTGTTAGTGTGAGTGTTAGTGTGAGTGTTAGTGTGAGTGTTAGTGTGAGTGTTAGTGTGAGTGTTAGTGTTAGTGTGAGTGTTAGTGTGAGTGTTAGTGTGAGTGTTAGTGTGAGTGTTAGTGTGAGTGTTAGTGTGAGTGTTAGTGTGAGTGTTAGTGTGAGTGTTAGTGTGAGTGTTAGTGTGAGTGTTAGTGTGAGTGTTAGTGTGAGTGTTAGTGTGAGTGTTAGTGTGAGTGTTAGTGTGAGTGTTAGTGTGAGTGTTAGTGTGAGTGTTAGTGTGAGTGTTAGTGTGAGTGTTAGTGTGAGTGTTAGTGTGAGTGTTAGTGTGAGTGTTAGTGTGAGTGTTAGTGTGAGTGTTAGTGTGAGTGTTAGTGTGAGTGTCAGTGTGAGTGTCAGTGTGAGTGTTAGTGTGAGTGTTAGTGTGAGTGTTAGTGTGAGTGTTAGTGTGAGTGTTAGTGTGAGTGTTAGTGTGAGTGTTAGTGTGAGTGTTAGTGTGAGTGTTAGTGTGAGTGTTAGTGTGAGTGTTAGTGTGAGTGTTAGTGTGAGTGTTAGTGTGAGTGTTAGTGTGAGTGTTAGTGTGAGTGTGAGTGTTAGTGTGAGTGTTAGTGTGAGTGTTAGTGTGAGTGTTAGTGTGAGTGTTAGTGTGAGTGTTAGTGTGAGTGTTAGTGTGAGTGTTAGTGTGAGTGTTAGTGTGAGTGTTAGTGTGAGTGTTAGTGTGAGTGTTAGTGTGAGTGTTAGTGTGAGTGTTAGTGTGAGTGAGTGTGAGTGTTAGTGTGAGTGTTAGTGTGAGTGTTAGTGTGAGTGTTAGTGTGAGTGTTAGTGTGAGTGTTAGTGTGAGTGTTAGTGTGAGTGTTAGTGTGAGTGTTAGTGTGAGTGTTAGTGTGAGTGTTAGTGTGAGTGTTAGTGTGAGTGTTAGTGTGAGTGTTAGTGTGAGTGTTAGTGTGAGTGTTAGGAGTGTAGTGTGAGGTGTGTGAGTGTTAGTGTGAGTGTTAGTGGTGAGTGTTAGTGTGAGTGTTAGTGTGAGTGTTAGTGTGAGTGTTAGTGTGAGTGTTAGTGTGAGTGTTAGTGTGAGTGTTAGTGTGAGTGTTAGTGTGAGTGTTAGTGGGAGTGTTAGTGTAGTGTTAGTGTGAGTGTTAGTGTGAGTGTTAGTGTGAGTGTGTGAGTGTTAGTGTGAGTGTTAGTGTGAGTGTTAGTGTGAGTGTTAGTGTGAGTGTTAGTGTGAGTGTTAGTGTGAGTGTTAGTGTGAGTGTTAGTGTGAGTGTTAGTGTGAGTGTTAGTGTTAGTGTGAGTGTTAGTGTGAGTGTTAGTGTGAGTGTTAGTGTGAGTGTGAGTGTGAGTGTGAGTGTGAGTGTGAGTGTGAGTGTGAGTGTGAGTGTGAGTGTGAGTGTTAGTGTTAGTGTTAGTGTTAGTGTGAGTGTTAGTGTGAGTGTTAGTGTGAGTGTTAGTGTGAGTGTTAGTGTGAGTGTTAGTGTGAGTGTTAGTGTGAGTGTTAGTGTGAGTGTTAGTGTTAGTGTTAGTGTTAGTGTTAGTGTGAGTGTTAGTGTGAGTGTTAGTGTGAGTGTTAGTGTTAGTGTGAGTGTTAGTGTGAGTGTTAGTGTGAGTGTTAGTGTGAGTGTTAGTGTGAGTGTTAGTGTGAGTGTTAGTGTGAGTGTTAGTGTGAGTGTTAGTGTGAGTGTTAGTGTGAGTGTTAGTGTGAGTGTTAGTGTGAGTGTTAGTGTGAGTGTTAGTGTGAGTGTTAGTGTGAGTGTTAGTGTGAGTGTTAGTGTGAGTGTTAGTGTGAGTGTTAGTGTGAGTGTTAGTGTGAGTGTTAGTGTGAGTGTTAGTGTGAGTGTTAGTGTGAGTGTTAGTGTGAGTGTTAGTGTGAGTGTTAGTGTGAGTGTTAGTGTGAGTGTTAGTGTGAGTGTTAGTGTGAGTGTTAGTGTGAGTGTTAGTGTGAGTGTTAGTGTGAGTGTTAGTGTGAGTGTTAGTGTGAGTGTTAGTGTGAGTGTTAGTGTGAGTGTTAGTGTGAGTGTTAGTGTGAGTGTTAGTGTGAGTGTTAGTGTGAGTGTTAGTGTGAGTGTTAGTGTGAGTGTTAGTGTGAGTGTTAGTGTGAGTGTTAGTGTGAGTGTTAGTGTGAGTGTTAGTGTGAGTGTTAGTGTGAGTGTTAGTGTGAGTGTTAGTGTGAGTGTTAGTGTGAGTGTTAGTGTGAGTGTTAGTGTGAGTGTTAGTGTGAGTGTTAGTGTGAGTGTTAGTGTGAGTGTTAGTGTGAGTGTTAGTGTGAGTGTTAGTGTGAGTGTTAGTGTGAGTGTTAGTGTGAGTGTTAGTGTGAGTGTTAGTGTGAGTGTTAGTGTGAGTGTTAGTGTGAGTGTTAGTGTGAGTGTTAGTGTGAGTGTTAGTGTGAGTGTTAGTGTGAGTGTTAGTGTGAGTGTTAGTGTGAGTGTTAGTGTGAGTGTTAGTGTGAGTGTTAGTGTGAGTGTTAGTGTGAGTGTTAGTGTGAGTGTTAGTGTGAGTGTTAGTGTGAGTGTTAGTGTGAGTGTTAGTGTGAGTGTTAGTGTGAGTGTTAGTGTGAGTGTTAGTGTGAGTGTTAGTGTGAGTGTTAGTGTGAGTGTTAGTGTGAGTGTTAGTGTGAGTGTTAGTGTGAGTGTTAGTGTGAGTGTTAGTGTGAGTGTTAGTGTGAGTGTTAGTGTGAGTGTTAGTGTGAGTGTTAGTGTGAGTGTTAGTGTGAGTGTTAGTGTGAGTGTTAGTGTGAGTGTAGGTGGTGTTAGTGTGAGTGTTAGTGTGAGTGTTAGTGTGAGTGTTAGTGTGAGTGTTAGTGTGAGTGTTAGTGTGAGTGTTAGTGTGAGTGTTAGTGTGAGTGTTAGTGTGAGTGTTAGTGTGAGTGTTAGTGTGAGTGTTAGTGTGAGTGTTAGTGTGAGTGTTAGTGTGAGTGTTAGTGTGAGTGTTAGTGTGAGTGTTAGTGTGAGTGTTAGTGTGAGTGTTAGTGTGAGTGTTAGTGTGAGTGTTAGTGTGAGTGTTAGTGTGAGTGTTAGTGTGAGTGTTAGTGTGAGTGTTAGTGTGAGTGTTAGTGTGAGTGTTAGTGTGAGTGTTAGTGTGAGTGTTAGTGTGAGTGTTAGTGTTAGTGTGAGTGTTAGTGTTAGTGTGAGTGTTAGTGTGAGTGTTAGTGTGAGTGTTAGTGTGAGTGTTAGTGTGAGTGTTAGTGTGAGTGTTAGTGTGAGTGTTAGTGTGAGTGTTAGTGTGAGTGTTAGTGTGAGTGTTAGTGTGAGTGTTAGTGTGAGTGTTAGTGTGAGTGTTAGTGTGAGTGTTAGTGTGAGTGTTAGTGTGAGTGTTAGTGTGAGTGTTAGTGTGAGTGTTAGTGTGAGTGTTAGTGTGAGTGTTAGTGTGAGTGTTAGTGTGAGTGTTAGTGTGAGTGTTAGTGTGAGTGTTAGTGTGAGTGTTAGTGTGAGTGTTAGTGTGAGTGTTAGTGTGAGTGTTAGTGTGAGTGTTAGTGTGAGTGTTAGTGTGAGTGTTAGTGTGAGTGTTAGTGTGAGTGTTAGTGTGAGTGTTAGTGTGAGTGTTAGTGTGAGTGTTAGTGTGAGTGTTAGTGTGAGTGTTAGTGTGAGTGTTAGTGTGAGTGTTAGTGTGAGTGTTAGTGTGAGTGTTAGTGTGAGTGTTAGTGTGAGTGTTAGTGTGAGTGTTAGTGTGAGTGTTAGTGTGAGTGTTAGTGTGAGTGTTAGTGTGAGTGTTAGTGTGAGTGTTAGTGTGAGTGTTAGTGTGAGTGTTAGTGTGAGTGTTAGTGTTAGTGTGAGTGTTAGTGTGAGTGTTAGTGTGAGTGTTAGTGTGAGTGTGAGTGTTAGTGTGAGTGTTAGTGTGAGTGTTAGTGTGAGTGTTAGTGTGAGTGTTAGTGTGAGTGTTAGTGTGAGTGTTAGTGTGAGTGTTAGTGTGAGTGTTAGTGTGAGTGTTAGTGTTAGTGTTAGTGTTAGTGTGAGTGTTAGTGTGAGTGTTAGTGTGAGTGTTAGTGTGAGTGTTAGTGTGAGTGTTAGTGTGAGTGTTAGTGTGAGTGTTAGTGTGAGTGTTAGTGTGAGTGTTAGTGTGAGTGTTAGTGTGAGTGTTAGTGTGAGTGTTAGTGTGAGTGTTAGTGTTAGTGTTAGTGTTAGTGTGAGTGTTAGTGTGAGTGTTAGTGTGAGTGTTAGTGTGAGTGTTAGTGTGAGTGTTAGTGTGAGTGTTAGTGTGAGTGTTAGTGTGAGTGTTAGTGTGAGTGTTAGTGTGAGTGTTAGTGTGAGTGTTAGTGTGAGTGTTAGTGTGAGTGTTAGTGTGAGTGTTAGTGTGAGTGTTAGTGTGAGTGTTAGTGTGAGTGTTAGTGTGAGTGTTAGTGTGAGTGTTAGTGTGAGTGTTAGTGTGAGTGTTAGTGTGAGTGTTAGTGTGAGTGTTAGTGTGAGTGTTAGTGTGAGTGTTAGTGTGAGTGTTAGTGTGAGTGTTAGTGTGAGTGTTAGTGTGAGTGTTAGTGTGAGTGTTAGTGTGAGTGTTAGTGTGAGTGTTAGTGTGAGTGTTAGTGTGAGTGTTAGTGTGAGTGTTAGTGTGAGTGTTAGTGTGAGTGTTAGTGTGAGTGTTAGTGTTAGTGTTAGTGTTAGTGTTAGTGTTAGTGTGAGTGTTAGTGTTAGTGTTAGTGTTAGTGTTAGTGTTAGTGTTAGTGTGAGTGTTAGTGTTAGTGTTAGTGTGAGTGTTAGTGTTAGTGTTAGTGTGAGTGTTAGTGTTAGTGTGAGTGTTAGTGTGAGTGTTAGTGTTAGTGTGAGTGTTAGTGTTAGTGTGAGTGTTAGTGTGAGTGTTAGTGTGAGTGTTAGTGTGAGTGTTGGGGTGAGTGTTAGTGTGAGTGTTGGGGTGAGTGTTGGGGTGAGTGTTGGGGTGAGTGTTGGGGTGAGTGTTGGGGTGAGTGTTGGGGTGAGTGTTGGGGTGAGTGTTGGGGTGAGTGTTGGGGTGAGTGTTGGGGTGAGTGTTGGGGTGAGTGTTGGGGTGAGTGTTGGGGTGAGTGTTGGGGTGAGTGTTGGGGTGAGTGTTGGGGTGAGCGTTGGGGTGAGCGTTGGGGTGAGCGTTGGGGTGAGCGTTGGGGTGAGTGTTGGGGTGAGCGTTGGGGTGAGCGTTGGGGTGAGCGTTGGGGTGAGCGTTGGGGTGAGCGTTGGGGTGAGCGTTGGGGTGAGCGTTGGGGTGAGCGTTGGGGTGAGCGTTGGGGTGAGCGTTGGGGTGAGCGTTGGGGTGAGCGTTGGGGTGAGCGTTGGGGTGAGCGTTGGGGTGAGCGTTGGGGTGAGCGTTGGGGTGAGCGTTGGGGTGAGCGTTGGGGTGAGCGTTGGGGTGAGCGTTGGGGTGAGCGTTGGGGTGAGCGTTGGGGTGAGCGTTGGGGTGAGCGTTGGGGTGAGCGTTGGGGTGAGCGTTGGGGTGAGCGTTGGGGTGAGCGTTGGGGTGAGCGTTGGGGTGAGCGTTGGGGTGAGCGTTGGGGTGAGCGTTGGGGTGAGCGTTGGGGTGAGCGTTGGGGTGAGCGTTGGGGTGAGCGTTGGGGTGAGCGTTGGGGTGAGCGTTGGGGTGAGCGTTGGGGTGAGCGTTGGGGTGAGCGTTGGGGTGAGCGTTGGGGTGAGCGTTGGGGTGAGCGTTGGGGTGAGCGTTGGGGTGAGCGTTGGGGTGAGCGTTGGGGTGAGCGTTGGGGTGAGCGTTGGGGTGAGCGTTGGGGTGAGCGTTGGGGTGAGCGTTGGGGTGAGCGTTGGGGTGAGCGTTGGGGTGAGCGTTGGGGTGAGCGTTGGGGTGAGCGTTGGGGTGAGCGTTGGGGTGAGCGTTGGGGTGAGCGTTGGGGTGAGCGTTGGGGTGAGCGTTGGGGTGAGCGTTGGGGTGAGCGTTGGGGTGAGCGTTGGGGTGAGCGTTGGGGTGAGCGTTGGGGTGAGCGTTGGGGTGAGCGTTGGGGTGAGCGTTGGGGTGAGCGTTGGGGTGAGCGTTGGGGTGAGCGTTGGGGTGAGCGTTGGGGTGAGCGTTGGGGTGAGCGTTGGGGTGAGCGTTGGGGTGAGCGTTGGGGTGAGCGTTGGGGTGAGCGTTGGGGTGAGCGTTGGGGTGAGCGTTGGGGTGAGCGTTGGGGTGAGCGTTGGGGTGAGCGTTGGGGTGAGCGTTGGGGTGAGCGTTGGGGTGAGCGTTGGGGTGAGCGTTGGGGTGAGCGTTGGGGTGAGCGTTGGGGTGAGGGGGGGTGAGGGGGGGGTGAGGGGGGGTGAGGGGGGGTGAGGGGGGGTGAGGGGGGGTGAGGGGGGGTGAGGGGGGGGTGAGGGGGGGTGACATGGTCAGATGTGCGCTAACTGTGTCTACATATGGTGAAGGTTGGAAATGGTGCCTTCTGAGCTCCTTACTGTTCTCCTTCACATAGGGTAGTGAGTAAGGTAGACGTGTACAGCTGTACGCTAACTATGTCTACAGATGGTGAATGTTGGAAATGGTGCTTTCTGAGGCTCCTTACAGTTCCTGTTCATCAAGGGTAGAAAGTAAGGGAGACATGGTCAGATGTGCGCTAACTGTGTCTACAGATGGTGAATGTTGGAAATGGTGCCTTCTGAGCTCCTTACTGTTCTCCTTCACCTAGGGTAGAGAGTAAGGTAGATGTGTACAGCTGTACGCTAACTATGTCTACAGATGGTGAATGTTGGAAATGGTGCTTTCTGAGGCTCCTTACAGTTCTTGTTCATCAAGGGTAGAAAGTAAGGGAGACATGGTCAGAGGTGTGCTAACTGTGTCTACAGATGGTGAATGTTGGAAATGGTGCTTTCTGAGGCTCCTTACAGTTCTTGTTCATCAAGGGTAGAAAGTAAGGGAGACATGGTCAGATGTGCGCTAACTGTGTCTACAGATGGTGAATGTTGGAAATGGTGCTTTCTGAGGCTCCTTACAGTTCTTGTTCATCAAGTTTAGGAAGTAAGGGAGACATGGTCAGATGTGCGCTAACTGTGTCTACATATGGTGAAGGTTGGAAATGGTGCCTTCTGAGCTCCTTACTGTTCTCCTTCACATAGGGTAGTGAGTAAGGTAGACGTGTACAGCTGTATGCTAACTATGTCTACAGATGGTGAATGTTGGAAATGGTGCCTTCTGAGGTTCCTTACAGTTCTTGTTCTTCAAGGGTAGAAAGTAAGGGACACATGGTCAGATGTGCGCTAACTGTGTCTACAGATCGTGAATGTTGGAAATGGTGCTTTCTGAGGCTCCTTACAGTTCTTGTTCATCAAGGGTAGAAAATAAGGGAGACATGGTCAGATGTGCGCTAACTGTGTCTACAGATGGTGAATGTTGGAAATGGTGCAATCTGAGGCTCCTTACAGTTCTTGTTCATCAAGGGTAGAAAGTAAGGGAGACATGGTCAGATGTGCGCTAACTGTGTCTACAGATGGTGAATGTTGGAAATGGTGCTTTCTGAGGCTCCTTACAGTTCCTGTTCATCAAGGGTAGAAAGTAAGGGAGACATGGTCAGATGTGCGCTAACTGTGTCTACAGAAGGTGAATGTTGGAAATGGTGCCTTCTGAGCTCCTTACTGTTCTCCTTCACGTAGGGTACTGAGTAAGGTAGACGTGTACAGCTGTACACTAACTATGTCTACAGATGGTGAATGTTGGAAATGGTAGATGGTGAATGTTGGAAATGGTGCTTTCTGAGGCTCCTTACAGTTCTTGTTCATCAAGGGTAGAAAGTAAGGGAGACATGGTCAGATGTGCACTAACTGAGTCTACATATGGCGAATGTTGGAAATGGTGCCTTCTGAGCGCCTTACTGTTCTCCTTCACCTAGGGTAGTGAGTAAGGTAGACGTGTACAGCTGTACGCTAACTATGTCTACAGATGGTGAATGTTGGAAATGGTGCCTTCTGAGGCTCTTTACAGTTCTTGTTCATCAAGGGTAGAAAGTAATGGAGACATGGTCAGATGTGCGCTAACTGTGTCTACAGATGGTGAATGTTGGAAATGGTGCTTTCTGAGGCTCCTTACAGTTCTTATTCATCAAGGGTAGAAAGTAAGGGAGACATGGTCAGATGTGCGCTAACTGTGTCTACAGATGGTGAATGTTGGAAATGGTGCTTTCTGAGGCTCCTTACAGTTCTTCTTCATCAAGGGTAGGAAGTAAGGGAGACATGGTCAGATGTGCGCTATCTGTGTCTACAGATGGTGAATGTTGGAAATGGTGCTTTCTGAGGCTCCTTACAGTTCTTGTTCATCAAGGGTAGGAAGTAAGGGAGACATGGTCAGATTTGTGCTAACGATGTCTACAGATGGTGAATGTTGAAAATGGTGCTTTCCGCAGCTCCTTACAGTCCTCCTTCACCTAGGGTAGAAAGGAAGGGAGACATGTGCAGCTGTGCGCTAGTAATGTCTACAGATGGTGAATGTTGGAAATGATGCTCTCTGAGGCTCCTTACAGTTCTTGTTCATCAAGGGTAGAAAGTGAGGGAGACATGGTCAGATGTGCGCTAACTGAGTCTACAGATGGTGAATGTTGGAAATGGTGCTTTCTGAGGCTCCTTACAGTTCTTGTTCATCAAGGGTAGAAAGTAAGGGAGACATAGTCAGATGTGCGCTAACTGTGTCTACAGATGGTGAATGTTGGAAATGGTGCTTTTTGAGGCTCCTTACAGTTCTTGTTCATCAAGGGTAGAAAGTAAGGGAGACATGGTCAGATGTGCGCTAACTATGTCTACAGATGGTGAATGTTGGAAATGGTGCCTTCTGAGCTCCTTACTGTTCTCCTTCACGTAGGGTAGTGAGTAAGGTAGACGTGTACAGCTGTACGCTAACTATGTCAACAGATGGTGAATGTTGGAAATGGTGCTTTCTGAGGCTCCTTACAGTTCTTGTTCATCAAGGGTAGAAAGTAAGGGAGACATGGTCAGATGTGCGCTAACTGTGTCTACATATGGTGAAGGTTGGAAATGGTGCCTTCTGAGCTCCTTACTGTTCTCCTTCACATAGGGTAGTGAGTAAGGTAGACGTGTACAGCTGTACGCTAACTGTGTCTACATATGGTGAAGGTTGGAAATGGTGCCTTCTGAGCTCCTTACTGTTCTCCTTCACATAGGGTAGTGAGTAAGGTAGACGTGTACAGCTGTACGCTAACTATGTCTACAGATGGTGAATGTTGGAAATGGTGCTTTCTGAGGCTCCTTCCAGTTCTTGTTCATCAAGTTTAGAAAGTAAGGGAGACATGGTCAGATGTGCGCTAACTGTGTCTACATATGGTGAAGGTTGGAAATGGTGCCTTCTCAGCTCCTTACAGTTCTTGTTCATCAAGGGTAGAAAGTAAGGGAGACATGGTCAGATGTGCGCTAACTGTGTCTACATATGGTGAAGGTTGCAAATGGTGCCTTCTGAGCTCCTTACTGTTCTCCTTCACATAGGGTAGTGAGTAAGGTAGACGTGTACAGCTGTACGCTAACTATGTCTACAGATGGTGAATGTTGGAAATGGTGCTTTCTGAGGCTCCTTACAGTTCCTGTTCATCAAGGGTAGAAAGTAAGGGCGATATGGTCAGATGTGCGCTAACTGTGTCTACAGAAGGTGAATGTTGGAAATGGTGCCTTCTGAGCTCCTTACTGTTCTCCTTCACGTAGGGTACTGAGTAAGGTAGACGTGTACAGCTGTACGCTAACAATGTCTACAGATGGTGAATGTTGGAAATGGTGCTTTCTGAGGCTTCTTACAGTTCTTGTTCATCAAGGGTAGAAAGTAAGGGAGACATGGTCAGATGTGCGCTAACTGTGTCAACAGATGGTGAATGTTGGAAATGTTGCTTTCTGAGGCTCCTTACAGTTCTTGTTAGCGTACAGCTGTACACGTCTACCTTACTCACTACCCTAGGTGAAGGAGAACAGTAAGGAGCTGTGAATGTTGGAAATTGTGCTTTCTGAGGCTCCTTACAGTTCTTGTTCTTCAAGGGTAGAAAGTAAGGGCGACATGGTCAGATGTGCGCTAACTGTGTCTACAGATGGTGAATGTTGGAAATGGTGCCTTCTGAGGCTCCATACAGTTCTTGTTCATCAAGGGTAGAAAGTAAGGGAGACATGGTCAGATGTGCGCTAACTGTGTCTACAGATGGTGAATGTTGGAAATGTTGCTTTCTGAGGCTCCTTACAGTTCTTGTTCATCAAGGGTAGAAAGTAAGGGAGACATGGTCAGATGTGCGCTAACTGTGTCTACAGATGGTGAATGTTGGAAATGTTGCTTTCTGAGGCTCCTTACAGTTCTTGTTCATCAAGGGTAGAAAGTAAGGGAGACATGGTCAGATGTGCGCTAATTATGTCTACAGATGGTGAATGTTGGAAATGGTGCTTTCTGAGGCTCCTTACAGTTCTTGTTCATCAAGGGTAGAAAGTAAGGGAGACATGGTCAGATGTGCGCTAACTGTGTCTACAGATGGTGAATGTTGGAAATGGTGCTTTCTGAGGCTACTTACAGTTCTTGTTCATCAAGGGTAGAAAGTAAGGGAGACATGGTCAGATGTGCGCTAACTGTGTCTACAGATGGTGAATGTTGGAAATGGTGCCTTCTGAGTTCCTTACTGTTCTCCTTCACCTAGGGTAGTGAGTAAGGTAGACGTGTACAGCTGTACGCTAACTATGTCTACAGATGGTGAATGTTGGAAATGGTGCTTTCTGAGGCTCCTTACAGTTCTTGTTCTTCAAGGGTAGAAAGTAAGGGAGACATGGTCAGATGTGCGCTAACTGTGTCTACAGATGGTGAATGTTGGAAATGGTGCTTTCTGAGGCTCCTTACAGTTCTTGTTCATCAAGGGTAGAAAGTAAGGGAGACATGGTCAGATGTGCGCTAACTGTGTCTACAGATGGTGAATGTTGGAAATGGTGCTTTCTGAGGCTCCTTACAGTTCTTGTTCATCAAGGGTAGAAAGTAAGGGAGACATGGTCAGATGTGCGCTAACTGTGTCTACAGATGGTGAATGTTGGAAATGGTGCTTTCTGAGGCTCCTTACAGTTCCTGTTCATCAAGGGTAGAAAGTAAGGGCGACATGGTCAGATGTGCGCTAACTGTGTCTACAGAAGGTGAATGTTGGAAATGGTGCCTTCTGAGCTCCTTACTGTTCTCCTTCACGTAGGGTACTGAGTAAGGTAGACGTGTACAGCTGTACGCTAACAATGTCTACAGATGGTGAATGTTGGAAATGGTGCTTTCTGAGGCTCCTTACAGTTCTTGTTCATCAAGGGTAGAAAGTAAGGGAGACATGGTCAGATGTGCGCTAACTGTGTCTACAGATGGTGAATGTTGGAAATGTTGCTTTCTGAGGCTCCTTACAGTTCTTGTTTGCGTACAGCTGTACACGTCTACCTTACTCACTACCCTAGGTGAAGGAGAACAGTAAGGAGCTGTGAATGTTGGAAATTGTGCTTTCTGAGGCTCCTTACAGTTCTTGTTCATCAAGGGTAGAAAGTAAGGGAGACATGGTCAGATGTGCGCTAACTGTTTGTACAGATGGTGAATGTTGGAAATTGTGCTTTCTGAGGCTCCTTACAGTTCTTGTTCATCAAGGGTAGAAAGTAAGGGAGACATGGTCAGATGTGCGCTAACTGTGTCTACAGATGGTGAATGTTGGAAATGGTGCCTTCTGAGCTCCTTACTGTTCTCCTTCAGCTAGGGTAGTGAGTAAGGTAGACGTGTACAGCTGTACGCTAACTATGTCTACAGATGGTGAATGCTGGAAATGGTGCTTTCTGGGGCTCCTTACAGTTCTTGTTCATCAAGGGTAGAAAGATAGGGAGACATGGTCAGATGTGCGCTAACTGTGTCTACAGATGGTGAATGTTGGAAATGGTGCCTTCTGAGCTCCTTACTGTTCTCCTTCACCTAGGGTAGTGTGTATGGTAGACGTGTACAGTTGTTCGATAACTATGTCTACAGATGGTGAATGTTGGAAATGGTGCTTTCTGAGGCCCCTTACAGTTCTTGTTCATCAAGGGTAGAAAGTAAGGGAGACATGGTCAGATGTGCGCTAACTGTGTCTACAGATGGTGAATGTTGGAAATGGTGCTTTCTGAGGTTCCTTACAGTTCTTGTTCAACAAGGGTAGAAAGTAAGGGAGACATGGTCAGATGTGCGCTAACTGTGTCTACAGATGGTGAATGTTGGAAATGGTGCATTCTGAGGCTCCTTACAGTTCTAGTTCATCAAGGATTGAAAGTAAGGGCCACATGGTCAGATGTACGCTAACTGTGTCTACAGATGGTGAATGTTGGAAATGGTGCCTTCTGAGCTCCTTACTGTTCTCCTTCACCTAGGGTAGTCAGTGAGGTAGACGTGTACAGCTGTACGCTAACTATGTCTACAGATGACGAATGTTGGAAATGGTGCTTTCTGAGGCTCCTTACAGTTCTTGTTCATCAAGGGTAGAAAGTAAAGGAGACATGGTCAGATGTGCACTAACTGTGTCTACAGATGGTGAATGTTGGAAATGGTGACTTCTGAGGCTCCTTACAGTTCTTGTTCATCAAGGGTAGAAAGTAAGGGAGACATGGTCAGATGTGCGCTAACTGTGTCTACAGATGGTGAATGTTGGAAATGGTGCCTTCTGAGCTCCTTACTGTTCTCCTTCACCTAGGGTAGAGAGTAAGGTAGATGTGTACAGCTGTACGCTAACTATGTCTACAGATGGTGAATGTTGGAAATGGTGCTTTCTGAGGCTCCCTACAGTTCTTGTTCATCAAGGGTAGAAAGTAAGGGAGACATGGTCAGAGGTGCGCTAACTGTGTCTACAGATGGTGAATGTTGGAAATGGTGCTTTCTGAGGCTCCTTACAGTTCTTGTTCATCAAGGGTAGAAAGTAAGGGAGACATGGTCAGATGTGCGCTAACTGTGTCTACAGATGGTGAATGTTGGAAATGGTGCTTTCTGAGGCTCCTTACAGTTCTTGTTCATCAAGTTTAGGAAGTAAGGGAGACATGGTCAGATGTGCGCTAACTGTGTCTACATATGGTGAAGGTTGGAAATGATGCCTTCTGAGCTCCTTACTGTTCTCCTTCACATAGGGTAGTGAGTAAGGTAGACGTGTACAGCTGTATGCTAACTATGTCTACAGATGGTGAATGTTGGAAATGGTGCCTTCTGAGGTTCCTTACAGTTCTTGTTCTTCAAGGGTAGAAAGTAAGGGACACATGGTCAGATGTGCGCTAACTGTGTCTACAGATCGTGAATGTTGGAAATGGTGCTTTCTGAGGCTCCTTACAGTTCTTGTTCATCAAGGGTAGAAAGTAAGGGAGACATGGTCAGATGTGCGCTAACTGTGTCTACAGATGGTGAATGTTGGAAATGGTGCAATCTGAGGCTCCTTACAGTTCTTGTTCATCAAGGGTAGAAAGTAAGGGAGACATGGTCAGATGTGCGCTAACTGTGTCTACAGATGGTGAATGTTGGAAATGGTGCTTTCTGAGGCTCCTTACAGTTCCTGTTCATCAAGGGTAGAAAGTAAGGGAGACATGGTCAGATGTGCGCTAACTGTGTCTACAGAAGGTGAATGTTGGAAATGGTGCCTTCTGAGCTCCTTACTGTTCTCCTTCACGTAGGGTACTGAGTAAGGTAGACGTGTACAGCTGTACACTAACTATGTCTACAGATGGTGAATGTTGGAAATGGTGCTTTCTGTGGCTCCTTACAGTTCTTGTTCATCAAGGGTAGAAAGTAAGGGAGACATCGTCAGATGTGCGCTAACTGTGTCTACAGATGGTGAATGTTGGAAATGGTGCTTTCTGAGGCTCCTTACAGTTCTTGTTCATCAAGGGTAGAAAGTAAGGGAGACATGGTCAGATGTGCACTAACTGAGTCTACATATGGCGAATGTTGGAAATGGTGCCTTCTGAGCGCCTTACTGTTCTCCTTCACCTAGGGTAGTGAGTAAGGTAGACGTGTACAGCTGTACGCTAACTATGTCTACAGATGGTGAATGTTGGAAATGGTGCCTTCTGAGGCTCTTTACAGTTCTTGTTCATCAAGGGTAGAAAGTAAGGGAAACACGGTCAGATGTGCGCTAACTGTGTCTACAGATGGTGAATGTTGGAAATGGTGCTTTCTGAGGCTCCTTACAGTTCTTGTTCATCAAGGGTAGAAAGTAATGGAGACATGGTCAGATGTGCGCTAACTGTGTCTACAGATGGTGAATGTTGGAAATGGTGCTTTCTGAGGCTCCTTACAGTTCTTATTCATCAAGGGTAGAAAGTAAGGGAGACATGGTCAGATGTGCGCTAACTGTGTCTACAGATGGTGAATGTTGGAAATGGTGCTTTCTGAGGCTCCTTACAGTTCTTCTTCATCAAGGGTAGGAAGTAAGGGAGACATGGTCAGATGTGCGCTATCTGTGTCTACAGATGGTGAATGTTGGAAATGGTGCTTTCTGAGGCTCCTTACAGTTCTTGTTCATCAAGGGTAGGAAGTAAGGGAGACATGGTCAGATTTGTGCTAACGATGTCTACAGATGGTGAATGTTGAAAATGGTGCTTTCCGCAGCTCCTTACAGTCCTCCTTCACCTAGGGTAGAAAGGAAGGGAGACATGTGCAGCTGTGCGCTAGTAATGTCTACAGATGATGAATGTTGGAAATGAAGCTCTCTGAGGCTCCTTACATTTCTTGTTCATCAAGGGTAGAAAGTGAGGGAGACATGGTCAGATGTGCGCTAACTGAGTCTACAGATGGTGAATGTTGGAAATGGTGCTTTCTGAGGCTCCTTACAGTTCTTGTTCATCAAGGGTAGAAAGTAAGGGAGACATAGTCAGATGTGCGCTAACTGTGTCTACAGATGGTGAATGTTGGAAATGGTGCTTTTTGAGGCTCCTTACAGTTCTTGTTCATCAAGGGTAGAAAGTAAGGGAGACATGGTCAGATGTGCGCTAACTATGTCTACAGATGGTGAATGTTGGAAATGGTGCCTTCTGAGCTCCTTACTGTTCTCCTTCACGTAGGGTAGTGAGTAAGGTAGACGTGTACAGCTGTACGCTAACTATGTCAACAGATGGTGAATGTTGGAAATGGTGCTTTCTGAGGCTCCTTACAGTTCTTGTTCATCAAGGGTAGAAAGTAAGGGAGACATGGTCAGATGTGCGCTAACTGTGTCTACAGATGGTGAATGTTGGAAATGGTGCTTTCTGAGGCTCCTTACAGTTCTTGTTCATCAAGGGTAGAAAGTAAGGGAGACATGGTCAGATGTGCGCTAACTGTGTCTACAGATGGTGAATGTTGGAAATGGTGCTTTCTGAGGCTCCTTACAGTTCTTGTTCATCAAGGGAAGAAAGTAAGGGAGACATGGTCAGATGTGCGCTAACTGTGTCTACAGATGGTGAATGTTGGAAATGGTGCCTTCTGCGGCTCCTTAGAGTTTTTGTTCATCAAGGTTAGAAAGTAAGTGAGACATGGTCAGATGTGCGCTAACTGTGTCTACAGATGGTGAATGTTGGAAATGGTGCTTTCTGAGGCTCCTTACAGTTCTTGTTCATCAAGGGTAGAAAGTAAGGGACAATTGGTCAGATGTGCGCTAACTGTGTCAACAGATTGTGAATGTTGGGAATGGTGCCTTCTGAGCTCCTTACTGTTCTCCTTCACCTAGGGTAGTCAATAAGGTAGACGTGTACAGCTGTACGCTAACTATGTCTACAGATGGTGAATGTTGGAAATGGTGCTTTCTGAGGCTCCTTACAGTTCTTGTTCATCAAGGGTAGAAAGTAAGGGAGACATGGTCAGATGTGCGCTAACTGTGTCTACAGCTGGTGAATGTTGGAAATGGTGCTTTCTGAGGCTCCTTACAGTTCTTGTTCATCAAGGGTAGAAAGTAAGGGAGACATGGTCAGATGTGCGCTAACTGTGTCTACAGATGGTGAATGTTGGAAATGGTGCTTTCTGAGGCTCCTTACAGTTCTTGTTCATCAAGGGTAGAAAGTAAGGGAGACATTGTCAGATGTGCGCTAACTTTGTCTACAGATGGTGAATATTGGAAATGGTGCTTTCTGAGGCTCCTTACAGTTCTTGTTCATCAAGGGTAGAAAGTAAGGGAGACATGGTCAGATGTGCGCTAACTGTGTCTACAGAAGGTGAATGTTGGAAGTGGTGCCTTCTGAGCTCCTTACCTTTCTCCTTCACGTAGGGTAGTGAGTAAGGTATACGTGTACAGCTGTACGTTAACTATGTCTACAGATGGTGAATGTTGGAAATGGTGCTTTCTGAGGCTCCTTACAGTTCTTGTTCATCAAGGGTAGAAAGTAAGGGAGACATGGTCAGATGTGCGCTAACTGTGTCTACAGATGGTGAATGTTGGAAATGGTGCTTTCTGAGGCTCCTTGCAGTTCTTGTTCATCAAGGGTAGAAAGTAAGGGAGACATGGTCAGATGTGCGCTAACTGTGTCTACAGATGGTGAATGTTGGAAATGGTGCTTTCTGAGGTTCCTTACAGTTCTTGTTCATCAAGGGTAGAAAGTAAGGGAGACATGGTCAGATGTGCGCTAACTGTGTCTACAGATTGTGTATGTTGGAAATGGTGCTTTTTGAGGCTCCTTACAGTTCTTGTTCATCAAGGGTAGAAAGTAAGGGAGACATGGTCAGATGTGCGCTAACTGTGTCTACAGACGGTGAATGTTGGAAATGGTGCCTTCTGAGCACCTTACTGTTCTCCTTCACCTAGGGTAGTGAGTAAGGTAGACGTGTACAGCTGTACGCTAAATATGTCTACATATGGTGAATGTTGGAAATGGTGCTTTCTGAGGCTCCTTACAGTTCTTGTTCATCAAGGGTAGAAAGTAAGGGAGACATGGTCAGATGTGCGCTAACTGTGTCTACAGATGGTGAATGTTGGAAATGGTGCTTTCTGAGGCTCCTTACAGTTCTTGTTCATCAAGGGTAGAAAGTAAGGGAGACATGGTCAGATGTGCGCTAACTGTGTCTACAGATGGTGAATGTTGGAAATGGTGCCTTCTGAGTTCCTTACTGTTCTCCTTCACCTAGGGTAGTGAGTAAGGTAGACGTGTACAGCTGTACGCTAACTATGTCTACAGATGGTGAATGTTGGAAATGGTGCTTTCTGAGGCTCCTTACAGTTCTTGTTCTTCAAGGGTAGAAAGTAAGGGAGACATGGTCAGATGTGCGCTAACTGTGTCTACAGATGGTGAATGTTGGAAATGGTGCTTTCTGAGGCTCCTTACAGTTCTTGTTCATCAAGGGTAGAAAGTAAGGGAGACATGGTCAGATGTGCGCTAACTGTGTCTACAGATGGTGAATGTTGGAAATGGTGCTTTCTGAGGCTCCTTACAGTTCTTGTTCATCAAGGGTAGAAAGTAAGGGAGACATGGTCAGATGTGCGCTAACTGTGTCTACAGATGGTGAATGTTGGAAATGGTGCTTTCTGAGGCTCCTTACAGTTCCTGTTCATCAAGGGTAGAAAGTAAGGGCGACATGGTCAGATGTGCGCTAACTGTGTCTACAGAAGGTGAATGTTGGAAATGGTGCCTTCTGAGCTCCTTACTGTTCTCCTTCACGTAGGGTACTGAGTAAGGTAGACGTGTACAGCTGTACGCTAACAATGTCTACAGATGGTGAATGTTGGAAATGGTGCTTTCTGAGGCTCCTTACAGTTCTTGTTCATCAAGGGTAGAAAGTAAGGGAGACATGGTCAGATGTGCGCTAACTGTGTCTACAGATGGTGAATGTTGGAAATGTTGCTTTCTGAGGCTCCTTACCTTTCTCCTTCACGTAGGGTAGTGAGTAAGGTATACGTGTACAGCTGTACGTTAACTATGTCTACAGATGGTGAATGTTGGAAATGGTGCCTTCTGAGCTCCTTACTGTTCTCCTTCACGTAGGGTAGTGAGTAAGGTAGACGTGTACAGCTGTACGCTAACTATGTCAACAGATGGTGAATGTTGGAAATGGTGCTTTCTGAGGCTCCTTACAGTTCTTGTTCATCAAGGGTAGAAAGTAAGGGAGACATGGTCAGATGTGCGCTAACTGTGTCTACAGATGGTGAATGTTGGAAATGGTGCCTTCTGCGGCTCCTTAGAGTTTTTGTTCATCAAGGTTAGAAAGTAAGTGAGACATGGTCAGATGTGCGCTAACTGTGTCTACAGATGGTGAATGTTGGAAATGGTGCTTTCTGAGGCTCCTTACAGTTCTTGTTCATCAAGGGAAGAAAGTAAGGGAGACATGGTCAGATGTGCGCTAACTGTGTCTACAGATGGTGAATGTTGGAAATGGTGCCTTCTGCGGCTCCTTAGAGTTTTTGTTCATCAAGGTTAGAAAGTAAGTGAGACATGGTCAGATGTGCGCTAACTGTGTCTACAGATGGTGAATGTTGGAAATGGTGCTTTCTGAGGCTCCTTACAGTTCTTGTTCATCAAGGGTAGAAAGTAAGGGACAATTGGTCAGATGTGCGCTAACTGTGTCAACAGATTGTGAATGTTGGGAATGGTGCCTTCTGAGCTCCTTACTGTTCTCCTTCACCTAGGGTAGTCAATAAGGTAGACGTGTACAGCTGTACGCTAACTATGTCTACAGATGGTGAATGTTGGAAATGGTGCTTTCTGAGGCTCCTTACAGTTCTTGTTCATCAAGGGTAGAAAGTAAGGGAGACATGGTCAGATGTGCGCTAACTGTGTCTACAGCTGGTGAATGTTGGAAATGGTGCTTTCTGAGGCTCCTTACAGTTCTTGTTCATCAAGGGTAGAAAGTAAGGGAGACATGGTCAGATGTGCGCTAACTGTGTCTACAGATGGTGAATGTTGGAAATGGTGCTTTCTGAGGCTCCTTACAGTTCTTGTTCATCAAGGGTAGAAAGTAAGGGAGACATTGTCAGATGTGCGCTAACTTTGTCTACAGATGGTGAATATTGGAAATGGTGCTTTCTGAGGCTCCTTACAGTTCTTGTTCAACAAGGGTAGAAAGTAAGGGAGACATGGTCAGATGTGCGCTAACTGTGTCTACAGATGGTGAATGTTGGAAATGGTGCATTCTGAGCTCCTTACTGTTCTCCTTCAGCTAGGGTAGTGAGTAAGGTAGACGTGTACAGCTGTACGCTAACTATGTCTACAGATGGTGAATGTTGGAAATGGTGCTTTCTGGGGCTCCTTACAGTTCTTGTTCATCAAGGGTAGAAAGATAGGGAGACATGGTCAGATGTGCGCTAACTGTGTCTACAGATGGTGAATGTTGGAAATGGTGCCTTCTGAGCTCCTTACTGTTCTCCTTCACCTAGGGTAGTGTGTATGGTAGACGTGTACAGTTGTTCGATAACTATGTCTACAGATGGTGAATGTTGGAAATGGTGCTTTCTGAGGCCCCTTACAGTTCTTGTTCATCAAGGGTAGAAAGTAAGGGAGACATGGTCAGATGTGCGCTAACTGTGTCTACAGATGGTGAATGTTGGAAATGGTGCTTTCTGAGGTTCCTTACAGTTCTTGTTCAACAAGGGTAGAAAGTAAGGGAGACATGGTCAGATGTGCGCTAACTGTGTCTACAGATGGTGAATGTTGGAAATGGTGCATTCTGAGGCTCCTTACAGTTCTAGTTCATCAAGGATTGAAAGTAAGGGCGACATGGTCAGATGTACGCTAACTGTGTCTACAGATGGTGAATGTTGGAAATGGTGCCTTCTGAGCTCCTTACTGTTCTCCTTCACCTAGGGTAGTCAGTGAGGTAGACGTGTACAGCTGTACGCTAACTATGTCTACAGATGACGAATGTTGGAAATGGTGCTTTCTGAGGCTCCTTACAGTTCTTGTTCATCAAGGGTAGAAAGTAAGGGAGACATGGTCAGATGTGCGCTAACTGTGTCTACAGATGGTGAATGTTGGAAATGGTGACTTCTGAGGCTCCTTACAGTTCTTGTTCATCAAGTTTAGGAAGTAAGGGAGACATGGTCAGATGTGCGCTAACTGTGTCTACATATGGTGAAGGTTGGAAATGGTGCCTTCTGAGCTCCTTACTGTTCTCCTTCACATAGGGTAGTGAGTAAGGTAGACGTGTACAGCTGTATGCTAACTATGTCTACAGATGGTGAATGTTGGAAATGGTGCCTTCTGAGGTTCCTTACAGTTCTTGTTCTTCAAGGGTAGAAAGTAAGGGACACATGGTCAGATGTGCGCTAACTGTGTCTACAGATCGTGAATGTTGGAAATGGTGCTTTCTGAGGCTCCTTACAGTTCTTGTTCATCAAGGGTAGAAAGTAAGGGAGACATGGTCAGATGTGCGCTAACTGTGTCTACAGATGGTGAATGTTGGAAATGGTGCAATCTGAGGCTCCTTACAGTTCTTGTTCATCAAGGGTAGAAAGTAAGGGAGACATGGTCAGATGTGCGCTAACTGTGTCTACAGATGGTGAATGTTGGAAATGGTGCTTTCTGAGGCTCCTTACAGTTCCTGTTCATCAAGGGTAGAAAGTAAGGGAGACTTGGTCAGATGTGCGCTAACTGTGTCTACAGAAGGTGAATGTTGGAAATGGTGCCTTCTGAGCTCCTTACTGTTCTCCTTCACGTAGGGTACTGAGTAAGGTAGACGTGTACAGCTGTACACTAACTATGTCTACAGATGGTGAATGTTGGAAATGGTGCTTTCTGTGGCTCCTTACAGTTCTTGTTCATCAAGGGTAGAAAGTAAGGGAGACATCGTCAGATGTGCGCTAACTGTGTCTACAGATGGTGAATGTTGGAAATGGTGCTTTCTGAGGCTCCTTACAGTTCTTGTTCATCAAGGGTATAAAGTAAGGGAGACATGGTCAGATGTGCACTAACTGAGTCTACATATGGCGAATGTTGGAAATGGTGCCTTCTGAGCGCCTTACTGTTCTCCTTCACCTAGGGTAGTGAGTAAGGTAGACGTGTACAGCTGTACGCTAACTATGTCTACAGATGGTGAATGTTGGAAATGGTGCCTTCTGAGGCTCTTTACAGTTCTTGTTCATCAAGGGTAGAAAGTAAGGGAAACACGGTCAGATGTGCGCTAACTGTGTCTACAGATGGTGAATGTTGGAAATGGTGCTTTCTGAGGCTCCTTACAGTTCTTGTTCATCAAGGGTAGAAAGTAATGGAGACATGGTCAGATGTGCGCTAACTGTGTCTACAGATGGTGAATGTTGGAAATGGTGCTTTCTGAGGCTCCTTACAGTTCTTATTCATCAAGGGTAGAAAGTAAGGGAGACATGGTCAGATGTGCGCTAACTGTGTCTACAGATGGTGAATGTTGGAAATGGTGCTTTCTGAGGCTCCTTACAGTTCTTCTTCATCAAGGGTAGGAAGTAAGGGAGACATGGTCAGATGTGCGCTATCTGTGTCTACAGATGGTGAATGTTGGAAATGGTGCTTTCTGAGGCTCCTTACAGTTCTTGTTCATCAAGGGTAGGAAGTAAGGGAGACATGGTCAGATTTGTGCTAACGATGTCTACAGTTGGTGAATGTTGAAAATGGTGTTTTCCGCAGCTCCTTACAGTCCTCCTTCACCTAGGGTAGAAAGGAAGGGAGACATGTGCAGCTGTGCGCTAGTAATGTCTACAGATGGTGAATGTTGGAAATGATGCTCTCTGAGGCTCCTTACAGTTCTTGTTCATCAAGGGTAGAAAGTGAGGGAGACATGGTCAGATGTGCGCTAACTGAGTCTACAGATGGTGAATGTTGGAAATGGTGCTTTCTGAGGCTCCTTACAGTTCTTGTTCATCAAGGGTAGAAAGTAAGGGAGACATAGTCAGATGTGCGCTAACTGTGTCTACAGATGGTGAATGTTGGAAATGGTGCTTTTTGAGGCTCCTTACAGTTCTTGTTCATCAAGGGTAGAAAGTAAGGGAGACATGGTCAGATGTGCGCTAACTATGTCTACAGATGGTGAATGTTGGAAATGGTGCCTTCTGAGCTCCTTACTGTTCTCCTTCACGTAGGGTAGTGAGTAAGGTAGACGTGTACAGCTGTACGCTAACTATGTCAACAGATGGTGAATGTTGGAAATGGTGCTTTCTGAGGCTCCTTACAGTTCTTGTTCATCAAGGGTAGAAAGTAAGGGAGACATGGTCAGATGTGCGCTAACTGTGTCTACATATGGTGAAGGTTGGAAATGGTGCCTTCTGAGCTCCTTACTGTTCTCCTTCACATAGGGTAGTGAGTAAGGTAGACGTGTACAGCTGTACGCTAACTGTGTCTACATATGGTGAAGGTTGGAAATGGTGCCTTCTGAGCTCCTTACTGTTCTCCTTCACATAGGGTAGTGAGTAAGGTAGACGTGTACAGCTGTACGCTAACTATGTCTACAGATGGTGAATGTTGGAAATGGTGCTTTCTGAGGCTCCTTCCAGTTCTTGTTCATCAAGTTTAGAAAGTAAGGGAGACATGGTCAGATGTGCGCTAACTGTGTCTACATATGGTGAAGGTTGGAAATGGTGCCTTCTGAGCTCCTTACAGTTCTTGTTCATCAAGGGTAGAAAGTAAGGGAGACATGGTCAGATGTGCGCTAACTGTGTCTACATATGGTGAAGGTTGCAAATGGTGCCTTCTGAGCTCCTTACTGTTCTCCTTCACATAGGGTAGTGAGTAAGGTAGACGTGTACAGCTGTACGCTAACTATGTCTACAGATGGTGAATGTTGGAAATGGTGCTTTCTGAGGCTCCTTACAGTTCCTGTTCATCAAGGGTAGAAAGTAAGGGCGATATGGTCAGATGTGCGCTAACTGTGTCTACAGAAGGTGAATGTTGGAAATGGTGCCTTCTGAGCTCCTTACTGTTCTCCTTCACGTAGGGTACTGAGTAAGGTAGACGTGTACAGCTGTACGCTAACAATGTCTACAGATGGTGAATGTTGGAAATGGTGCTTTCTGAGGCTTCTTACAGTTCTTGTTCATCAAGGGTAGAAAGTAAGGGAGACATGGTCAGATGTGCGCTAACTGTGTCAACAGATGGTGAATGTTGGAAATGTTGCTTTCTGAGGCTCCTTACAGTTCTTGTTAGCGTACAGCTGTACACGTCTACCTTACTCACTACCCTAGGTGAAGGAGAACAGTAAGGAGCTGTGAATGTTGGAAATTGTGCTTTCTGAGGCTCCTTACAGTTCTTGTTCTTCAAGGGTAGAAAGTAAGGGCGACATGGTCAGATGTGCGCTAACTGTGTCTACAGAAGGTGAATGTTGGAAATGGTGCCTTCTGAGCTCCTCACTGTTCTCCTTCACGTAGCGTACTGAGTAAGGTAGACGTGTACAGCTGTACGCTAACTATGTCTACAGATGGTGAATGTTGGAAATGGTGCTTTCTGAGGCTCCATACAGTTCTTGTTCATCAAGGGTAGAAAGTAAGGGAGACATGGTCAGATGTGCGCTAACTGTGTCTACAGATGGTGAATGTTGGAAATGTTGCTTTCTGAGGCTCCTTACAGTTCTTGTTCATCAAGGGTAGAAAGTAAGGGAGACATGGTCAGATGTGCGCTAACTGTGTCTACAGATGGTGAATGTTGGAAATGTTGCTTTCTGAGGCTCCTTACAGTTCTTGTTCATCAAGGGTAGAAAGTAAGGGAGACATGGTCAGATGTGCGCTAATTATGTCTACAGATGGTGAATGTTGGAAATGGTGCTTTCTGAGGCTCCTTACAGTTCTTGTTCATCAAGGGTAGAAAGTAAGGGAGACATGGTCAGATGTGCGCTAACTGTGTCTACAGATGGTGAATGTTGGAAATGGTGCTTTCTGAGGCTACTTACAGTTCTTGTTCATCAAGGGTAGAAAGTAAGGGAGACATGGTCAGATGTGCGCTAACTGTGTCTACAGATGGTGAATGTTGGAAATGGTGCCTTCTGAGTTCCTTACTGTTCTCCTTCACCTAGGGTAGTGAGTAAGGTAGACGTGTACAGCTGTACGCTAACTATGTCTACAGATGGTGAATGTTGGAAATGGTGCTTTCTGAGGCTCCTTACAGTTCTTGTTCTTCAAGGGTAGAAAGTAAGGGAGACATGGTCAGATGTGCGCTAACTGTGTCTACAGATGGTGAATGTTGGAAATGGTGCTTTCTGAGGCTCCTTACAGTTCTTGTTCATCAAGGGTAGAAAGTAAGGGAGACATGGTCAGATGTGCGCTAACTGTGTCTACAGATGGTGAATGTTGGAAATGGTGCTTTCTGAGGCTCCTTACAGTTCTTGTTCATCAAGGGTAGAAAGTAAGGGAGACATGGTCAGATGTGCGCTAACTGTGTCTACAGATGGTGAATGTTGGAAATGGTGCTTTCTGAGGCTCCTTACAGTTCCTGTTCATCAAGGGTAGAAAGTAAGGGCGACATGGTCAGATGTGCGCTAACTGTGTCTACAGAAGGTGAATGTTGGAAATGGTGCCTTCTGAGCTCCTTACTGTTCTCCTTCACGTAGGGCACTGAGTAAGGTAGACGTGTACAGCTGTACGCTAACAATGTCTACAGATGGTGAATGTTGGAAATGGTGCTTTCTGAGGCTCCTTACAGTTCTTGTTCATCAAGGGTAGAAAGTAAGGGAGACATGGTCAGATGTGCGCTAACTGTGTCTACAGATGGTGAATGTTGGAAATGTTGCTTTCTGAGGCTCCTTACAGTTCTTGTTTGCGTACAGCTGTACACGTCTACCTTACTCACTACCCTAGGTGAAGGAGAACAGTAACGAGCTGTGAATGTTGGAAATTGTGCTTTCTGAGGCTCCTTACAGTTCTTGTTCATCAAGGGTAGAAAGTAAGGGAGACATGGTCAGATGTGCGCTAACTGTTTGTACAGATGGTGAATGTTGGAAATTGTGCTTTCTGAGGCTCCTTACAGTTCTTGTTCATCAAGGGTAGAAAGTAAGGGAGACATGGTCAGATGTGCGCTAACTGTGTCTACAGATGGTGAATGTTGGAAATGGTGCCTTCTGAGCTCCTTACTGTTCTCCTTCAGCTAGGGTAGTGAGTAAGGTAGACGTGTACAGCTGTACGCTAACTATGTCTACAGATGGTGAATGTTGGAAATGGTGCTTTCTGGGGCTCCTTACAGTTCTTGTTCATCAAGGGTAGAAAGATAGGGAGACATGGTCAGATGTGCGCTAACTGTGTCTACAGATGGTGAATGTTGGAAATGGTGCCTTCTGAGCTCCTTACTGTTCTCCTTCACCTAGGGTAGTGTGTATGGTAGACGTGTACAGTTGTTCGATAACTATGTCTACAGATGGTGAATGTTGGAAATGGTGCTTTCTGAGGCCCCTTACAGTTCTTGTTCATCAAGGGTAGAAAGTAAGGGAGACATGGTCAGATGTGCGCTAACTATGTCTACAGATGGTGAATGTTGGAAATGGTGCTTTCTGAGGTTCCTTACAGTTCTTGTTCAACAAGGGTAGAAAGTAAGGGAGACATGGTCAGATGTGCGCTAACTGTGTCTACAGATGGTGAATGTTGGAAATGGTGCATTCTGAGGCTCCTTACAGTTCCAGTTCATCAAGGATTGAAAGTAAGGGCGACATGGTCAGATGTACGCTAACTGTGTCTACAGATGGTGAATGTTGGAAATGGTGCCTTCTGAGCTCCTTACTGTTCTCCTTCACCTAGGGTAGTCAGTGAGGTAGACGTGTACAGCTGTACGCTAACTATGTCTACAGATGACGAATGTTGGAAATGGTGCTTTCTGAGGCTCCTTACAGTTCTTGTTCATCAAGGGTAGAAAGTAAGGGAGACATGGTCAGATGTGCACTAACTGTGTCTACAGATGGTGAATGTTGGAAATGGTGACTTCTGAGGCTCCTTACAGTTCTTGTTCATCAAGGGTAGAAAGTAAGGGAGACATGGTCAGATGTGCGCTAACTGTGTCTACAGATGGTGAATGTTGGAAATGGTGCCATCTGAGCTCCTTATTGTTCTCCTTCACCTAGGGTAGAGAGTAAGGTAGATGTGTACAGCTGTACGCTAACTATGTCTACAGATGGTGAATGTTGGAAATGGTGCTTTCTGAGGCTCCTTACAGTTCTTGTTCATCAAGGGTAGAAAGTAAGGGAGACATGGTCAGAGGTGCGCTAACTGTGTCTACAGATGGTGAATGTTGGAAATGGTGCTTTCTGAGGCTCCTCACAGTTCTTGTTCATCAAGGGTAGAAAGTAAGGGAGACATGGTCAGATGTGCGCTAACTGTGTCTACAGATGGTGAATGTTGGAAATGGTGCTTTCTGAGGCTCCTTACAGTTCTTGTTCATCAAGTTTAGGAAGTAAGGGAGACATGGTCAGATGTGCGCTAACTGTGTCTACATATGGTGAAGGTTGGAAATGGTGCCTTCTGAGCTCCTTACTGTTCTCCTTCACATAGGGTAGTGAGTAAGGTAGACGTGTACAGCTGTATGCTAACTATGTCTACAGATGGTGAATGTTGGAAATGGTGCCTTCTGAGGTTCCTTACAGTTCTTGTTCTTCAAGGGTAGAAAGTAAGGGACACATGGTCAGATGTGCGCTAACTGTGTCTACAGATCGTGAATGTTGGAAATGGTGCTTTCTGAGGCTCCTTACAGTTCTTGTTCATCAAGGGTAGAAAGTAAGGGAGACATGGTCAGATGTGCGCTAACTGTGTCTACAGATGGTGAATGTTGGAAATGGTGCAATCTGAGGCTCCTTACAGTTCTTGTTCATCAAGGGTAGAAAGTAAGGGAGACATGGTCAGATGTGCGCTAACTGTGTCTACAGATGGTGAATGTTGGAAATGGTGCTTTCTGAGGCTCCTTACAGTTCCTGTTCATCAAGGGTAGAAAGTAAGGGAGACATGGTCAGATGTGCGCTAACTGTGTCTACAGAAGGTGAATGTTGGAAATGGTGCCTTCTGAGCTCCTTACTGTTCTCCTTCACGTAGGGTACTGAGTAAGGTAGACGTGTACAGCTGTACACTAACTATGTCTACAGATGGTGAATGTTGGAAATGGTGCTTTCTGTGGCTCCTTACAGTTCTTGTTCATCAAGGGTAGAAAGTAAGGGAGACATCGTCAGATGTGCGCTAACTGTGTCTACAGATGGTGAATGTTGGAAATGGTGCTTTCTGAGGCTCCTTACAGTTCTTGTTCATCAAGGGTAGAAAGTAAGGGAGACATGGTCAGATGTGCACTAACTGAGTCTACATATGGCGAATGTTGGAAATGGTGCCTTCTGAGCGCCTTACTGTTCTCCTTCACCTAGGGTAGTGAGTAAGGTAGACGTGTACAGCTGTACGCTAACTATGTCTACAGATGGTGAATGTTGGAAATGGTGCCTTCTGAGGCTCTTTACAGTTCTTGTTCATCATGGGTAGAAAGTAAGGGAAACACGGTCAGATGTGCGCTAACTGTGTCTACAGATGGTGAATGTTGGAAATGGTGCTTTCTGAGGCTCCTTACAGTTCTTGTTCATCAAGGGTAGAAAGTAATGGAGACATGGTCAGATGTGCGCTAACTGTGTCTACAGATGGTGAATGTTGGAAATGGTGCTTTCTGAGGCTCCTTACAGTTCTTATTCATCAAGGGTAGAAAGTAAGGGAGACATGGTCAGATGTGCGCTAACTGTGTCTACAGATGGTGAATGTTGGAAATGGTGCTTTCTGAGGCTCCTTACAGTTCTTCTTCATCAAGGGTAGGAAGTAAGGGAGACATGGTCAGATGTGCGCTATCTGTGTCTACAGATGGTGAATGTTGGAAATGGTGCTTTCTGAGGCTCCTTACAGTTCTTGTTCATCAAGGGTAGGAAGTAAGGGAGACATGGTCAGATTTGTGCTAACGATGTCTACAGATGGTGAATGTTGAAAATGGTGCTTTCCGCAGCTCCTTACAGTCCTCCTTCACCTAGGGTAGAAAGGAAGGGAGACATGTGCAGCTGTGCGCTAGTAATGTCTACAGATGGTGAATGTTGGAAATGATGCTCTCTGAGGCTCCTTACAGTTCTTGTTCATCAAGGGTAGAAAGTGAGGGAGACATGGTCAGATGTGCGCTAACTGAGTCTACAGATGGTGAATGTTGGAAATGGTGCTTTCTGAGGCTCCTTACAGTTCTTGTTCATCAAGGGTAGAAAGTAAGGGAGACATAGTCAGATGTGCGCTAACTGTGTCTACAGATGGTGAATGTTGGAAATGGTGCTTTTTGAGGCTCCTTACAGTTCTTGTTCATCAAGGGTAGAAAGTAAGGGAGACATGGTCAGATGTGCGCTAACTATGTCTACAGATGGTGAATGTTGGAAATGGTGCCTTCTGAGCTCCTTACTGTTCTCCTTCACGTAGGGTAGTGAGTAAGGTAGACGTGTACAGCTGTACGCTAACTATGTCAACAGATGGTGAATGTTGGAAATGGTGCTTTCTGAGGCTCCTTACAGTTCTTGTTCATCAAGGGTAGAAAGTAAGGGAGACATGGTCAGATGTGCGCTAACTGTGTCTACAGATGGTGAATGTTGGAAATGGTGCTTTCTGAGGCTCCTTACAGTTCTTGTTCATCAAGGGTAGAAAGTAAGGGAGACATGGTCAGATGTGCGCTAACTGTGTCTACAGATGGTGAATGTTGGAAATGGTGCTTTCTGAGGCTCCTTACAGTTCTTGTTCATCAAGGGAAGAAAGTAAGGGAGACATGGTCAGATGTGCGCTAACTGTGTCTACAGATGGTGAATGTTGGAAATGGTGCCTTCTGCGGCTCCTTAGAGTTTTTGTTCATCAAGGTTAGAAAGTAAGTGAGACATGGTCAGATGTGCGCTAACTGTGTCTACAGATGGTGAATGTTGGAAATGGTGCTTTCTGAGGCTCCTTACAGTTCTTGTTCATCAAGGGTAGAAAGTAAGGGACAATTGGTCAGATGTGCGCTAACTGTGTCAACAGATTGTGAATGTTGGGAATGGTGCCTTCTGAGCTCCTTACTGTTCTCCTTCACCTAGGGTAGTCAATAAGGTAGACGTGTACAGCTGTACGCTAACTATGTCTACAGATGGTGAATGTTGGAAATGGTGCTTTCTGACGCTCCTTACAGTTCTTGTTCATCAAGGGTAGAAAGTAAGGGAGACATGGTCAGATGTGCGCTAACTGTGTCTACAGCTGGTGAATGTTGGAAATGGTGCTTTCTGAGGCTCCTTACAGTTCTTGTTCATCAAGGGTAGAAAGTAAGGGAGACATGGTCAGATGTGCGCTAACTGTGTCTACAGATGGTGAATGTTGGAAATGGTGCTTTCTGAGGCTCCTTACAGTTCTTGTTCATCAAGGGTAGAAAGTAAGGGAGACATTGTCAGATGTGCGCTAACTTTGTCTACAGATGGTGAATATTGGAAATGGTGCTTTCTGAGGCTCCTTACAGTTCTTGTTCATCAAGGGTAGAAAGTAAGGGAGACATGGTCAGATGTGCGCTAACTGTGTCTACAGAAGGTGAATGTTGGAAGTGGTGCCTTCTGAGCTCCTTACCTTTCTCCTTCACGTAGGGTAGTGAGTAAGGTATACGTGTACAGCTGTACGTTAACTATGTCTACAGATGGTGAATGTTGGAAATGGTGCTTTCTGAGGCTCCTTACAGTTCTTGTTCATCAAGGGTAGAAAGTAAGGGAGACATGGTCAGATGTGCGCTAACTGTGTCTACAGATGGTGAATGTTGGAAATGGTGCTTTCTGAGGCTCCTTGCAGTTCTTGTTCATCAAGGGTAGAAAGTAAGGGAGACATGGTCAGATGTGCGCTAACTGTGTCTACAGATGGTGAATGTTGGAAATGGTGCTTTCTGAGGTTCCTTACAGTTCTTGTTCATCAAGGGTAGAAAGTAAGGGAGACATGGTCAGATGTGCGCTAACTGTGTCTACAGATTGTGTATGTTGGAAATGGTGCTTTTTGAGGCTCCTTACAGTTCTTGTTCATCAAGGGTAGAAAGTAAGGGAGACATGGTCAGATGTGCGCTAACTGTGTCTACAGACGGTGAATGTTGGAAATGGTGCCTTCTGAGCACCTTACTGTTCTCCTTCACCTAGGGTAGTGAGTAAGGTAGACGTGTACAGCTGTACGCTAAATATGTCTACATATGGTGAATGTTGGAAATGGTGCTTTCTGAGGCTCCTTACAGTTCTTGTTCATCAAGGGTAGAAAGTAAGGGAGACATGGTCAGATGTGCGCTAACTGTGTCTACAGATGGTGAATGTTGGAAATGGTGCTTTCTGAGGCTCCTTACAGTTCTTGTTCATCAAGGGTAGAAAGTAAGGGAGACATGGTCAGATGTGCGCTAACTGTGTCTACAGATGGTGAATGTTGGAAATGGTGCTTTCTGAGGCTCCTTACAGTTCTTGTTCATCAAGGGTAGAAAGTAAGGGAGACATGGTCAGATGTGCGCTAACTGTGTCAACCGATGTTGAATGTTGGAAATGGTGCTTTCTGAGGCTCCTTACAGTTCTTGTTCATCAAGGGTAGAAAGTAAGGGAGACATGGTCAGATGTGCGCTAACTGTGTCTACAGATGGTGAATGTTGGAAATGGTGCTTTTTGAGGCTCCTTACTGTTCTTGTTCATCAAGGGTAGAAAGTAAGGGAGACATGGTCTGATGTGCGCTAACTGTGTCTACAGATGGTGAATGTTGGAAATGGTGCCTTCTGAGCTGCTTACCGTTCTCCTTCACCTAGGGTAGTGAGTAAGGTAGACGTGTACAGCTGTACGCTAAATATGTCTACAGATGGTGAATGTTGGAAATGGTGCTTTCTGAGGCTCCTTACAGTTCTTGTTCATCAAAGGTAGAAAGTAAGGGAGACATGGTCAGATGTGCGCTAACTGTGTCTACAGAAGGTGAATGTTGGAAATGGTGCCTTCTGAGCTCCTTACTGTTCTCCTTCACCTAGGGTAGTGAGTAAGGTAGACGTGTACAGCTGTTTGCTAACTATGTCTACAGATGGTGAATGTTGGAAATGGTGCTTTCTGAGCCTCCTTACAGTTCTTGTTCATCAAGGGTAGAAAGTAAGGGAGACATGGTCAGATGTGCGCTAACTGTGTCTACAGATGGTGAATGTTGGAAATGGTGCTTTCTGAGGCTCCTTACAGTTCTTGTTCATCAAGGGTAGAAAGTAAGGGAGACATGGTCAGATGAGCGCTAACTGTGTCTACAGATGGTGAATGTTGGAAATGGTGCTTTCTGAGGCTCCTTACAGTTCTTGTTCATCAAGGGTAGAAAGTAAGGGAGACATGGTCAGATGTGCGCTAACTGTGTCTACAGATGGTGAATGTTGGAAATGGTGCTTTCTGAGGCTCCTTACAGTTCTTGTTCATCAAGGGTAGAAAGTAAGGGAGACATGGTCAGATGTGCGCTAACTGTGTCTACAGATGGTGAATGTTGGAAATGGTGCTTTCTGAGGCTCCTTACAGTTCTTGTTCATCAAGGGAAGAAAGTAAGGGAGACATGGTCAGATGTGCGCTAACTGTGTCTACAGATGGTGAATGTTGGAAATGGTGCCTTCTGAGGCTCCTTAGAGTTTTTGTTCATCAAGGGTAGAAAGTAAGTGAGACATGGTCAGATGTGCGCTAACTGTGTCTACAGATGGTGAATGTTGGAAATGGTGCTTTCTGAGGCTCCTTGCAGTTCTTGTTCATCAAAGGTAGAAAGTAAGGGAGACATGGTCAGATGTGCGCTAACTGTGTCTACAGAAGGTGAATGTTGGAAATGGTGCCTTCTGAGCTCCTTACTGTTCTCCTTCACCTAGGGTAGTGAGTAAGGTAGACGTGTACAGCTGTTTGCTAACTATGTCTACAGATGGTGAATGTTGGAAATGGTGCTTTCTGAGCCTCCTTACAGTTCTTGTTCATCATGGGTAGAAAGTAAGGGAGACATGGTCAGATGTGCGCTAACTGTGTCTACAGATGGTGAATGTTGGAAATGGTGCTTTCTGAGGCTCCTTACAGTTCTTGTTCATCAAGGGTAGAAAGTAAGGGAGACATGGTCAGATGTGCGCTAACTGTGTCTACAGATGGTGAATGTTGGAAATGGTGCTTTCTGAGGCTCCTTACAGTTCTTGTTCATCAAGGGTAGAAAGTAAGGGAGACATGGTCAGATGTGCGCTAACTGTGTCTACAGATGGTGAATGTTGGAAATGGTGCTTTCTGAGGCTCCTTACAGTTCTTGTTCATCAAGGGTAGAAAGTAAGGGAGACATGGTCAGATGTGCGCTAACTGTGTCTACAGATGGTGAATGTTTGAAATGGTGCTTTCTGAGGCTCCTTACAGTTCTTGTTCATCAAGGGTAGAAAGTAAGGGAGAATTGGTCAGATGTGCGCTAACTGTGTCAACAGATTGTGAATGTTGGAAATGGTGCCTTCTGAACTCCTTACTGTTCTCCTTCACCTAGGGTAGTCAATAAGGTAGACGTGTACAGCTGTACGCTAACTATGTCTACAGATGGTGAATGTTGGAAATGGTGCTTTCTGAGGCTCCTTACAGTTCTTCTTCATCAAGCGCAGAAAGTAAGGGAGGCAAGGTCAGGTGTGCGATAACTATGTTTAATGATGGTGAATGTTGGAAATGGTGCTTTCTGAGGCTGCTTACAGTTCTTCCTCATCATGGGTAGAAAGTAAGGGAGACATGGTCAGATGTGTGCTAACTATGTCTACAGATGGTGATCGTAGGAAAAGCTGCTTTCCGCAGCTCCTTACCTCCTTCACCTAGGGTAGAAAGGAAGGGAGACGTGTACAGCTGTACGCTAGTAATCTCTACAGATGGTGAATGTTGGAAATGGTGCTTTCTGAGGCTCCTTACAGTTCTTCTTCATCAAGCTTAGAAAGTAAGGGAGGCAAAGTCTGGTATGCGCTAACTATGTCTAGAGATGGTGAAATTTGGAAATTGTGCTTTCCACAGAACCTTACCGTCCTCCTTCACCTAAGGTAGAAAGGAAGGGAGACAAGTACAGCTGTGCGCTAGTAATGTCTACAGATGGTGAATGTTGGATATGGTGCTTTCTCAGGCTCCTTACAGTTCTTCTACATCAAGCGTAGAAAGTAAGGGAGGCAAGGTCAGGTGTGCGCTAACTGTGTCTAAAGATGGTGAATGTAGGAAATGGTGCTCTCTGCAGCTCCCTACAGTACACCTTCACCGAAGGTAGAAAGTAAGGATGACATGTACAGCTGTGCGCTAACTATGTCTGCAGATGGTGAATGTAAGAATAAGTGCTTTCCGCAGCCCCTTATAGTCCTCCTTCACCTAGGGTAGAAAGGAAGGGAGACTTGTACAGCTTTGCGCTAGTAATGTCCACAGATGGTGAATGTTGGAAATGGTGCTTTCTGAGGCTCCTTACAGTTCTTCTTCATCAAGGGAAGAATGTAAGGGAGACATGGTCAGATGTGCGCTAACTATGTCTACAGATGGTGAATGTTGGAAATGGTGCTTCTTGAGGCTCCTTACAGTTCTTCTTCATCAAGGGTAGAAAGTAAGGGAGACAGGGTCAGATGTCCGCTAACTATGTCTACAGATGGTGAATGTTGGAAATGGTGCTTTCTGAGGCTCCTTACAGTTCTTCTTCATCAAGGGTAGAAAGTAAGGGAGACATGGTCAGATGTGCGCTAACTATGTCTACAGATGGTGAATGTTGGAAATTGTGCTTTCTGAGGCTCCTTTCAGTTCTTCTTCATCAAGCGTAGAAAGAAAGGGTGGCAAGGGTAGGTGTGCACTAACTGTGTCTAAAGATGGTGAATGTAGGAAATTGTGGTATCTGCAGCTCCCTACAGTTTTCCTTCACCGAGGGTAGAAAGTAAGGGAGACATGTACAGCTGTGCGCTAGCTATGTCTACAGATGGTGAATATTGGAAATGGTGCATTCTGAGCGCCTTACTGATCTCCTTCACCAAGGGTAGAATGTAAGGGAGACGTGTAAATATGTACGCTAACTATGTCTACAGATGCTGAATGTTGGAAATGGTGCTTTCTGAGTCTCCATACAGTTCTTCTTCATCAAGGTTAGAAAGTAGGCGAGTCATGGTCAGATGTGTAATAACTATGTCTACAGTTGGTGATTGTAGGAAATGGTGCTTTCTGCAGCTCCTTACAGTCCTCCTTCACCTAGGGTAGAAAGGAAGAGAAACATGTACAGCTGTGCGCTAGTAATGCCTACATATGGTGAATGTTGGAAATGGTGCTTTCTGAGGCTCCTTACAGTTCTTCTTCATCAGGCGTAGAAAGTAAGGGAGGCAAGGTCAAGTGTGTGCTAACTATGCCTAAAGATGGTGATTGTAGGAAATGGTGCTTTCTGCAGCTCCCTACAGTTCTCCTTCACCGAGGGTAGAAAGTATGGGAGACGTGTACAGCTGTGCGCTAACTATGTCTACAGATGGTGAATATTGGAAATGGTGCCTACTGAGCTCCTTACTGTTCTCCTTCACCTAGGGTGTATGGTAAGGGAGACGCGTCCAGCTGTACGCTAGCTATGTCTACAGATGGTGAATGTTGGAAATGGTGCTCTCTGAGGCTCCTTACAGTTCTTCTTCATCAAGGGAAGAATGTAAGGTAGGCAAAGTCAGGTGTGCGCTAAATATGTCAAAAGATGGCGAATGTAGGAAATGGTGCTTTCTGCAGCTCCCTACAGTTCTCCTTCATAGAGGATAGAAAGTAGGGGAGACGGGTACAGCTGTGCGCTAACTATGTCTACAGATGGTGAATATTGGAAATGGTGCCTTCTGAGCTCCTTACTGTTCTCCTTCAGCTAGGGTAGAGAGTAAGGGAGACGTTCACAGCTGTACGCTAACTATATCTACAGATGGTGAATGTTGGATATGGTGCTTTCTGAGGCTCCTTACAGTTCTTCTTCATCAAGGGTAGAAAGTAAGGGAGACATGGACAGATGTGCGCTAACTATGTGTACAGATGGTGAATTTTGGAAATGGTGCCTCCTGAGCTCCTTACTGTTCTCCTTGACCAAGGGTAGAGAGTAAGGGAGACGTGTACATATGTAAGCTAACTATGCCTACAGATGTTGGATGTTGGAAGTGGTGCTTTCTGAGGCTCCTTACAGTTCTTCTTCATCAAGGTTAGAGTGTAAGGGAGTCATGGTCAGATGTGTGCTAACTATGTCTACAGATGGTGAATGTTGGAAATGGTGCTTTCCGCAGCTCCATACAGTCCCCCTTTACCTAGGGTAGAAAGGAAGGGAGACATGTACAGCTGTGCGCTAGTAATGTCTACAGATGGTGAATGTAGGAAATGATGCTTTCTGAGGCTCCTAACAGTTCTTCTTCAACAATGCAAGAATGTTAGGGACACACAGTCAGATGTGTGCTAACTATGTCTACAGATGGTGAAAGTTGCTAATGGTGCTTTCTGAGGCTCCTTACAGTTCTTTATCATCAAGCGTAGAAAGTAAGGGAGGCATGGTCAGGTGTACGCTAACTATGTCTAGAGATGGTGAAAGTTGGATATGGTGCTTTCCACAGCTTCTTACAGTCCTCCACCTAGGGTAGAAAGGAAGGGGGACATGGACAGCTGTGCGCTAACTATGTGTACAGATGGTGAATTTTGGAAATGCTGCCTTCTGAGCTCCTTACTGTTCTCCTTCACCTAGACTAGAGAGTAAGGGAGACATGTACAGCTGTACGCTAACTATATCTACAGATGGTGAATGTTGGATATGGTGCTCTCTGAGGCTCCTTACAGTTCTTCTTCATCAAGGGTACAAAGTATGGGAGACATGGACAGATGTGCGCTAATTATGTCTACAGATGGTGAATGATGGAAATGGTGCTTTCCGCAGCTCCTTACAGTCCTCCTTCACCTAGGGTAGAAAGTAAGGGAGACATGTACAGCTATGCGCTAGCTATGTCTACAGTTGTTGAATATTGGAAGTGGTGCCTTTTGAGCTCCTTACTGTTCTCCTTCACCTAGGGTAGAGCGAAAGGGAGACATTGTCATAAGTGTGCTAACTATGTCTACAGATGGTGAATGTTGGAAATGGTGCTTTCTGAGGCTCCTTACAGTTTTTCTTCATCAAGGGTACAAAGTAAGGGAGACATGGACAGATGTGCGCTACCTATGTCTACAGATGGTGAATGATGGAAATGGTGCTTTCTGAGGCTCCTTACAGTTCTTCTTCATCAAGGGTAGAAAGTAAGGTAGACATGGTCAGATGTGCTCTAACTATGTCTAGAGATTGTGAATGTAGGGAATGGTGCTTTCCACAGCTCCTTTATAGTCCTCCTTCACCTAGGGTAGAAAGGAAGGGAGTCATGTACAACTATGCGCTAGCTATGTCTACAGTTGTTGAATATTGGAATTGGTGCCTTTTGAGCTCCTTGCTGTTCTCCTTCACCTAGGGTAGAGCGAAAGGGAGACATTGTCATAAGTGTGCTAACTATGTCTACTGATGGTGAATGTTGGAAATGGTGCTTTCTGAGGCTCCTTACAGTTCTTCTTCATCAAAGTAGAAAGTAAGGGAGATAAGGTCAGATTTGCGCTAACTATGTCTACAATGTCTACAGATGGTGAATGTAGGGAATGGTGCCCTTCCGCAGCTCCTTACAGACCTACTTCACCTAGGGTAGAAAGGAAGGGAGACATGTACAGCTATGCGCTAGCTATGTCTACAGTTGTTGAATATTGGAATTGGTGCCTTCTGAGCTCCTTACTGTTCTCCTTCACCTAGGGTAGAGCGAAAGGGAGACATTGTCATAAGTGTGCTAACTATGTCTACAGATGGTGAATGTTGGAAATGGTGCGTTCTGAGGCTCCTTACAGTTCTTCTTCATCAAAGGTAAAAAGTAAGGGAGACATGGTCAGATGTGCGCTTACTAAGTCTAGAGATAGTGAAATTTGGAAATTGTGCTTTCCACAGCTCCTTACAGTCCTCCTTCACCTAGAGTAGAAAGGAAGGGAGACAAGTACAGCTGTGCGCTAGTAATGTCTACAGATGGTGAATGTTGGAAATGGTGCTTTCTGAGGCTCCTTACAGTTCTTCTACATCAAGCGTAGAAAGTAAGGGAGACAAGGTCAAATGTGCGCTAACTATGTCTACAGATGGTGAATGTTGGAAATGGTGCTTTCTGAGGCTCCTTACAGTTCTTCTTCATCAAGGGTAGAAAGTAAGGGAGACATGGACAGATGTCCGCTAACTATGTCTACAGATGGTAAATGTTGGAAATGGTGCTTCCTGAGGCTCCTTACAGTTCTTCTTCATCAAGGGTAGAAAGTAAGGGAGACATGGTCAGATGTGTGCTAACTATGTCTACAGATGGTGAATGTAGGAAAAGGTGCTTTCCGCAGCTCCTTACAGTCCTCCATCACCTTGGGTAGAAAGAAAGGGAGACGTGTACAGTTGTGCTCTAGTAATGTCTACAGATGGTGAATGTTGGAAATGGTGCTTTATGAGGCTCCTAACAGTTCTTCTTCATCAAGCGTAAAAAGTAACGGTGGCAAGGGCAGGTGTCCACTAGCTGTTTCTAAAGATGGTGAATGTAGGAAATGGTGCTTTCTGCAGCTCCCTACAGTTCTCCTCCACCGAGGGTAGAAAGTAAGGGAGACATGTACATATGTACGCTAACTATGTCTAGAGATGGTAAATGTTGGAAATGGTGCTTTCTGAGGCTCCTTACAGTTCTTCTTCATCAAGGGTAGAAAGCAAGGGAGACAAGGTCAGATGTCCGCTAACTATGTCTACAGATGGTGAATGTTGGAAATGGTGCTTTCTGAGGCTCCTTACAGTTCTTCTTCATCAAGGGTAAAAAGTAAGGGAGACATGGACAGATGTGCGCTAACTATGTCTACAGATGGTAAATGTTGGAAATGGTGCTTCCTGAGGCTCCTTACAGTTCTTCTTCATCAAGGGTAGAAAGTAAGGGAGACATGGTCAGATGTGTGCTAACTATGTCTACAGATGGTGAATGTAGGAAAAGGTGCTTTCCGCAGCTCCTTACAGTCCTCCATCACCTTGGGTAGAAAGAAAGGGAGACGTGTACAGTTGTGCTCTAGTAATGTCTACAGATGGTGAATGTTGGAAATGATGCTTTCTCAGGCTCCTTACAGTACTTCTTCATCAAGGGTAGAATGTAAGGGACACACGGTCAGATGTGCGCTAACTATGTCTACAGATGGTGAATGTTGGAAATGATGCTTTCTCAGGCTCCTTACAGTACTTCTTCATCAAGGGTAGAAAGTAAGGGAGACATGGTCAGGTGTGCGCTAACTGTGTCTACAGATGGTGAATGTAGGAAATGGTGCTTTCTGCAGCTCCCTACAGTTCTCCTTCACCGAGGGTAGAAAGTAAGGATGACATGTACAGCTGTGCGCTAACTATTTCTAAAGATGGTGAATATTGGAAATGGTGCCTTCTGAGCTCCCTACTGTTCTCCTTCACCTAGGGTAGAGAGTAAGGGAGACGTGTACATCTGTACGCTAACTATGTCTACAGATGGTGAATGTTGGAAATGGTGCTTTCTGAGGCTCCTTACAGTTCTTCTTCATCAAGGGTAGAAAGTAAGGGAGACATGGACAGGTGTGCGCTAACTATGTGTACAGATGGTGAATTTTGGAAATGGTGCCTCCTGAGCTCCTTACTGTTCTCCTTGACCAAGGGTAGAGAGTAAGGGAGACGTGTACATATGTACGCTAACTATGTCTACAGATGTTGGATGTTGGAAGTGGTGCTTTCTGAGGCTCCTTACAGTTCTTCTTCATCAAGGTTAGAGTTTAAGGGAGTCATGGTCAGATGTGTGCTAACTATGTCTACAGATGGTGAATGTTCGAAATGGTGCTTTCCGCAGCTCCTTACAGTCCCCCTTCACCTAGGGTAGAAAGGAAGCGAAACATGTACAGCTGTGCGCTAGTAATGTCTACAGATGGTGAATGTAGGAAAGATGCTTTCTGCGGCTCCTTACAGTTCTTCTTCAACAATGGAAGAATGTTAGGGACACACAGTCAGATGTGTGCTAACTATGTCTACAGATGGTGAATATTGGAATTGGTGCCTTCTGAGCTCCTTACTGTTATCCTTCACCTAGAGTAGAGAGTAAGGGAGACGTGTACAGCTGTACGCTAACTATGTCTACAGATGGTGAATATTGGATATGGTGCTTTCTGAGGCTCCTTACAGTTCTTCTTCATCAAGGGTAGAAATTAAGGGAGACATGGTCAGATGTGCACTAACTATGCCTACAGATGGTGAATGTAGGGAATGGTGCTTTCAGCACCTCCTTACAGTCCTCCTTCACCCAGGGTAGAAAGGAAGGGAGACATGTACAGCTATGCGCTAGCTATGTCTACAGTTGTTGAATATTGGAATTGGTGCCTTTTGAGCTCCTTACTGTTCTCCTTCACCTAGGGTAGAGCGAAAGGGAGACATTGTCATAAGTGTGCTAACTATGTTCACAGATGGTGAATGTTGGAAATGGTGCTTTCTGAGGCTCCTTACAGTTCTTCTTCATCAGGGGTAGAAGGCAAGGGATACATGGTCAGATGTGCGCTAACTCTGTCTACAGATGGTGAATGTTGGAAATTGTGCTTTCTGAGGCTCCTTACAGTCCTCCTTCACCTAGGGTAGAAAGGAAGAGAGACATGTACAGCTGTGCGCTAGTAATGTCTACAGATGGTGAATGTAGGAAAGATGCTTTCTGCGGCTCCTTACAGTTCTTCTTCAACAATGGAAGAATGTTAGGGACACACAGTCAGATGTGTGCTAACTATGTCTACAGATGGTGAATATTGGAATTGGTGCCTTCTGAGCTCCTCACTGTTATCCTTCACCTAGAGTAGAGAGTAAGGGAGACGTGTACAGCTGTACGCTAACTATGTCTACAGATGGTGAATATTGGATATGGTGCTTTCTGAGGCTCCTTACAGTTCTTCTTCATCAAGGGTACAAAGTAAGGGAGTTATGGACAGATGTGCGCTACCTATGTCTACAGATGGTGAATGTTGGAAATGGTGCTTTCTGAGGCTTCTTTCAGTTCTTCTTCATCAAGGGTAGAATGTAAGGGAGACATTGTCATAAGTGCGCTAACTGTGTCTAAAGATGGTGAATGTAGGAAATGGTACTTTCTGCAGCTCCCTACAGTTCTCCTTCACCGAGGGTAGATAGTATGGGAGACGTGTACAGCTGTGCGATAACTATGTCTACAGATGGTGAATGTAGGAAAAGGTGCTTTCGGCAGCCCCTTACAGTCCACCTTCACCTAGGGTAGAAAGAAAGGGAGACGTGTAAAGCTGTGCGCTAGTAATGTCCACAGATGGTGAATGTTGGAAATGGTGCTTTCTGAGGCTCCTTACAGTTCTTCTACATCAAGCGTAGAAAGTAAGGGAGGCAAGGTCAGGTGTGTGCTAACTATGTCTACAGATCGTGAATGTTGGAAATTGTGCTTTTTGAGGCTCCTTACAGTTCTTCTTCATCAAGTGTAGAAGGTAAGGGAGGCAAGGTCAGGTGTGCGCTAACTGTGTCTAAAGACGGTGAATGTAGGAAATGGTGCTTTCTGCAGCTCCCTACAGTTCTCCTTCACCGAGGGTAGATAGTATGGGAGACGTGTACAGCTGTGCGATAACTATGTCTACAGATGGTGAATATTGGAAATGGTGCCTTCTGAGCTCCTTACTGTTCTCCTTCACCTAGGGTGTAGGGTAAGGGAGACGTGTCCAGCTGTACGCTAACTATGTCTACAGATGGTGAATGTAGGAAAAGGTGCTTTCGGCAGCCCCTTACAGTCCACCTTCACCTAGGGTAGAAAGAAAGGGAGACGTGTAAAGCTGTGCGCTAGTAATGTCCACAGATGGTGAATGTTGGAAAAGGATGCTTTCTGAGGCTCCTTACAGTTCTTCTACATCAAGCGTAGAAAGTAAGGGAGGCAATGTCAGGTGTGTGCTAACTATGTCTACAGATCGTGAATGTTGGAAATTGTGCTTTGTGAGGCTCCTTACAGTTCTTCTTCATCAAGTGTAGAAGGTAAGGGAGACAAGGTCAGGTGTGCGCTAACTGTGTCTAAAGATGGTGAATGTAGGAAATGGTGCTTTCTGCAGCTCCCTACAGTTCTCCTTCACCGAGGGTAGATAGTATGGGAGACGTGTACAGCTGTGCGATAACTATGTCTACAGATGGTGAATATTGGAAATGGTGCCTTCTGAGCTCCTTACTGTTCTCCTTCACCTAGGGTGTAGGGTAAGGGAGACGTGTCCAGCTGTACGCTAACTATGTCTACAGATGGTGAATGTAGGAAAAGGTGCTTTCGGCAGCCCCTTACAGTCCACCTTCACCTAGGGTAGAAAGAAAGGGAGACGTGTAAAGCTGTGCGCTAGTAATGTCCACAGATGGTGAATGTTGAAAATGGTGCTTTCTGAGGCTCCTTACAGTTCTTCTACATCAAGCGTAGAAAGTAAGGGAGGCAATGTCAGGTGTGTGCTAACTATGTCTACAGATCGTGAATGTTGGAAATTGAGCTTTTTGAGGCTCCTTACAGTTCTTCTTCATCAAGTGTAGAAGGTAAGGGAGGCAATGTCAGGTGTGCGCTAACTGTGTCTAAAGATGGTGAATGTAGGAAATGGTGCTTTCTGCAGCTCCCTACAGTTCTCCTTCACCGAGGGTAGATAGTATGGGAGACGTGTACAGCTGTGCGATAACTATGTATACAGATGGTGAATATTGGAAATGGTGCCTTCTGAGCTCCTTACTGTTCTCCTTCACCTAGGGTGTAGGGTAAGGGAGACGTGTCCAGCTGTACGCTAACTATGTCTACAGATGGTGAATGTAGGAAAAGGTGCTTTCGGCAGCCCCTTACAGTCCACCTTCACCTAGGGTAGAAAGAAAGGGAGACGTGTAAAGCTGTGCGCTAGTAATGTCCACAGATGGTGAATGTTGGAAATGGTGCTTTCTGAGGCTCCTTACAGTTCTTCTACATCAAGCGTAGAAAGTAAGGGAGGCAAGGTCAGGTGTGTGCTAACTATGTCTACAGATCGTGAATGTTGGAAATTGTGCTTTTTGAGGCTCCTTACAGTTCTTCTTCATCAAGTGTAGAAGGTAAGGGAGGCAATGTCAGGTGTGCGCTAACTGTGTCTAAAGATGGTGAATGTAGGAAATGGTGCTTTCTGCAGCTCCCTACAGTTCTCCTTCACCGAGGGTAGATAGTATGGGAGACGTGTACAGCTGTGCGATAACTATGTCTACAGATGGTGAATATTGGAAATGGTGCCTTCTGAGCTCCTTACTGTTCTCCTTCACCTAGGGTGTAGGGTAAGGGAGACGTGTCCAGCTGTACGCTAACTATGTCTACAGATGGTGAATGTAGGAAAAGGTGCTTTCGGCAGCCCCTTACAGTCCACCTTCACCTAGGGTAGAAAGAAAGGGAGACGTGTAAAGCTGTGCGCTAGTAATGTCCACAGATGGTGAATGTTGGAAATGGTGCTTTCTGAGGCTCCTTACAGTTCTTCTACATCAAGCGTAGAAAGTAAGGGAGGCAAGGTCAGGTGTGTGCTAACTATGTCTACAGATCGTGAATGTTGGAAATTGTGCTTTTTGAGGCTCCTTACTGTTCTTCTTCATCAAGTGTAGAAGGTAAGGGAGGCAAGGTCAGGTGTGCGCTAACTGTGTCTAAAGATGGTGAATGTAGGAAATGGTGCTTTCTGCAGCTCCCTACAGTTCTCCTTCACCGAGGGTAGATAGTATGGGAGACGTGTACAGCTGTGCGATAACTATGTCTACAGATGGTGAATATTGGAAATGGTGCCTTCTGAGCTCCTTACTGTTCTCCTTCACCTAGGGTGTAGGGTAAGGGAGACGTGTCCAGCTGTACGCTAACTATGTCTACAGATGGTGAATGTAGGAAAAGGTGCTTTCGGCAGCCCCTTACAGTCCACCTTCACCTAGGGTAGAAAGAAAGGGAGACGTGTAAAGCTGTGCGCTAGTAATGTCCACAGATGGTGAATGTTGGAAATGGTGCTTTCTGAGGCTCCTTACAGTTCTTCTACATCAAGCGTAGAAAGTAAGGGAGGCAAGGTCAGGTGTGTGCTAACTATGTCTACAGATCGTGAATGTTGGAAATTGTGCTTTTTGAGGCTCCTTACAGTTCTTCTTCATCAAGTGTAGAAGGTAAGGGAGGCAAGGTCAGGTGTGCGCTAACTGTGTCTAAAGACGGTGAATGTAGGAAATGGTGCTTTCTGCAGCTCCCTACAGTTCTCCTTCACCGAGGGTAGATAGTATGGGAGACGTGTACAGCTGTGCGATAACTATGTCTACAGATGGTGAATATTGGAAATGGTGCCTTCTGAGCTCCTTACTGTTCTCCTTCACCTAGGGTGTAGGGTAAGGGAGACGTGTCCAGCTGTACGCTAACTATGTCTACAGATGGTGAATGTAGGAAAAGGTGCTTTCGGCAGCCCCTTACAGTCCACCTTCACCTAGGGTAGAAAGAAAGGGAGACGTGTAAAGCTGTGCGCTAGTAATGTCCACAGATGGTGAATGTTGGAAATGGTGCTTTCTGAGGCTCCTTACAGTTCTTCTACATCAAGCGTAGAAAGTAAGGGAGGCAAGGTCAGGTGTGTGCTAACTATGTCTACAGATCGTGAATGTTGGAAATTGTGCTTTTTGAGGCTCCTTACTGTTCTTCTTCATCAAGTGTAGAAGGTAAGGGAGGCAAGGTCAGGTGTGCGCTAACTGTGTCTAAAGATGGTGAATGTAGGAAATGGTGCTTTCTGCAGCTCCCTACAGTTCTCCTTCACCGAGGGTAGATAGTATGGGAGACGTGTACAGCTGTGCGATAACTATGTCTACAGATGGTGAATATTGGAAATGGTGCCTTCTGAGCTCCTTACTGTTCTCCTTCACCTAGGGTGTAGGGTAAGGGAGACGTGTCCAGCTGTACGCTAACTATGTCTACAGATGGTGAATGTAGGAAAAGGTGCTTTCGGCAGCCCCTTACAGTCCACCTTCACCTAGGGTAGAAAGAAAGGGAGACGTGTAAAGCTGTGCGCTAGTAATGTCCACAGATGGTGAATGTTGGAAAAGGATGCTTTCTGAGGCTCCTTACAGTTCTTCTACATCAAGCGTAGAAAGTAAGGGAGGCAATGTCAGGTGTGTGCTAACTATGTCTACAGATCGTGAATGTTGGAAATTGTGCTTTGTGAGGCTCCTTACAGTTCTTCTTCATCAAGTGTAGAAGGTAAGGGAGACAAGGTCAGGTGTGCGCTAACTGTGTCTAAAGATGGTGAATGTAGGAAATGGTGCTTTCTGCAGCTCCCTACAGTTCTCCTTCACCGAGGGTAGATAGTATGGGAGACGTGTACAGCTGTGCGATAACTATGTCTACAGATGGTGAATATTGGAAATGGTGCCTTCTGAGCTCCTTACTGTTCTCCTTCACCTAGGGTGTAGGGTAAGGGAGACGTGTCCAGCTGTACGCTAACTATGTCTACAGATGGTGAATGTAGGAAAAGGTGCTTTCGGCAGCCCCTTACAGTCCACCTTCACCTAGGGTAGAAAGAAAGGGAGACGTGTAAAGCTGTGCGCTAGTAATGTCCACAGATGGTGAATGTTGAAAATGGTGCTTTCTGAGGCTCCTTACAGTTCTTCTACATCAAGCGTAGAAAGTAAGGGAGGCAATGTCAGGTGTGTGCTAACTATGTCTACAGATCGTGAATGTTGGAAATTGAGCTTTTTGAGGCTCCTTACAGTTCTTCTTCATCAAGTGTAGAAGGTAAGGGAGGCAATGTCAGGTGTGCGCTAACTGTGTCTAAAGATGGTGAATGTAGGAAATGGTGCTTTCTGCAGCTCCCTACAGTTCTCCTTCACCGAGGGTAGATAGTATGGGAGACGTGTACAGCTGTGCGATAACTATGTCTACAGATGGTGAATATTGGAAATGGTGCCTTCTGAGCTCCTTACTGTTCTCCTTCACCTAGGGTGTAGGGTAAGGGAGACGTGTCCAGCTGTACGCTAACTATGTCTACAGATGGTGAATGTAGGAAAAGGTGCTTTCGGCAGCCCCTTACAGTCCACCTTCACCTAGGGTAGAAAGAAAGGGAGACGTGTAAAGCTGTGCGCTAGTAATGTCCACAGATGGTGAATGTTGAAAATGGTGCTTTCTGAGGCTCCTTACAGTTCTTCTACATCAAGCGTAGAAAGTAAGGGAGGCAATGTCAGGTGTGTGCTAACTATGTCTACAGATCGTGAATGTTGGAAATTGAGCTTTTTGAGGCTCCTTACAGTTCTTCTTCATCAAGTGTAGAAGGTAAGGGAGGCAATGTCAGGTGTGCGCTAACTGTGTCTAAAGATGGTGAATGTAGGAAATGGTGCTTTCTGCAGCTCCCTACAGTTCTCCTTCACCGAGGGTAGATAGTATGGGAGACGTGTACAGCTGTGCGATAACTATGTATACAGATGGTGAATATTGGAAATGGTGCCTTCTGAGCTCCTTACTGTTCTCCTTCACCTAGGGTGTAGGGTAAGGGAGACGTGTCCAGCTGTACGCTAACTATGTCTACAGATGGTGAATGTAGGAAAAGGTGCTTTCGGCAGCCCCTTACAGTCCACCTTCACCTAGGGTAGAAAGAAAGGGAGACGTGTAAAGCTGTGCGCTAGTAATGTCCACAGATGGTGAATGTTGGAAATGGTGCTTTCTGAGGCTCCTTACAGTTCTTCTACATCAAGCGTAGAAAGTAAGGGAGGCAAGGTCAGGTGTGTGCTAACTATGTCTACAGATCGTGAATGTTGGAAATTGTGCTTTTTGAGGCTCCTTACAGTTCTTCTTCATCAAGTGTAGAAGGTAAGGGAGGCAATGTCAGGTGTGCGCTAACTGTGTCTAAAGATGGTGAATGTAGGAAATGGTGCTTTCTGCAGCTCCCTACAGTTCTCCTTCACCGAGGGTAGATAGTATGGGAGACGTGTACAGCTGTCCGATAACTATGTCTACAGATGGTGAATGTAGGAAAAGGTGCTTTCGGCAGCCCCTTACAGTCCACCTTCACCTAGGGTAGAAAGAAAGGGAGACGTGTAAAGCTGTGCGCTAGTAATGTCTACAGATGGTGAATGTTGGAAATGGTGCTTTCTGAGGCTCCTTACAGTTCTTCTACATCAAGCGTAGAAAGTAAGGGAGGCAAGGTCAGGTGTGTGCTAACTATGTCTACAGATCGTGAATGTTGGAAATTGTGCTTTTTGAGGCTCCTTACTGTTCTTCTTCATCAAGTGTAGAAGGTAAGGGAGGCAAGGTCAGGTGTGCGCTAACTGTGTCTAAAGATGGTGAATGTAGGAAATGGTGCTTTCTGCAGCTCCCTACAGTTCTCCTTCACCGAGGGTAGATAGTATGGGAGACGTGTACAGCTGTGCGATAACTATGTATACAGATGGTGAATATTGGAAATGGTGCCTTCTGAGCTCCTTACTGTTCTCCTTCACCTAGGGTGTAGGGTAAGGGAGACGTGTCCAGCTGTACGCTAACTATGTCTACAGATGGTGAATGTAGGAAAAGGTGCTTTCGGCAGCCCCTTACAGTCCACCTTCACCTAGGGTAGAAAGAAAGGGAGACGTGTAAAGCTGTGCGCTAGTAATGTCCACAGATGGTGAATGTTGGAAATGGTGCTTTCTGAGGCTCCTTACAGTTCTTCTACATCAAGCGTAGAAAGTAAGGGAGGCAAGGTCAGGTGTGTGCTAACTATGTCTACAGATCGTGAATGTTGGAAATTGTGCTTTTTGAGGCTCCTTACAGTTCTTCTTCATCAAGTGTAGAAGGTAAGGGAGGCAATGTCAGGTGTGCGCTAACTGTGTCTAAAGATGGTGAATGTAGGAAATGGTGCTTTCTGCAGCTCCCTACAGTTCTCCTTCACCGAGGGTAGATAGTATGGGAGACGTGTACAGCTGTGCGATAACTATGTCTACAGATGGTGAATATTGGAAATGGTGCCTTCTGAGCTCCTTACTGTTCTCCTTCACCTAGGGTGTAGGGTAAGGGAGACGTGTCCAGCTGTACGCTAACTATGTCTACAGATGGTGAATGTAGGAAAAGGTGCTTTCGGCAGCCCCTTACAGTCCACCTTCACCTAGGGTAGAAAGAAAGGGAGACGTGTAAAGCTGTGCGCTAGTAATGTCCACAGATGGTGAATGTTGGAAATGGTGCTTTCTGAGGCTCCTTACAGTTCTTCTACATCAAGCGTAGAAAGTAAGGGAGGCAAGGTCAGGTGTGTGCTAACTATGTCTACAGATCGTGAATGTTGGAAATTGTGCTTTTTGAGGCTCCTTACAGTTCTTCTTCATCAAGTGTAGAAGGTAAGGGAGGCAATGTCAGGTGTGCGCTAACTGTGTCTAAAGATGGTGAATGTAGGAAATGGTGCTTTCTGCAGCTCCCTACAGTTCTCCTTCACCGAGGGTAGATAGTATGGGAGACGTGTACAGCTGTGCGATAACTATGTCTACAGATGGTGAATATTGGAAATGGTGCCTTCTGAGCTCCTTACTGTTCTCCTTCACCTAGGGTGTAGGGTAAGGGAGACGTGTCCAGCTGTACGCTAACTATGTCTACAGATGGTGAATGTAGGAAAAGGTGCTTTCGGCAGCCCCTTACAGTCCACCTTCACCTAGGGTAGAAAGAAAGGGAGACGTGTAAAGCTGTGCGCTAGTAATGTCCACAGATGGTGAATGTTGGAAATGGTGCTTTCTGAGGCTCCTTACAGTTCTTCTACATCAAGCGTAGAAAGTAAGGGAGGCAAGGTCAGGTGTGTGCTAACTATGTCTACAGATCGTGAATGTTGGAAATTGTGCTTTTTGAGGCTCCTTACTGTTCTTCTTCATCAAGTGTAGAAGGTAAGGGAGGCAAGGTCAGGTGTGCGCTAACTGTGTCTAAAGATGGTGAATGTAGGAAATGGTGCTTTCTGCAGCTCCCTACAGTTCTCCTTCACCGAGGGTAGATAGTATGGGAGACGTGTACAGCTGTGCGATAACTATGTCTACAGATGGTGAATATTGGAAATGGTGCCTTCTGAGCTCCTTACTGTTCTCCTTCACCTAGGGTGTTGGGTAAGGGAGACGTGTCCAGCTGTACGCTAACTATGTCTACAGATGGTGAATGTAGGAAAAGGTGCTTTCGGCAGCCCCTTACAGTCCACCTTCACCTAGGGTAGAAAGAAAGGGAGACGTGTAAAGCTGTGCGCTAGTAATGTCCACAGATGGTGAATGTTGAAAATGGTGCTTTCTGAGGCTCCTTACAGTTCTTCTACATCAAGCGTAGAAAGTAAGGGAGGCAAGGTCAGGTGTGTGCTAACTATGTCTAAAGATGGTGAATGTAGGAAATGGTGCTTTCTGCAGCTCCCTAAAGTTCTCCTTCACCGAGGGTAGAAAGTGAGGGAGACATGTACAGCTGTGCGCTATCTATGTCTACAGATGGTGAATATGGGAAATGGTGCCTTCTGAGCTCCGTACTGTTCTCCTTCACCTAGGGTAGATAGTAAGGGAGACGTGTACAGTTGTACGCAAACGATGTCTACAGATGGAGAATGTTGGAGATGGTGCTTTCAGCAGCTCCTTACAGTCCTTCTTCACCTAGGGTAGAAAGGAAGGGAGATATGTACAGCTTTACGCTAGTAACATCTACAGATTGTGAATGTTGGAAATGGTGCTTTCCGAGGCTCCTTACAGTTCTTCTTCATCAAGCTTAGTAAGTATGAGAGGCATGGTCAGGTGTGCGCTAACTGTGTCTAGAGATGGTGAATGTTGGAAATGGTGCTTTCCACAGCTCCTTACAGTCCTCCTTCACCTAGGGTAGAAAGAAAGGGAGACATGTACAGCTGTGCGCTAGTAATGTCTACAGATGGTGAATGTTGGAAATGGTGCTTTCTAAGGCTCCTTACAGTTCTTCTTCATCAAGCATAAAAAGTAAGGGAGGCAAGGTTAGGTGTGCGCTAATTATGTCTAGAGAAGGTGAATGTTAGAAATGGTGCTTTCTGAGGCTCCTTACAGTCCTCCCTCACCTAGGGTAGAAAGGAAGGGAGACATGTACAGCTGTGCGCTAGTAATGTCTACAGATAGTGAACGTTGGAAATGGTGCTTTCCAAAGGCTCCTTACAGTTCTTCTTCATCAAGCGTAGAAAGTAAGGGAGGCAAGGTCAGGTGTGCGCTAACTATGTCTAGAGAAGGTGAATGTAGGCAATGGTGCTTTCTGAGGATCCCTACAGTCCTACTTCAACTAGGGTAGAAAGGAAGGGAGACATGTCAAGCTATGCGGTAGTAATGTCTACAGATGGTGAATGTTGTAAAATAGTTCTTTGTGAGTCTCCTTACAATCCACCTTCACCTAGGGTAGAAAGGAAGGGAGACATGTACAGCTGTGTGCTAGTAATGTCTACAGATGGTGAATGTCGGAAATGGTGCTTTCTGAGGCTCCTTACAGTTCTTCTTCATCAAGCGTAGAAAGTAAGAAAGGCAAGGTCAGGAGTGTGCTAACTATGTCTAGAGATGGTGAATGTAAGAAATGGTGGTTTCTGAGGCTCCTTACAGTCCTCCTTCACCTAGGGTAGAAAGGAAGGGAGACATGTACAGCTGTGCGCTAGTAATGTCTACAGATGGTGAATGTTGGAAATAGTGCTTTCTGAGGCTTCTTACAGTTCTCTTCATCAAGCGTAGAAAGTAAGAAAGGCAAGGTCAGGAGTGTGCTAACTATGTCTAGAGATGGTGAATGTAAGAAATGGTGGTTTCTGAGGCTCCTTACAGTCCTCCTCCACCTAGGGTAGAAAGGAAGGGAGAAATGTACAGCTGTGCACTAGTAATGTCTACAGATGGTGAATGTTGGAAATGGTGCATTCTGAGGCTACTTACAGTCCTCTTTCACCTAGGGTAGAAAGGAAGGGAGACATGTACATCTGTGCACTAGTAATGTCTACAGATGGTGAATGTTGGAAATGGTGCTTTCTGAGGCTCCTTACAGTGCTTCTTCATCAAACGTAGAAAGTATGGGCGGTAAGGTCCGGTGTGCGCTAACTATGTCTAGAGAGGGTGAATGTAGGAAATGGTGCTTTCTGAGGCTCCTTACAGCTCTTCTTCATCAAACGTAGAAAGTATGGGCGGTAAGGTCAGGTGTGCGCTAACTATGTCTACAGATGGCGAATTTTGGAAATGGTGCTTTCTGAGGCTCCTTACAGCTCTTCTTCATCAAACGTAGAAAGTATGGGCGGTAAGGTCAGGTGTGCGCTAACTATGTCTAGAGAGGGTGAATGTAGGAAATGGTGCTTTCTGAGGCTCCTTACAGTCCTCCTTCGCCTAGGGTAGAAAGTAAGGGAGACATGTACAGCTGTGCGCTAGTAATGTCTACAGATGGTGAATGTTGGAAATGGTGCTTTCTGAGGCTCCTTACAGCTCTTCTTCATCAAGTGTAGAAAGTAAGGGAGGCAAGGTCAGGTGAGCGCTAACTATGTCTACAGGTGGTGAATGTTGGAAATGGTGCATTCTGCAGCTCCTTACTGTCCTCCTTCACCTAGGGTAGTTAGGAAGGGAGACATGTACAGCTGTGCGCTAGTAATGTCTACAGATGCTGAAAGTTGGAAATGGTGCTTTCTGAGGCTCCTTACAGTCCTCCTTCACGTAGGGTAGAGAGGAAGGGAGACACGTACAGCTGTGCGCTAGTAATTTCTACAGATGGTGAATGTTGGAAAAGGTGCATTCTGAGGCTCCTTACAGTTCTTCATCAAGCGTAGAAAGTAAGGGTGGCAAGGTCAGGTGTGCGCTAACTATGTCTACAGATGGCGAATTTTGGAAATGGTGCTTTCTGAGGCTCCTTACAGCTCTTCTTCGTCAAACGTAGAAAGTATGGGCGGTAAGGTCAGGTGTGCGCTAACTATGTCTAGAGAGGGTGAATGTAGGAAATGGTGCTTTCTGAGGCTCCTTACAGTCCTCCTTCACCTCGGGTAGAAAGGAAGGGAGACATGTACAGCTGTGCACTAAAATGTCTACAGATGGTGAATGTTGGAAATGGTGCTTTCTGAGGCCCCTTACAGTTCTTTTTCATCAAGTGTAGAAAGTAAGGGAGGCAAGGCCAGGTGTGCGCTAACTATGTCTAGAGAAGGTGAATGTAGGAAATGGTGCTTTCTGAGGCTGAGCAAGGGAGACATGTACAGCTGTGCGCTAGTAATGTCTACAGAAGGTGAATATTGGAAATGGTGCTTTCTGAGGCTCCTTACAGTTCTTCTCATCAAGCATAGAAAGAAAGGGACGCATGGTCAGGTGTGCGCTAACTATGTCTACAGATGGTGAATGTTGTAAATGGTGCTTTCTGCAGCTCCTTACAGTCCTCCTTCACCTAGGGTAAAAAAGGAATGGAGACATGTACACCTGTGCGCTAGTAATGTCTACAGATGGTGAATGTTGGAGATGGTGCTTTCTAAGGCTCCTTACAGTTCTTCTTCATCAAGTGTAGAAAGTAAGGGAGGCAAGGTCAGGTGGGCGTTAACTATGGCTAGAGAAGGTGAATGTTGGAAATGGTGCTTTCTGAGGCTCCTTACAGTCCACCTACACCTAGGGTAGAAAGGAAGGGAGACATCTACAGCTGTGCGCTAGTAATGTCTACAGATGGTGAATATTGGAAATGGTGCTTTCTGAGGCTCCTTACAGGTCTTCTCCATCAAGCATAGAAAGTAGGGGCGGCATGGTTAGGTGTGCGATATCTATGACTGGAGAAGGTGAATGTAGGAAATGGTATTTTCTGAGGCTCCTTACAGTCCTCCATCACCTAGGGTAGAAAGGATGGGAGACATTTACAGCTGTGCGCTAGTAATGACTACAGATGGTGAATGTTGCAAATAGTGCTTTCTTAAGCTCCTTACAGATCTTCTTCATGAAGTGTAGAAAGTAAGGGAGGCAAGTTCAGGTGTGCGCTAACCATGTCTAGAGAAGGTGAATGTAGGGAATGGTGCCTTCTTAGGCTACTTACAGTCCTCCTTCACCTAGGGTAGAAAGGAAGCGAGACATGTACAGCTGTGCGCTAGTAATGTTTACAGATGTTGAATATTGGAAATGGTGCTTTCTGAGGATCCATACAATTCTTCTTCATCAAGCGTAGGAAGAGAGGGAGGCAAGGTCAGGTGTGCGCTAACTATGTCTAGAGAAGGTGAATATAGGAAATGGTGCTTTCTGAGGCTCCTTACACTCCTCTTTGATCTAGGGTAGAAAGGAAGGGAGACATGTACAGCTGTGCGCTAGGAATGTCTACAGATCGTTAATGTTGGAAATGGTGCTTTCTGAGGCTCCTTACAGTTGTTCATCGTTAAGCGTAGAATGTAAGGGATGCAAGGTCTGGTGTGCGCTAACTATGTCTACAGATGGTGAATGTTGGAAATTGTGCTTTCCGCAGCTCATTACAGTCCTCCTTCACCTTGGGTAGAAAGGAAGCGAGACATGTACAGCTGTGCGCTAGTAATGTCTACAGATGGTGAATGTTGCAAATGGCGCTTTCTTAAGCTCCTTACAGATCTTCTTCATCAAGCGTAGAAAGTAAGGGAGGCGAGGTCAGGTGTGCGCTAACTATGTCTAGATATGGTGAATGTTGCAAATGGTGCTTTACGCAGCTCCTTACAGTCCTCCTTCACCTAGGGTAGAAAGGAAGGGAGACATGTACAGCTGTGCGCTAGGAATGTCTACAGATCGTGAATGTTGGAAATGGTGCTTTCTGAGGCTCCTTACAGTTCTTCATCGTCAAGCGTAGAATGTAAGGGATGCAAGGTCTGGTGTGCGCTAACTATGTCTACAGATGGTGAATGTTGGAAATTGTGCTTTTTGAGGCTTCTTACAGTTCTTCTTCATCAAGCATAGAAAGTAAGGGAGGCAATGTCAGGTGTGCGCTATCTATGACTAGAGAAGATGAATGTAGGAAATGGTATTTTCTGAGGCTCCTTACAGTCCTCCTTCACCTAGGGTAGAAAGGAAGGGAGACATGTACAGCTGTGCGCTAGTAATGTCTACAGAAGGTGAATGTTGCAAATGGTGCTTTCTTAGACTCCTTACAGTTTTTCTTCATCAAGCGTAGAAAGTAAGGGAGGCAAGGTCAGGTGTGCGCTAACTATGTCTAGAGAAGGTGAATGTTGGAAATGGTGCTTTCTGAGGCTACTTACAGTTCTTCTTCATCAAGCGTAGAAAGTAAGGGAGGCAAGGTCAGGTGTGCGCTAACTATGTCTAGAGAAGGTGAATGTTGGAAATGGTGCTTTCGGAGGCTCCTTACAGTCCTCCTTCACCTAGGGTAGAAAAAAAGAGAGACATCTACAGCTGTGCGCTAGTAATGTTTACAGATGGTGAATATTGGAAATGGTGCTTTCTGAGGCTCCTTATAGTTCTTCTTCATCAAACGTAGAAAGTAATGGAGGCAAGGGCAAGTGTGCGCTAACTATGTCTAGAGAAGGTGAATGTAGGATATGGTGCTTTCTGAGGCTCCTTACAGTCCTCCTTCACCTAGGGTAGAAAGGAAGGGAGAAATGTACAGCTGTGAGCTAGTAATGTCTACAGATGGTGAATGTTGGAAAGGGTGCTTTCAGCAGCTCCTTTCTCTTCTTCTTTACCTAGGTTACAAAGTAGCGGAGATATGTACAGCTTTGCGTTATGTATGTCAACGGATATTTAATTTTAGAAATGGTGTTTTCTGCAGCTACTTACAGCTCTTCTTCACCTAGGGTACGAAGTAAGGGAGACATGTACAGCTGTGTGCTAACAAAGTCTACGGATGGTGAATGGTGGAAACGATGCTTTCTGAGGCTCCTTACCATCCTTTTTCGCCTAGGATAGGATGTAAACGAGACATACTCAGCAGTGCACTATTTATATTCACAGATGGTGAATGTTGGTAAGATAGCTATCTGCAGCTCCTTACAGTTCTGCTTCACATAGGGTAGAAAGTAAGGGAGACATGTACAGCTGTGCGTTACCTATGACTAGAGATGGTGAATGTTGGAAATGGTGCTTCTGAGTCTCCTTACAGTTCTTTTTTGCCTAGGATAGAAAGTAAAGGAGACATACTCCGCAGTGCAATGTTTATGTCCACAGATGGTGAATGTTTGTAAGAAAGTTTTCTGCAGCTCCTTACAGTTCTTCTTCACCTAGGGTAGAAAGTAAGACAGACATGTACAACAGTGCGCTAACTATGTCTAGAGATAGTGAATGTTGGAAATGGTGCTCTTTGCAGCTCCTTGCAGTTCTTCTTCACCTAGGGTAGAAAGTAATGGAGATACGTACATCTGTGCGCTAACAATGTCTACGGATTGTGAATGTTGAAAACGGTGCTTTCTGAGGTTCCTTACAGTTTTTTTTTTTTTTTTCGCCTAGGAATGAGAGTACAGGGGGCATACTCAGCAGTGCACTATTTACGTCAACAGATGGTGAATGTTGGTAGGAAAGCTTTCTGCAAGTCCTTACCATTCTTCTTCATTTAGGGTAGAGAGTAATTGAGACATGTACATCAGTGCGCTAACTATGTCTAGAGATGGTGAATGTTGGAAATGGTGCTTTCTGAGGATCCTTACAGTTCTTCTTCATCAAGGGTAGAAAGAAAGGGAGACATGTACAGGTGTGCGGTAACTATGTCTACAGATGGTGAATGTTAGAAGTGGTGCTTTCTGCAGCTCCTTACAGTTTTTCTTCATCAGGGGTAGATAGTAAGGGAAATAGAGTACTATCCTCGCCTCTCCTCGGACTACCAGGGAGGTGGTAACCCAGGCATGCGATCTGACCTTCAGCACAGCCACTTCATCAGCTTCTGCTAAGACGAAGACCCAGAAGTCAGATGCACGGACCTTCAAGAAGGAACCGTCCCGTGCAGACTTCATACGTACTTCGACCTCCCAGCCTTCGACCGGTACTTCCACCAAACGTCCTTCCAAGAAGGCTCATAGGAAGCACAGTTGTCCTTCTTCGCCACGGCGCATTTCTTCTCCTGCGCCACCCAGCGGTTGCCGCCCCAGGCCGTCATCAGTTTCGCCTGGCCGCACCGCTGGTAGCCGAACATCTGGCCGTTCACCGGCAGAGGAAGCTCCCCCTCCCGGCCATCCTCCCAAGATGGCCGATGAACCTATAGACCCAATGGACGATGACTGTCCGCCTACTGATAGCGGTGGCGGTGCTCGCTCGAAGCCAGGCCCTCAGCGGCCTTCGAGGTGACCCCTTCTTTCATTTTCCTTTCTTCTTACGATGGCACTTATTCACTGGAATATTCGCAGCATTCGCTCCAACCGAGAGGACCTGAAGTTGCTGCTCCGCTTGCATCGTCCGCTAGTCGTAGCCCTCCAGAAATTGAAGCTACGCCCATGCGATCACATTGCCTTAGCACACTACACCTCTGTGCGTTTTGACCTACCCCCTGTGGTAGGTATCCCAGCTCGTGGAGGGGTTATGTTGCTGGTCCGGGATGATATTTACTATGATCCCATCACGTTGCACACTGGCCTGCAGGCAGTTGCCATCCGCATTACTCTTCCCACTTTTACATTTTCCATTTGTACCGTTTACACTCCATCGTCATCTGCCGTTACCAGGGCAGACATGATGCAACTTATTGCTCAGCTACCTGCACCATTTGTGTTAACTGGAGACTTCAATGCCCACCATCCCCTTCGGGGCTCTCCAGCATCCTGCCCGAGGGGCTCCCTGTTAGCAGACCTTTTCAACCAGCTCACTCTTGTCTGCCTCAATACTGGCGCCCCTAATTTTCTTTTGGACACATCTCACACCTATTCCCATTTAGACCTCTCTATATGTACTCCCCAACTTGCACTCCGGTTTGAGTGGTATGCACTTTCTGATACATATTCGAGCGACCACTTCCCGTGTGTTATCCATCTCCTGCAGCATACCCCCTCTCCGTGCTCCTCTAGTTGGACCATCTCCAAGGCTGACTGGAGGCTCTTCTCTTCCAGGGCGACCTTTCAGGATCAGCCCCCAGGGGCTCAGCATTCGTTTTCTGGGTACGGGCTTGGCGACCCCGGGGTTCCTGAGCTGGGGACTGGTAAGCGCCGCCAGTCCCCTGTCACCGTAACCTCTAAGCATACTTCAACGACCACCGTGCGGCGCGGCGGTGGAATGTTGTGTGTCTCAGGGAATGGGGATCTTGGCTTGACCACCCGGATCGCGAGGATGGAATAAACCTCTATAAAAAAACCCTCAATCTCAAGGTGTGCTGCCCGCTGATGAGATGCATGGCTGTTGTGGTGGAACAGTCGATAGCGGGCAACCTCTGGGGAACCTGCCGCACCTCAGTTGTATAAGGCTTACCTAGGCACGCGGGGCTCTGTCTAGGTGGACTTCTAGTTCCCTAGCTGCTCGTGGGACCGAGATGGATCCTTCGAAATTCTCTTTTCTTCCTCCCAGCGGAAAGGGTGGGCTGCTGGAAGGTTCTAACACCCAGTCTCTTAAGAGGGCCCGTGCAGTCAGTCCCCCTGACTCCGGCGCTTCTTTGAAAAGTCCTGTCTTAGGTAACAGAATGCATTCTGGTAATCCGAATGTGTTTCTCATTGTGAAACGGAAGGAGGGTAGTTTCGAGAAGGTTTCGCCCTTCTATATACAAAAGGGATTGGAGGGAATCTGTGGCTCCTTAAAATCGGTGAAGCGCTTACGTAATGGGACCTTGCTAGTGGAAACTTCCACTTCCCAGCAAGCAACTAACCTCCAATCTGCTAAATGCCTTGGAGTGTATGCCATAGACACCGAACTGCACAGCACCTTGAACTATAGCAAAGGTGTTGTGACATGCCGGTATCTAGCTGATATTCCCAAGGAAGAACTGCAATGTGAGTGGGCTCCGGAAGGTATCGTTGATGTCCAACACATCATGAAGAGGGTTGATGGCACTCTTGTCAAATCTGACTCCTTTATTCTGACCTTCAATAGCACAACACTTCCTGAACATGTTAAAGCTGGCTTCCTTCGCCTTAGTGTGAGGCCTTATTTCCCGGCCCCAATGCGCTGTTTCAAATGCCAGCGTTTTGGGCATACCACCTTAGGCTGTAAAGGTGATGCGACTTGTGGAAACTGTGGTCAGGCTGCTCATGAAGGAGTTGGTTGCTCGTCTCCGTCTAAATGTCTTAATTGCTCTGGGAACCACCCTGTTTGGAGTAGGGACTGCCGCATATTTTTAGAGGAACGCAAGGTCCAGGAAATAAAAACAACCAAGCGTATCCCCTATGGTGAGGCCAAGAAGATTTATAAGTCGATGCAACCTCCCACACTTGCTACATCTTTTGCATCCCTGGTACAGAAGCCTACTCCAAAAGTCGATGCCTCAACGCAGACTGAGGTGGTGAGTGTTGGCACTAACACCTGTAGCTGTCAGTGCACTTGCAACGCAGCCAGTGTTCCAGAGCCAGTAGCCCCTACTCGAACGGCAGACAAAAGTACAGTGGCGGACTTGGTCCAGCCCCTCGCACCTCCAACAGCTGAGGTTGTCCCCAAGCCCAGTGCGCCACTTACCACTCCCACATCCGCTCCCCCAAAGTCCTCCAAGCCACAGAAAGCTACTGTGCAGCAGCAACAGCGGGTCAAATCCCGTGGTAAACCATCTGACCATGCGGATGTTGTTTTACGCGAGGCTTCATCTGACTCTTCCCCAGAGTTGATGGAGTACGATGTATGTGTGGGGCAATCATCTCGTCCCACGCCTGCCCCTCCACCTGCTGCGGTCTCCCCACCCCGTCGGAGAGACAGGACGAAGGTGCTACCCCCAACATAGATGGCTCCCATACTCCAGTGGAACTTGCAAGGGTTCAGGACGCATGTGGAGGAACTTCGTCTACTTTCTCAGGGTAGACCACTGTGTCTCTGTCTCCAGGAGATGTATTTCCATCCATCATACTCCCCTGAGATACGAGGCTATACACTCCACAAAAAGGACGACCTGCGTGGAGAGAGAGCTAGAGGAGGCGTAGGTATTTTCGTCAGGACGGACTACCATTCCTCGCCTCTCTCACTTACGACGACTCTACAGGCCGTCGCTGTGTCCGTGCACGTGCGTCATACATTGACTGTATGTTCACTTTACTTGCCCCCACATGATGCTCTTGATGAAGCGGCCCTCACCGACCTTCTTACACAGCTCCCCCAGCCATTCATTATTTGTGGTGATTTTAATGCCCACAATGTGCTTTGGGGCTCTGCAATTACCTGTCCCAGGGGTAGAGCAATTGAGAGGCTTCTCCTGTCATCCTGCGCCTACTTGCTCAATGGAGGACAGAGTACTCATTTCTGCACGGCGACTGGGTCGTTCTCTGCCATTGATCTCTCGCTTTGCTCTCCAGCTCTTGCCGCTAATGCTCACTGGGAAGTGGTCGCTGACTTGCACGGCAGTGATCATTTCCCAATCTGGATTCACCTACCAGATGGCGTGGGCCCCGAAATGAGACCACCACGATGGGTACTCAGTGGAGCTGACTGGACACTTTACAGCCAGTTGGCCCAATTCGAACACTGTGAGAATGTTGAGGTGTGGCTGGATCATATTACCAAAACGGTCCACCATGCCGCTGCGGCATCCATTCCACAGTCCACAGGCTACCGGAAGAGGCCACCTGTGCCTTGGTGGAGTGACGAATGCCGCTCTGCAATCAGGACCAGGCGTGCGGCTCTGCGGCGGTTCAAGTGTCGGCCGACTGCTGAGAATCTTGCAGCCTTTCGGGTGGCGAGGGCGAGATGTCGCCGCATTATTCGTGAGAGCAAGAAGAGGTCGTGGCAAAAGTTCCTGAACACCATTAATCGTTCCACCAAAAGTTCCATTGTGTGGGAGACCATTAGGAGAATTTCTGGCAGAGGAGGGAGGTGCCCCATAGCTGCTGTAATGAATAACGGCACTCTCCACACAGATCCGCGAGACATTGCCCAGACTATGGCAGCATATTTTGCGACAGTTACTGCCACAACCAGTCAGGATCCAGGTTTCCAGCGCCATAGAGCGGTTGCTGAGAGGTGTAGTCTGAACTTCCAGCCCACCTCTCGTGAAGTTTACAACTGCCCTTTTTCTATGTGGGAGCTGGATTCTGCATTGTCTGGAGCTCGTGACACTTCCCCTGGTCACGACAGGATCCATTACAGTATGCTATGGCACCTCACAATGCGCAACAAAGAAATCCTCCTCGCACTTTTTAATGCCATTTGGGCGTCGGGTCACTTTCCTGACGCGTGGCGTGAGGCAGTTTTAATCCCTTTTTTAAAACCTGGGAAAGACCGCTCGAGCCCAAGTAGCTACTGTAGTATTGCCCTCACTAGTTGCATAGGGAAGACCTTGGAGCGGATGGTCAACCGCCGCCTTGTCTGGATGTTAGAATCCCGGCAACTACTTAGTCGCTATCAGTGTGGTTTCAGGAGGTTTCGTTCCACCTTCGATAACCTTGCCCTCCTGGAGGCGGCTATCCAACAAGCTTTCCTACGCCGTCATCACCTTATAGGTGTATTTTTCGACATCGAGAAGGCCTACGATACCACTTGGCGGCGTCTCATCCTGGAGCAGCTTCACGAATGGGGTTTTCGTGATTGTCTTCCTCTTTTTATTCAGTCTTTCCTTTCGCCACGATATTTTAGATACCGAATTGGTGACGTCCTGTCTGATCGCTTTGAGCAGGAGAACGGTGTCCCTCAGGGTAACGTTTTAAGTGTGACTCTGTTTGCCATCGCTATTAATCGCATTACGTCCATGGTGAAAAGTCCTGTCCAGTGTTCTTTATTTGTGGATGATTTCTCTTTGTTCTGCTCTTCTTCAAGCCTTGCAACGACAACTCGTCAGTTGCAACTTACGATTAGGCGTTTGGATGACTGGGCGCTGAAGAGTGGATTTAAGTTTTCCACCGAGAAGTCTGTATGTGTTCTTTTTAACCGTTCTCGTTCGATTTTCACCTTTCCTGAGTTGCGCTTGAGGGACACTATTCTTTCTTTTAAAGACACGGTGAGATTTCTGGGGCACATTTTTGACTCGAGGCTCACGTGGTTACCTCATCTTAAAGACCTGAAACGGCGGTCGCTTCAGGCTTTAAGCATTTTAAAATGTCTTAGCCACAGTACATGGGGAGCTGACAGGACTTGTCTGCTCCATTTTTACAGGGCGTTTGTGCGATCTCGGCTCGATTATGGGTGCACGGTGTATGGGTCTGCGAGGCCTTCGTACTTGAAGATTTTGGACGTTGTCCACCATGAAGGGCTGTAGTTGGCCACTGGGGCATTCCGAACTAGCCCCATACCAAGCCTCTGTGTAGAGGCTGGTGAACCGCCACTTCATATGCGGCGACGGCTACTTACGGTACGCCAGGCGTATAAAACTTTGTCCACACCGTACACACCTGCATACCATACCGTTGCTCAGCCTCCTCTGGCACGGTTATTTCATAACCGGCAACGTGCGACGCAGCCCTATGGGATTCGCGAACAGGATTGCCTCGCTGCAATGTCTATGGCTGGTCTTCATGTTTTACGTCGCGGTTGGAGCAGATCTCCACCTTGGCTCCTCCGGAGACCCAAACTTATTTTAGATTTGACTCGTTTTAAGAAGGATGGCACGCCAGATTTTACATTCCAGTCACTTTTTTTTAACATTTTAGATTTAGAACATTTAGTAAAGGAGTTTTGCTACTTGGGGAGCAAAATAACTGATGATGGTCGAAGTAGAGAGGATATAAAATGTAGGCTGGCAATGGCAAGGAAAGCGTTTCTGAAGAAGAGAAATTTGTTAACATCCAGTATTGATTTAAGTGTCAGGAAGTCATTTCTGAAAGTATTCGTATGGAGTGTAGCCATGTATGGAAGTGAAACATGGACGATAAATAGTTTGGACAAGAAGAGAATAGAAGCTTTCGAAATGTGGTGCTACAGAAGAATGCTAAAGATTAGATGGGTAGATCACATAACTAATGAGGAAGTATTGAATAGGATTGGGGAGAAGAGAAGTTTGTGGCACAACTTGACCAGAAGAAGGGATCGGTTGGTAGGACATGTTCTGAGGCATCAAGGGATCACCAATTTAGTATTGGAGGGCAGCGTGGAGGGTAAAAATCGTAGAGGGAGACCAAGAGATGAATACACTAAGCAGATTCAGAAGGATGTAGGTTGCAGTAGGTACTGGGAGATGAAAAAGCTTGCACAGGATAGAGTAGCATGGAGAGCTGCATCAAACCAGTCTCAGGACTGAAGACCACAACAACAACAACAGATGTGCATCACGGTTTCACTGTCGTTTACACTGATGGCTCCAAACAGGAGAATTTCCTTGGCTGTTCTGTGGTGTTCCCTGACCATGTTACCCGGATTCGCCTCCCTGCTGAATATACCGTTTTCGCAGCGGAGCTCCACGCGATCCTGACGGCACTGGAGCAGATGCATCGTGTTCGGGGCGATCGATTTCTTCTCTGCTCCAATTCTCTTAGTGCCTTACAATCGCTGCAGAACCTGTACCCGACTGAAGAGATGGTCCAGCTGATACATAGCCAACTGTACTGGCTCCAACAGCGGGGTAAAGAGGTATCCTTCTGCTGGGTGCCTGGTCATGTCGGCATCTGGGGCAATGAACAGGCTGATCGGGCTGCCAAGGAGGCCTGCAGAGAGCAGGATGTGGTCCAGTGTCCTATCCCCTTGCAGTCAGTCATCGCTGCACTCCACAGGAAGTGCATGGACTTGTGGGAGGACGAATGGCTGGCGGTGACGGCCAATAAACTGCGGTCGGTAAAGTCAACCACTCGGCCGTGGCTTTCCTCCTGTCGGTTGCTCAGGCGGGAAGAGGTGGCCCTCACACGTCTTCGGATCGGGCACTGTCCTCTGACGCATAGCTATTTATTACGGTGGGAGGATCCTCCGTTTTGTGATGCTTGTGGCGTGCACATCTCTGTCCGCCACATTTTAACAGACTGCATTTTATACCGTGATGCAAGGGCAGAAGCACAAGTTGATGGTGATCTGCCCTGTGTTTTAGCTAATGATGAGACGTGTGTGTCTAGGGTTTTTAAGTTTTGTGATGTGTCTGGACTCTGGCCTAAACTTTTAGGCTGGAGGTTTTAGTGTATTGCAGAGTGGCTGACTCCTCCCTTTTATTCCTTGCAGTCAGCCAACCACTTCCATCTGCTACATTGTTTTAGCCCCCTCTCTCGTTTTCTTCCTGTGTTGTCCATGTTTTACTGCTGACGCCCTGCTTCATCCCACGCTTCGGTGTGGGTGAGCACATCTTTTCCGATGATTGTTTCCCGTGTTTTATGTTCCGTTTTATGTAAATATTCTGAGCTTTTTTTTTTTTCCTTGACACCTGTCTCACTATGATGCTGAACGGGCGCTGAAGACCTTGCTGTCGTGCGCCCACAAAACCCCTCTACTACTTTCAGGATCAAACCTTCACAAGCTGCGATCGTCAGGTCGCACACCTCACGGATGTCATTCTCACTGATGCTGAATATTCCATCCCTCACCCTACTTCTTCTCCACGTCGCATACCGGTCCCCTGGTGGACCGCAGCATGTAGAGACGCTTTACGTGCTCGTCGACGTGCCTTACGCACCTTTGAACGCCACCCTACAGTGGCGAATTGTATCAATTATAAACGATTATGTGCTCAGTGTCGTCGTATTATTAAAGAAAGCAAGAAAACCAGCTGGGCTGCTTTCACAAGCACCTTCAACAGTTTTACTCCTTCTTCTGTTGTCTGGGGTAGCCTGCGCCGGCTATCTGGCACTAAGGTCCACTCACCAGTTTCTGGCTTGACGGTCGCGAATGACGTCCTTGTGGCCCCTGAGGATGTCTCAACCAATGCCTTCGGCCGCTTTTTCGCCGAGGTTTCGAGCTCCGCTCATTACCACCCTGCCTTCCTCCCCCGCAAACAGGCAGAGGAGGCTAGGCCACCTAACTTCCGCTCCTCGAATTGTGAAAGTTATAACGCCCCATTCACCATGCGGGAACTCGAAAACGCACTTGGCCGATCACGGTCCTCTGCTCCAGGGCCTGATTCTATTCATATTCAGATGCTGTAGAACCTTTCTCCTGCGGGTAAAGGTTTTCTTCTTCGTACATACAATCGCATCTGGATTGAGGGACATGTTCCCGCATGCTGGCGCGAGTCTATTGTTGTCCCGATTCCTAAGCCGGGGAAGGACAAGCACTTGCCTTCCAGTTATCGACCCATCTCGCTTACCAGCTGTGTCTGTAAAGTTATGGAGCGAATGGTTAACTCTCGATTGGTTGGCTGCTCGAGTCTCGACGCCTACTTACCAATGTACAATGTGGATTTCGTAGGCGCCGCTCTGCTGTTGACCATCTGGTTACCTTGTCGAACTTCATTATGAATAACTTCTTGCGGAAGCGCCCGACCGCGGCTGTGTGACTTGGAGAAGGCTTACGACACCTGTTGGAGGGCGGGCATTCTCCGCGCCATGCATACATGGGGCCTTCGCGGTCGCCTCCCTCTTTTTATTAGTTCCTTTTTAATGGATCGACAGTTCAGGGTACGTGTGGGTTCTGTCCTGTCCTGTCCTGTCGGACAACTTTCGCCAGGAGAATGGGGTGCCACAGGGCTCAGTTTTGAGCGTCGCTCTCTTCGCCATCGCGATCAATCCAATAATGGATTGCCTCCCAGCTGATGTATCAGGCTCCTTTTCGTGGACGATTTTACCATCTATTGCAGCGCGCAGTGTACACATGTCCTGGAGCGCTGTCTTCAGCATTCTCTTGACCGTCTTTACTCCTGGAGTGTCGCCAGTGGCTTCCGTTTTTCTGCCGAGAAGACGGTCTGTATTAACTTCTGGCGCTACAAAGAGTTTCTCCCACCATCCTTACGACTCGGTCCCGTTGCTCTCCCAATCGTGGAGACAACCAAATTTTTAGGCCTTACATTTGACAGGAAACTTTGCTGGTCTCCACATGTGTCATATTTGGCTGCCCGTTGTACCCGTTCTTTAAATGTCCTCCGTGTTCTCAGTGGTATGTCGTGGGGAGCGGATCGAACCATCCTACTTCGTCTATATCGTTCGATCGTCCGCTCCAAGCTGGATTATGGGAGCTTTGTATACTCCTCTGCACGGCCATCCATCTTACGCCGCCTCAACTCCATACAACATCGGGGTTTACGACTTGCGATCGGAGCGTTTTATACTAGTCCCGTAGAGAGTCTTCATGCTGACGCTGGCGAATTGCCACTCACCTACCGGCACGATATACTGCTTTGTCGGTATGCCTGTTGGCTACTGTCAATGCCCGACCACCCGTCTTATCGTTCCTTTTTTGACGACTCTCTCGACCGTCAATACGGGTTGTATGTCTCTGCCCTGCTACCCGCTGGAGTCCGCTTTCGTCGCCTCCTTCAACACCTTAATTTTTCACTCCCTGCAACCTTTCGAGTGGGCGAGAGCCACACGCCACCTTGGCTCCAGGCTCAGGTTCGCGTTCACCTTGACCTCAGCTCGCTCCCAAAAGAGGTTACCCCCGGTTCGGTCTACCTCTCCCGTTTTGTGGAACTTCGTTCGAAGTTCATCAAGATGACTTTCATTTATACAGATGGCTCTAAGACCAATGACGGGGTCGGGTGTTCCTTTACTGTCGGGGCACAAAGTTTCAAATACCGGCTCCATGGACATTGTTCGGTCTTCACAGCTGAGCTCTTTGCCCTCTACCAGGCTGTTCTTTACATCTGCTGCCACCGACATTCTGCTTATGTCATCTGCTCCGACTCCCTGAGCGCCATCCAGAGCCTCAGTGATCCGTATCCGGTTCACCCTTTCACGCACCGGATCCAACGCTCTCTTCGGCAGCTGGTGGACGTCGGTTCTCCGGTTAGCTTTATGTGGGTTCCTGGCCATGTCGGTATCCCTGGGAACGAAGCTGCAGATGCCGCGGCCAAGGCTGTGGTCCTCCAGCCTCGGACAGCTTCTTGTTGTGTCCCTTCATCCGATTTTAGCAGGGTTATTTGTTGGCGCATTTTATCGCTGTGGCATGCCGATTGGGCTGCACTTACAGACAACAAGCCTCAGGCCTTAAAACCTCTTCCCGTGGCTTGGACGTCATCCTCCCGCCCTTCTCGGTGGGAGGTGGTAGTTTTGGCCCAGTTAAGAATTGGACACTGCCGGTTCAGCCATCGCCATCTGCTGACAGCTGCACCGGCGCCGTTCTGCCCATGTGGACAATTGCTGACGGTCCGCCACATTTTAATGGCCTGTCCGGATTTTAACACACTGCGTCTAGATCTTAACCTGCCATGTACTTTAGATGCCATTTTAGCGGATGACCCACGAGCAGCTGCTCGTGTTCTTCGTTTTATCAATTTGACAAACCTCTCTCAGGATATTTGATGATGCTGTTTTTTAATCCTATGCCAGTCAGTCTGTCTTTTATCGTGTTTTCCATTTTAGTTGTTGTTTTAAACTTGTGCCTCGCGGTACATTCTTAACGTAGCCAGGGCGCTAATGACCATTAAAGTTGTGCGCCCTAAAACCACAAAAAAAAAAAAAAAAAAAAAAAAAAAAGAAGCTGTGCGTTAACTATTTCTACAGGTGGTGAATGTTGGTAAGGAAACTTTCTCAGTTCCTTCGAGTACTTATTCACATTGGGTAGGAAATAGAGGGGATATATAAAGTTGTGCAGTAACTATATCTGCATATTGTGAATGTTGGTAAGGAAGCTTTCTGCAGCTCCTACCAGTACTTCTTCACTTAGAGAAGAAAATGAAGCAGATATATACAGCTCTGCACTGAGTGTACCCCCAGATTTTGAATGTTGGTAAAGAAACTTTCTGTAGCTCATTCCATTATTTCTTCACCTATGGTAGAACATAAAAGTGACATATACAGCTGTGTGGTAACTATATCTGTAGATCGTGAATGTTTTCAAGGTATCTATCTTCAGTTCCTCTTAGTACTTCATGACCTTGAGGAGACACCCCCCCCCCACGGGGTTCACAACTCTTTTGTAGATACGTGTGTACCGAGGGCAGCAGTGCTAGCTAGTGTAGTCTTCCTTTCTTTCTGGGCTCTATACCTTCTTATTCCACATCCTTCTCCATCCCCCATCTCCCCCATCCCCCCCCCCCCTCACATCTCACCATTGCACGCTCTCTCTCTCTCTCTCTCTCTCTCTCTCTCTCTCTCTCTCTCTCTCTCTCTCTCTGTCTCTCTCTCTCTCTCTCTCTCTCTCTCTCTCTCTCTCTCCCCCCCCCCCCCCCCCCCCCACTTGGAGTACGTTAATTCCTACATATGGAGACAGATGCTCGAAACTGTGAAACAGTCTCTCTTTTTCGATTGCTCTACTGGCAAGTCTTTGTCCTCCTTCTGTTTTCCTCTTTTGCTCACCTCTTTTCTTTACTATTTTCTCTGCTGCAGCATTTGAGACCTCTCCTCTTTCCTTTCCTTTTCTTTGTTCCTCTTTTATCTTTTTTCCTCCCTGTGCATGTCTGAAGGCTGTCCCATGCATTCCCATGCTTTATTCTCTGCCCCAAGTAGACAACTAGCATATGTTCGTACCCCTGGTAACTGCCATGCAATGGGAGATGTGATTACCCGAGCTGATGCCTTACGAAAGTTTCCTCCGTCTGTTACATGGAAGGTGTGACCTGAGGTGTGAACAGTCACCTAAGGCATGAGTGCACTCAGAGAGAGCCCCCACAAGGAAGGAACGTGCCATCAAAGATGCCGGTAATCATGGGGGGATACTTCTGCAATGGTTTCCTCATTATCTACTATGTCTGCTCATAAGTGAAAGTTAAATGAGTCTCGGCCACCGCTAATTCTTCCATCAGTGCCACTGTTCCTTGTTGTTTCTTGGTCAGATGAAGGTCAAGACTTCCCCCCCCCCCCCCCCCCGCCCCCCCCAGTCTACCCTTTCATTATTCAGAAAGGTCTTGATGCAATTGCAGATCCTGTTAAGTCTTGTTCCCTATTACAAAATGGCATCTTGTTAGAAACAGTCGGTGCCCTCCAGGCACAAAAATTTCTGCCTACTTCACTGCTACACACTTTCCCTGTCCAGTTGGAAGTGCACTACGCTTTTAATTCATCATGTGCGGTCGTTTATATGCGCTCCCTCGACAGATTGTCTGATGAGGAAATTCAAAACTATCTGTCTGACCAGGGCATAACGGCTGTTCATTGAGTCATGAAAAGGGTTGACATGGTCTTTGTTCCAACCCGTACTGTCTTCTTGACATTTGACAGAGTTCAACTTCCATTGAACATACAAGAGAGCTACAAGATAATTTCTGTTCACCCTCACATCCCAAACCCTACGCGTTACTATCGGTGTCAGCGGTTTAGTCATACCAGTCAGTCATGTTCCAATCTGGCCAAATGCGTTATGTGTGGCAAGAATGCCCTTGAGGATGCTTGTCTACCTCCATCCCCTTGTTGCATCATCTGTGTGGGTGACCATGCTGCTTCCTCTTCAGATTGTCCCATTTTTAAAGACAAACGGCTCATTCAGTAAATCAGCGTGAAGGAAAAGGTGTCGACATTTGCTGTTCAAAAGTTATTTGCCAGTCGAAACCCACTGTGCCTCACACAGGTAAATACAGCATTGGCCTTGCCTCTCCTCGGCCTACAAAGGAGGCAGCCATGCAGACTTGTGATCTCAGGTTTAATGCCACAGTTATCAGATCAGCCAGCGCAGAGGTCGTACGTTGAACCTCCCCACTCTCAGCTGCTCACTCTGTGGTGCAGTCTTCATCGGGTTCTGCTGAATCCCAAGCCCCAAAATCAGATTTCTGGACTTCCAAAAAAGAGCCTACTTGTGAAGATTTTTTACGTACGCCGACTTCACAACCACCGATTCCTCCTTAATCTCAACGTCCTGTTTTCAAGAAGACTAATAAGAAACCGAGTTCCTCTCCTTCTCTGCCATGGCATGTCTCATCTACAGCACGATCTGGTGGTAACCGCCCTCAGCTGTCTTCTGTGTTGCTGAGGCACACTGCAGGTGGCCGATCAACAGGCCGATCGCTGGTCGTAGGAGCTGCTACCACAACATATGGATCAGGATCTTCTGCGTTCAGCAGAATGCCATTCCACGCTGTCAACTGCGGGCTCTGAACAGTTGTTGAGTTGAGGGCAACCTTGGTCACATTCTTGCCTTTTCTGTCCACTCTATGTTCATTATCCATTGGAATATCAGCGGCATTTGAGCCAATTGGTATCAATTGCCTATCCTCTTATGATCCTACTGGCTGGTCATCTTCTGTCTTCAGGAACAAAGCTGTGTCCCCACAATCGCTTTGTTTTCCCCCATTTTCAGTCAGTGCAATTTGATCTCCCCTCTGTTGAAGACATTCCAGCACATGGGGGACTCACAATTCTTCTCCATGATACTCTCCATTATCACCCAATCCCCTTAAAAAGTTCCTTCCAAGCTGTCATTGCCACTGTCCGTCTTTCCCTTTCTGGATACACCTTCTCTCTTCATACTGTATACATTTCATCGTCCACACCAATGGCAAGAGCTGATTTCCTTCATCTTCTTGGTCAGCTTCCCCCCCCCCCCCCCCCCCCACCACCCTATTTGCTGGTTGGGGACTTCAGTGCCCACCATCCACTTTGGGGATCTCTGTGACCTTGTCCACATGGCTCACTATTGATAGGCGTCTTCCATCAAGCAGATCTTGTTTGCCTCAACACTGGGGACCCTTCATTTTTGTCTGCCTCTACAACAAATTTCTCTGATTTGGACCTTCTGGTCGGTTTTGTTCTGCTAGCTCGGTGCTTCGAATGATTTGCTCTTGCTGTTACACACTTGAGTGACCACTTTCCATGTGTCCTTATATTGCAGCCACAACTGCCATATATGCACGTGAGATGCTGGAAGTTTGCCCAAACCAATTGGACACATTTTTTGTCTCTAGCAGCGTTCGATGACCGTCACTTTCCTAGCATCGATGATGAGGTCACTCATATTACAGAAGTTATTCTTACAGCTGTGGATCATTCAATACCTTGCACCTGCGATTTGCCCTGGCAGCCCCCAGTTCCTTGGTGGAATGAGGCATGCCTTGCACAAAGCGTAAGTGGCGATGTGCTCTTCGGGTTTTCCGACACCATCCTACTTGGGCAACTGTATCCGCTATAAGCATTTCCGTGCACGATGCCGTCACGTCATTTGCGATAGCAAGAAGGCAAGCTGGGACTTCACTAGCTCATTTAACACCTTCACTCGCTTCTCGGAAGTTTGGAGTCAGATTCGAGGGTTATCTGGCGCACCTAGTTTCTCCCCGGTCTCTGGGCTCACTGTCGCACATGGTACATTAGTGGACCCCATTGCAATTTCTAACTCATTGGATCAACACTTTGCTGAGATTTCGAGCTCTTCATATTACCCGCCTGCTTTTCTCCTGAAGAAATGTGCAGTGTAAGTGCGACCTCTTGCTTTCTCCTCTCAAAATAGCAAAAGCTGTAATACTGTTTTCTCCATGTGGGAACTACAACAAGCACTCTCTTCTTCTCTCTTCTTCTCTCTTCTTCTCTCTTCTTCTCTCTTCTTCTCTCTCTTCTTCTCTCTTCTTCTCTCTCTTCTGCCCCAGGACCCGATGGCATCCATGTCCTAATGTTGCTGCATTTATCATACCCTAGTCTGCGTTACCACCTTCGCCTTTATAATCGAATTTGGACCGACAGTACTTTTCCCAGAAGATGGCAGGAAGGTATCATAGTTTCTGTTCTGAAACCTAGGAAGGACAAACATCTCTCCCCTAGCTATCACCCCATTTCTCTCATGAGTAGTGTACGTAAGGTTTTGGAGCATATGGTGAATTGCTGTTTAGCCTGTTGGCTGGAGTCCTGAAATATTTTAACACCTGCCAATGCAGTTTCCAAAAGCATCGTTCTGCAGTTGACCATGTTGTTGCTCTCTCCACTTACATCATGAACAATTTTATCAGGAAACGCCAAACAGTAGAAATATTTTTTGATCTGGAGAGAGCATACGATACCTGTTGGAGGACAGGTATCCTCCACTTACTGTTCTTTTGGGGCTTTCGAGGTCGACTGCCCGTTTTTATTCATGAATTTATGGCAGATCACACACTTAAAGTGTGGGTGAACATTACATTCTCTCATACTTTCTCTCAAGAAAACGCGGTAGCCCAGGGCTCTGTGCTAAGTGTTGTACTGTTTGCCATTGCCATAAATCCAATTATGGAGTGTCTCCTTCCTAATGTCTCAGACTCCCTCTTTGTGGACGATTTCGTGACCTACCATAGAGGTTTTGCACCCTAAAACCATTACAATAAACCTAGGGTAGAAAATAAGAGATATATACAGCTGTGCAGTAACTATATTTGCAGATGGTGTATGTTGGCAAGGGAGCTTTCTGTAGCTCCTTCCAGTACCACATCACCTAGGACAGAAAATAAAGGTGATAAGTACAGTTGTGCAGTAACAATATCTGCAGATGGTAGATGTTTTTAAGGAAGCTCTCTGCTGCTCCTTCCAGTACTTCTTCACATAGAGTAGAAAATCAAGGCGATATGTACAGCTGTGCAGTAGCTATACCTGCAGATGGTGAATATTGGTAAGGCAGCTGTCTGCAGACTCTTCCATAACTTCTTCACCTAGGGTAGAAGATAAAGGTGATACATACAGCTGTGGAGTAACTGTATCTGCAGATTGTGAATGTCGGTAAGGAAGCTTTCCGCTCCTTCTTCCATAACTTCGTCATTTAGAGGTGAAAATCTAGGCGATATGTACAGTTAAGCAGTACATATATATTCATCTTGCAAATGCTGGTTGGAAGCTTTCTTCAGCTATTTCTATAAGTCTTTTGCGTAGGGTAGAGTTTCAAGGCGATGTGTACATCTGTGCATTAACTCTATCTACAGATAATGACTGGTGGTAAGAAAGCTTTCTGCAGCTTTTTTCATAAATATTTTCCTCTGGTTAAGAATCATTGGTGACACTACAGCTGTGTTACATCTATATCTTCAGATAGTGACTTATGGTAGAGAAGCATTCTCCAGTTTTTTTGTTTCATAAGTTTTTCAGCTAGGGTTAAGAATACAGGGCGATGTGTACAAGTAAACAGTTACTATATCTACAGGGAGTTGCAAGTGGGTAAGAAGCTTTTGCCAGCTTCTTTCATAAATTTTCACACAGGATTAAGAACCGAGTTCAATGTGTAGAACTGTGTGGTAATTATATCTACAGATTGTGAATGGTTGTGTGGAATGTTTCTGTACCTTCTTTCATATATTTTTTACTCTGGTTAAGAATCATATTCAACATGTACAGCTCTGCCATAACTATACTTTCAGATAATGAACGATCATAAGGAACACTTCTGTGCCTTTTTCCAAAAATTTTTCGTCTGTTTAAGAATCAGTTGTGATGTGTTCAGCTGTGCTGTAACTCTATCTACATATAGTTACTGGTGGTAGATAAGCTTCCTGCAGCTTGTTTCATAAATTTTTTGCCTGGGGTAAGAATGTAGGGTGATGTTTACTGCTACACAGTAATTATATCTATAGATAGTGTCTGGTGGTAAGGAATCTGTCTGCAGCTTCTTTTATAATTTTTTTCCTCTCGTTAAGAAGCAAGTGTGACGTGTTGAGCTGTACTGTAACCATATGTACAGATAGTAACTGGTGGTAGAGGAGCTTCCTGCAGCCTCTTTCATAAATTTTGCACTTAAGGGAAAGAATCAAGGGAGATGTGTACGGCTGTGCAATAACTATATCTACAGGGAGTTGCAAATGGATATGAAGCATTCTGGAGCTCATTTCATAAATTTTTCATCTAGAGTGATGAACCAAGTTCAACATATACAGGTGTTCAGTAACTATATCTACAGACAGTGAATGTTGGTAGAGAAGCTTTTTGCAGCTTCTTCCATAAATTTCTCACCTAGGGTTACGAATCTAGGATGATCTGTACTGTTGCGCAGTAACATCATCTACAGATAATGACTGATGGCAAGGAAGATTCCTGCAGATTCATTTATAAATATTTTACTTACAAATATTGGCTAGGGGAATTAGTAAAGTAATGCTGTAACTATATTTACGAAGAGTGGATAGTGTGTGGTTAGCTTGTTACAACTTCATTAATAATTTTTTTACTTATTTTTAAGGTGCAAGGGAGATGATTGAATTGGTCAATGAAGTATATCTACAATGACAGGCTAGTGTGTGAGAAACTTTCTGAAGCTTCTTTCATAAATTTTCCAGTTAGTAATAAGAGGTAAGGTATTGTAGTAACTACAGCTACAAAAAGCATCTACAGGGTGTGATGTTTTCTGCTACTGCTTTCACGTTGTGTTAAGAGGTAATGGAAGCAAGTGAGAGGTTGTAGTAACTGTATGAACCAAGTGTGTCTAGTGGGTGAGCACCTTTCTGAGACTTCTTTCATAAATTTTTCATTAGTTTCTAGATGCAAGGGAGATGAGTTGTGCATTATAGTAGCCAGTATCTACCAACAGTGGCTAGTCTGTGTGAAGCCTTCTGCAGCTTGTCTCATAGGTTCCCCCTTGTTCCACAGGGTGCTTGCCCATCTTTGGAAGGTTCGTGCTTGGCTACCACAGGGCCCTTGCCTTTGCAGAACCCTTTTCCCTTCTGTACTACATGTCTACCCTCTTAAAATATATATATATAAATCCCCCCCCCCCCCCCCCCCCCGTCTATTGGGGATCATGGGTGGCGTGTCTGTAGCTGACATAAGAACAGTTTCACCACTGTTTCTCATTCCTTTTTCCTTTCTTTGTTCAACTTCTCACAGCCTTCCTCCACTTCAATGTTTGATGCACCTCTTACTTCTTCTTCTTCCTCCTCAGTTTCCACCCGTCTACCATCATGTGGGCCAATCTGTGACGGCTCTCTGGGACCAAGATCCATTCCCTAATTACTGGCCTGGATCCATTCCCCACTTTCTGGCTGAACTGTGGCAGACCATGTCAGTGTGGACCCTATTGCTATCACCACCACTTTCTGTGAAAATTTCGAGCTCCTCTCACTATCACCCTGACTTCCTCCACCAGAAGCAAACAGAGGCGGCTCAGATGATATTCTTCCCTTCTCAGAATGGTGAGTGTTACTATGCTGCCTTTACTGTGATGGAGCTGGATCATGCTCGCTCTTCATCCTGATCCTCCACTCAGGGCCAGATGCTTGAGTAACTCTATCTACCAAGAGTGGCTATTGGTGAGAAGCAGTCGGCAGTTTCTTTCATAAATTTTACCCTTAGTTTTTTGATGCAAGGGAAACAAAGCATTGTAGTAAGTGTTTTTACTGAAAGTGGCTATCTGGTGAGAAGCTTTCTGCAGCTCATAAATATTTCACTTAGTGTTAACCCTTGGACTGCTGTTGATGAGTTTACTCGACATGCTGCCTGCCGCTCCATGGGTGCTACAGAGTATAGTTGCGGGTGCTGGTTTACCCCTTAGTGCTGTTGATGAGTTCAGTCGCACCAGTTTGCTGGCCCCTGAGCACTTATGATGAGTACAGATGCACCGCTACCTGAGTGCTGATGATGAGGTAACTTGTACAGTCGACTTCCCGCCCCCTGCCTCAGTAGCCTCTCACAGTTCTGGCTAATAGCTTGTCATCAGAACCTCTGTCTGTTGTGGGCCTAGGCTTCAAACTACAGGTTTGTGTTCATCAGAATTTTCTTTAGTCCTTTTTTCCTATCATGTTTTACAAAGAAAGTGGCAGACGTGGTTGGTGCACTGAGGAAGAAATCATGGAGATTCTTACAAGGAGCAACAGTGAGGATGAACTGTATGATTTTGACGAAAGTTTCAGCTCTTCCACAGAATTGGAAAGCTGTAGTGATAAACCTTCCACGTCAACAAGTGTTTCAATGCAGTCTGGTGTTTCAACAAGACATGTTAGTATTTCTGAATCTGAAGACTCAGAAAGTGATGGTGAAATACCTATGAAGAAATCATGTCTTAATGATGAATTTGACTTCAATGAAAATGATGTCATGGGACAGTTTCTTGTTACTTACGAGAATGTTAAATTTCAGTGACAACTCTGCCAATACTGGAGGAGATTAATTATTTAAAATGAGGAACACTGATGACAGAGTTTGTACAGCTTTCCATTGTGCAATTAATCCAAATAAGAAACTCTGCAATGATGAAAGTTTGTTATTATTTAAAGGACGCTTATCTTTCACACAATTCATTCCATTGAAACAAGAGTATATTCAGACGAAAAACATTTGTGTTATGTGATTGTAAGACTGTCTGTCTTAGATTTCATTTTTCTACAGGGACATCAACAGAAACTAAGTTCCACAATTTGAGGAAAAGTAGTGATGTAGTGGTGACACTAATAAAACTGTTTTTAGAACGTGGACAATACCCACTACCTCGATAATTGGTACTTAAGCGCAGAAATTTTCCTGGCTTCACACTCGTGGGACAAACGCATGTGGCGCTATCCATAAGAACAGATGCAACATGCTGAAAGTTCTGCAGAAACTGAAATGGAAAGACATTAAATTTATTTGCGCTAACAAATAAAGTGGTGTGACAAAAGGGAAGTGTGGACATTGACCACATGTAACACCACAGAAATTGTTGACAGGAATATTAGAGAGAAAATTAAGAAACCACAAATCATTGTAGAATATAACTTGAATTTGGTATCAGTTGACCATTCTGATAGGCTGCTTAGCTCTGACAGATGTATACGAAAAACAATGAACTGGTATAAGGAGTTCGTTTTGCACATTCTTGATCTGTGTGTTTTAAATGCTCATGTTCTTCACAGGTCACTAACAGGTAGTATGCTTCTGATAGAGTTCATCGGTCACTGGTAAGGGAACTTCCAGAAATGTATGCATCAGAGTGCAGAAAAGCTGGCAGGGGAAGGTATTCTGATGATAATCCTCAAAGGTTTTTGGGAAGGGATTTTCCAAACAGTATAACAAGTGAGCATTCTAAGTAAAGTAGGCTACTGTCTAGATGCATTGTTTGCTGGAAACAGAAAGTGCATTAAAAAAGCAAGTACGAATGTAAAACTTGCAAGGTGTGTGTCATTCCCAGTTTTGAAAATTACCACACAGAAACAAATTGCCAATTGCAGCACAGAACGAATACAACAATGATATCAGACAAAAACTTAGAAATTGAAAAAAATATAAAAAAGCAAAAGACAACATAAAGATGTATTTTTAACTTTGCCAGTGCTGGTCCAAAGCCCAGATCAAAAAGAAGGATGGAAAATATATTCACGAAGTATAAAAGAAACTGCTAAATTTACTGTTTATGATTCTGAACCTGCTATATAAGTGAATTTTATGTGCCAACGAAAAGACAGAGGTTTCACACCTTTAAAATGTTGGAAAATCTATTGAGTACTTACGTGCAACAATTAAAAGTGCAGCACAAAAAAAAATTGTTAGGCAGACAGTCATATCCAGCGATTCCTTGTTACACTACCACTGATTACCATCTGCAAAGGACAGCTGCATGTGTGCCTGGATAGAACACTTCACACAGTGTACCTATTACAGGTAAAGAATCTGATGGCAGATGACAAAGAACTCAGATTTTTGTATTCTCAGAAACAAATAGTAGACCATGTGAAATTTCCACACACATCACAAAACAAACTTACCAAAGTGAAGTATAAAAGTTCTTACCACTGCTTACGGTACATTCCAATGTGTATGTCATTTTCTGCTATTAACAACATAATATGGCATTTTGAACAACGAAAACAGCGTACGGTTATCTGTAATATATGGCTTATTTTTATTCAGTCTTGAGTTAGTACGGTTAGGAACCAATAGAGAAATGCAGATCCTAGTGTTGGGTGAAAACACGATGATCCATGGATCCACCTACTGTGCCGAGAGACCACTCCAGTCGCAGAAACTGAAAGCAACCCTGTTGCTTCCGGACAGTATAGCTAACGGTTGCAACAGCTAGTGCTGGATGGCAGTGAGGGAATTTGATATTCAGGTGCAGGATTACTTTGAAAGTGAGAGGTATAATGAAGGACCTATTCTCCCTGTGTCAAATGTAGTGCAACGAGCAGCCAATGAGCTTGTTATTGGAACTGCTATAGTGAAACGTGTGACTCAGAGAAAATGCATAGGCCTTGATAGTGGTGAGAAAGACTTCATGCTTAGCAAGCCAGGTAAATGCAGGAAGGGTATGAAGCGAGTGAAAGCCATTGACAATTTTAATCAGTGTGCTATTTGTGCCCATATTTACAATTATTACTGTAAAGGTGAATTACCAACTAGGAAAAAACTTTTTGTTTCACTTCATGATGCAGGTCTGTTTTCCGGGGGTATGACGTCACCTTCTTAGGTTCTGATTTCCTTAGACTTCAGGTATAAAACATTCAACAATCATAAATTTGCACTGCAGTTTCCTCAGAAAAAATGTGCACTATTGACTTTGACAAAGTCATATTTACAGATCGACTTGAATATTACAAAGTTGTATCATTTATTAAAATCTTACCCTAAAAGAACTTAACAAATACTCGTGTTTCACACATTTGGACTGATGACACAATTTCTTCAGTTCTACAAAAAACAACTGGGAAAGGTGGCAGATTAATTGTTTGCCATGCTGGAACAAGTTCAGCAGTCATAAACAATGCTTTGTGGGCTTTTGCTTCAAAGTAGTCAGGAGATTTCCACGAAGAAATGAATGCTGCGATCTACATCTCACGGTTTAAGGATAAACTTCTTTGGAACATTCCTCCAGAGTCTATTATAATGATAGATAAAGCACCTTATTTTTCTAACCAGGTGAACAAAGTGCCGACCATGTCAAACAGAAAAGGTGATTTGTTAAGTTGGTTGCAGTGACATAATGTTAATTGCACTGATGAACCAAAAAAGGCAGAGCTGCTTCAGCTTGTTAAGCCCGTAACTGCCATGTGGAGTGGTCCCGCTGTTAGGGGCACCATGTCGTGGATTGTGCGGCCCTTCCTGCTGGAGGTTCGAGTCTTCACTTGTGCATCGGTGTGTGTGTGTTGTCCTTAGCATAAGTTAGTTTAAGTTGTGTGTAAGCCTAGGAGCCAATGACATCAGCAGTTTGCTCCCTTAGGTATTCAAAAAGCCACAAACTCTTGTATACACGATTGATGATGAAATCAGCTAGAACTGCTGGTCACAAGGTTATTTGTTTGCCACCGTACCATTGCATGTACAATGCGATTGAGTGTCTTTGGGCTCAAGCAAAAGGAAATGTAGCAAGAAATAATAAGTGTGCACCTTTTTCACAAAGCAAGGAGTTAAAATTGCTTCATCGAGCTTCGAGCTGCACAGGGGAGCTGTGCGCCTGAGACTCCTTGCCATGGTTTGCAAGGTGTTTTGTCCTTAGTGTAAGTTAGTTTAAGTTAGATTAAGTTAGATTAAATAGTGTATAACCCTAGGGACCAATGACCTAAGAAGATTGGTAACATAGGTACTTACCACAAATTTCGAAACTTTCATCAGGCTTTGACTGAAGTTCAGTAGATATGTGGTGATTCTACATGTGAAAAAAAATATTGAAGGTGCTTGCGAGAGAGGGTGAATTATGGAGACCCACATGAAAAACATTGTTAATCTTGGTGAAGCAGATGGTGGTAAGAGTGCCAGCAGCAGCTCTGAGGACAAGATTTCAGATGATCATGAAATTCCCGGTGCCTGGTCCAACTACAAGAATATTGGCTGTCTCATTTATGGGATTAATGCAGTGCATGGTGAGTGCACAATTCAGTTGTTCTTTCTTAACATTCACATGCAGAAACATGAACTGCCTTCTTATGTCAATTAAGAATTTCAGGAAACTTATTTCAGCATATAACACGAATATTTGTTAAGTTCTTTTAGGGTAAGATTTTAATAAATGATACAACTTTGTAATATTCTTTGACACTTAACTACCACAGTTTGAAATTGATTCCATGGTGTAATATGTGTTACAAGAGTGATCAGTGATAATTTTAGCAAAAGGTTATTAATATGTTTCCCTAACTATTTTCTCTCTGCTATTGCTTTATTTAAAACACACATAAACATGTATGTTGTTGTACTTGTTTATAAGGTTTATTAAACCTATCAAAATGCAGCAGTTTTAACAACTTAAGTTGAACTGATGAACGGAACTGTGCAATTGCACAAGTATCATTAATTAACATTGAAACTATTAAGAATAAATAATATCCCTCGAATCTTGAATTCTATCAAGGTAGCAACTCACTTTATAGATAAATATCCTGCAGTAATGTCACTTCTTGCCCATGATATATATAAAAGAGACAAAATAATTTGAAAACTGTCAATAATATTTCCCACCTGCACTACCTTATGTGTCTCATGGAACCAAATTCCATGGCATTAAAATAAAACCAAGTAAATTATTGAGTATCAACTTGGTGACTGCTGTTTTGTCCAGGTGGACAAGCACAGCTATTCAGGCATGTGTTCCAACAAAGCCGAGTACCTGGCACAGGCGCTGACTCCATGGGCCTGAGGGGGCCTGAGCCCCTTCAAGAATCGTTTGGGTGGGGAGGAACGGGAGCAGGGAGCTCTCCCAATAATTTTAGAAAATTATTAGTTACATTATGCTTTTTAAAATCCCAAAATTATGTTGGAATTTATTATTTTCCTTGTTTGCAATAGATCCCTTTTAAGATACATTCAGTAATGAGTTAAAACAAGTAATTATTATGGTAGTAAGCAGGTTAACTGAAAACGAGGGGTGTGAATCATGATAGTGTTACGGTGCTGCAGCCACACTTAGTATGTGACCCAGTGTGTGAAATTTTGGGGAAAGGCCGGTGCCGGTAGGCCAGCACTGAGGCTGTGGTGACATCAAAAGGACTGGAGCATAAGTGCCTGGAACTCTCCGCCTTGCATCACCTTGACGCTTTGAGACATTATGACACTGCGGTGATATATAGCCCACCTTGCTGTCACAGTCATTCAGTGTGGGTAGTTTGATTCAGTGCATGGTGCAGACATGTTTAGTATTCTGACTTTAGTGTCTAGTGGTCTAATTTGTATGACTATATTTTATTCATTTACTTTAATCTCTTAGTGTATTGTGAATTAAATTTGCAATGGATAAATGTGATACCAAAAAGGCACGCTTAGAAGTTGTTGATACTGCAAGTCAACCTCCAACAATTATTGCGTCATCAATTGCTTCATTGTCTTCGGGTAAGAACTATTCACACCCACAACCTGGACAATCTGGTAAGGGAAGGTCATATCAGAAGTCTTAGTTGATCAATTATACATGGCTAGAATATGAAGTATCTACCAAAAAAGTCTTTTGCAAAACCTTCAAATAGGCAGATGCTAAAAATTTATTACAATTTTCTTAAAAAAAGAATGCATTTACTTCAATAGGATTTTCTAGCTGGAAAAAGGCTTTGGAAAAATCCCATCTTCATGAAAATACATTTTATGGACAAATAAGGTGTTCTGAAACTAAATTCTATCACTAACCAAAGTATGACCTCCCAATTCAGTGAACAGTTAGACAATAATATGAAGAAAGCTCTTGAGACAAATTTTTAGTACTGTGCAATTCCTATACAATAAGGACTAGCAATTAGATCGCACGAAGACATCATCTCAAATGTTTTCAGTTGTTGGAACTCCGGAAGAATGATGTACCTGAGTTTAAAGATTGCTTAGGGCGTTCGGGGTGTAAATGGATGTTCCATGATACTCAAAAAGAGATTATTGATCTACTAGGAAAGTATGTGTTGAGAAAGTTTATTGGCTTCAATCAAGAAGACTGAACATTTTTATGTTATGGTTAATGAAACAAGTGATTCTTCAGTTCGTGAACAAGTGTCATTTTGTGTTCATACTGTCAATGATTCCTTAATCATCAATGAAGTCTATTGGCTTGTATGAGACTCTCTTTAGTGCACTCTGTTTAGTATTTTAAAAGATGTTTTTGCTCATCTTGATTTGTCAGTGGATAACTTCGGAGGACAGTACTATGATGGTGCCTCGAATATGAGAGGTAAGTTCAAAGGACTAAAAAAGTTATTTTTGGATATACAACCAAAAGCATGATATATGCACTGCACTGCTCACAGGTTAGACCTGGCAGTTGTAGACAGTCTCCAACATCTTTCATCTACGAGGGATATTATGGCTTTAGCCAAGGACGTAATAAATACCATAGCGAATCCAACAAAATGATGTTACTTTTCAGAAGCATATGATGTGAGAGCGCCATCAACCAAGCTAGTCTGTGACCCCTTTGGCCAACTCAATGGACTATGCGAGCTTCTAGTGTCTTGAATATTGAAAAACTTTGAAGAACTTTTAGAGTTTTTTGAAACATTTTCTGCAGATGACAAAACAGAGGCAGGTTGAAAATGTGCAGTCTACCTTGAGTCAACGTTACAATTAAAGACTTACTTCTTTTTACGTCTTTATTGCCATGCAATGAACCCAGTAGAGGATGTCAATGAAAAAATTCAATGCCTTCATCTAAGTGTTGCTGATCTGGAAAAAATATGAGGGCTTGATTTGTATACTGAATGGAAGGTGTGATAGTTCTGAACACTTATGGGAATTGTGTTTAAAAGAAAAACCTTCACAAGTTGATGATCCTTCGCTTCCTAGGAATCAAAGTATACCCAAGAAGTATGAAAACAACAAAGCCAGCGCACCATACACTTTCAAAACCCAAAAGGAATATTGCAAAGCTGTTACAATGAAGTATGTGAAATGGTGCAGTCTTGCATTACAGAGCGGTTTGCTTCAACTGGACTCTCACAGGTCATTGCAGATGGGTTGGAAAAGTGTGCTTGCTTTTAGTAAACAGAGGTGAAACAAATTTGGAAAAATCAACTGAGTTTTTCAAAAATGACCTAGACATTCAGAGGCAGCACTTACTCTTGAATATGTTATTTGATATCACTAATTAAAAACAACTGGTCTTAAAAAATATGCTTGATGTAAGAAAGTACATTACACAAGAGCCTGCAGTTGTAGAAATGTTATGTGAAGTGGTGAAGTGAATTAAGATTCTCCAAGTAGTTCCAATCACGACAGCAAAATCAGAACGGTCATTTAACACTCTTAAATGTCTGAAGTCATATCTCTAATCAACAAAGGGACAGAATCGATTGGACAATTTGGCTATTCTTCATGCCCACCAAGATGTTATGGATGAATTGGGTATTTCACCAGTCACCAACAACTTTGTATTTAGTAATCCAGTCAGATGGTTTACATTTACACCTTTATAAAGACACTCTAGCCCTAATAATGGCATTTAGAGCAATATTAAAAATCTTTATAAAATAGAGAATTAAATACATACACAATGTTAAATTTTTAGTATCTAAATATTAGTACTAGTTTAGTACTGTATTACTATATAACTACAATACTGTATTGATTATTTTCAAATACCTTAATTTTTTTTGGGTTGTAACACTCAATTAAAGACCACTTTTTACATACTTTTTGACTGAAAGTATTAGGCATACTTTATTAAAGCATTAACTTTGAAATATTGTTTTTATGTAATGAACCCTGAACCTTATTCAAAGTAAGCTTACATTAGCTATTTCACTTATTAATAAAAGTGCTACTAATGTGTGACAGCAATATTTTATGTTTTATTCTCTTAATGATAGTTTAGGATTCATTTAATATAATTTCAGTCTTTTCAGGGCTATATATTCACTGCTCTGTAATAGTCTGTTAGCATGATTATCACTGTAAATTAAATTAGCTTTTTATGGAAATACCGCTGGCACTCATTGCCAATTAGCACAAGCACCAGGGATCATTGTATTTTGGCTCAACTTTAAAAACGGGTATGCAAGAAAGAACTATTGAGGTAAATCTAATTAATCAAATCACTTTCACCATAAGCTAAATACAAGATTAAATCCTTAGTGATGACATCTGCAGAGAAACTACGTAGAGACAGCATTTGTTCTGTATCAGCTGTGAGAGGGCACAGTGCTTTGCCTGCAGTCGTAGTTACTCCAGAAATATTCATCACCGAGCAGGTGCAGGCACTGAGAGTGGCTAGTGGGTGAGAAGCTTTCTGTAGCTCCTTTCATAATTTTTTCACTTTTTTTTTAAACCTGCAGGGAGCTCACAGCTCTTTAGTGGGTTCGTGCTTGGCTTCCACAGGGCCCCAGCCTTTGCAGCATATATTCCCTTCTGTGCTGCATATCTATCCCCTTGCTCTTATTTTTACCCTCCCTTGGGGAACGTGTTTGGGGTATATTTTGGAATATGTTCCACATTTTCGGTGGCTCACATTGGATCAGTCTCACCACTGTGTTTTCATTCCTCTTTCTTTCTTCATTCACCTTCACCTGTCCTCCTTCCACTTCAGCATTTGAGGTTCCTCTTTTCCTTCTTCCTCCCTGTGTACTCCTGTAGGCTGGCCCATGCATCTGATGCATAGCAGGTAACAGGGTAACGTGTATTTCCCAGACTTGGGTCTACAGGTTGGGTTCACACATACCCCTCCATTGTGTAGGCAAGGCCCAGGGAGGGGTGATTGCCTGAGCAGCTACCTTCCCAAATTGCCGACTGGTCCCTCCATCAGGTGTTCAGTAGGTGTGACCTGAGGCATAAACAGTCACCTAAGGCAGGTGCGCTGCCTTGAGAAGGGGGGCCCACAGTTGGAAGCAGTACATCATCAGAGATGCTGGCAATCATGGGGGATTTTATTGCAATAAGACAATCATCTTCCCAATCATCTACAAAGCCTAAGTGGAATGATCTAACGATTCAAAGACCATCCCAGTTGCACCACAGTTCCTCATGGTTTCACTTACTGTAGACGGTGAGTCCTTTGCATTGATAAATCCATTTATTATTTAGAAAGGTGTTAATGCAAATGCTTGCTCTGTGAAGTCCTGCTCTCTTTTATGGAGTGGCACTTTCCTCTTTGGAGACTATTTCTGATTCTCAAGCACAAAAACTGCTTGCCTCTTCACTTCTCCTCAGCCATCCTGTTAGTTTCAAGCTGCTCTGAATTCTGAATTCTTTCCATGGTGTTATTTACACTAGGCTGCTTGACAGTGTGTCGGAGGCTGAAATCCAAACATACCTGCCTGATCAGGGTGTCACTGCCATCCAATGGATGATGAAAAGGATAGATGCCTCCATAGTGCTCCCCCCCCCCACACACACACACACACTTTTTCTCACCTTTATCACAGTCCAACCATACATTCCGAACTCTATACGCTGCTACCAGTGTCATAGTTTCAACCACACTAGCAGTTCTTATTGGCATCCGGCCAAATGTTCAACTTGTCATACTAATGTGCACAAGGGTGATTGTCCACCTCCTTCAGCCTGCTGCATTATCTGCAATGGCGTATGTGCTGCCTCCTTGCAGAATTGTCCCATCCTCCCAGAATTGTCCCATGTACCTCAATAAGGAGGCGATTCAGGAGGTCTGGGTGAAGGAAAAGTGTCTTACGTGGTTGCTCGCAAGGTGTTGGCAAGTCAGAAACCCTGTATGCTACCATATGGCACCTACAGTACTGTTCTAGCTACAGCTCACTCCACAGAAGAAGTGGCCAAGCAGACATGCAAATTCAAATTTAGCACCATGGTTGTGAAATCGCCCAGTGGTATGGTAGGGTATCCATCTAATCCTTCAAATGTGCAATGCATCATCAAATGTTCACCTCATAGGACAAATACCGCAGCTATACAACCGGCAGCATGGAAAGGACAGAAGGAGTACTCTTGATGTGTTCCTATGTTGCTCCAGCTACCCAACATCCACGTCTTTGTCTGGTAACCAGAAAGATTCAAAGAAGTTAAACAAAGGCAAGCAGTCTTTCCTTCACTGACTCGAAGATCGTCTTTGACAGTGTTGCCACATGATATCCTCGTCAGTCCGATATCTGTGTCACTGGTGCACAACACCAGCCATTTTGTTGCACTGTACTCTACAGGCCAAGAGCAGAAAAATGCCGATGCTCCTGCAGACCTAGTGGATTGGGATCCTCCTGTCTTTATGCCCTGAAGCAGAGTGTCTCTGAAGGCTGGCACTTGGCAACTGCCGAGGTGATACCCCATCATATTTTTCTCATCATGAGTATCCTCCAAGGCGTTTCTTCACAGACTGTTTTGACCTTCCCCCCCAAGGTCGGCATTCCATCTCGTGGGGGAGCCATGCTGCTCATACAGGATGACATTCATAGTCAACCTATCTCCCTGACTTTCTGCCTACAAGCTGCTGCAGTTCGCCTTTTCCTTCCTTACTTCAAGTTCTCCCTTTGTACAGTTCACATCCCTCCACCATTTTATATCAACAGGGCAGACTTCCTCTAGCTTATTAGGCAGCTACCTCTCTCCTTTCTGCTGCTCAGTGACTTTAATGCACACCGTCTCCTTTTGGGTTCTGCCAGAACTTGTCTGAGAGATGGCTGACCTTCTCAATCACCGTAATCTCTTCTGACTTAATACAGGAGCACCCATCTTTCTTTCAAAATCCACACACTCCTATTTCCATTTCAATACACTCTTCTGTGCTGCCCAGCTTGCCCATCTTCTCGAGTGATCCATTCTCTCTTACGCATACTTGAGTGACCATTTCCCATGTGCTACATGTTTACTGACTCCTCCCCATCTATGTGAACACCCAAATGATAGCTTACTAAGACTGACTGGAGGCTTTACTCCTTCATGGCAACCTTCGACAAACATCATTTCCCCTATTTATGATGACCAGGTGCAATATCTTAAAGATGTTATCCCAACCTGCAGAATGTTACATACATCGCACTTTCTCTTTACCGCGGCATGTCCCAATCTCTTGATGAACTGAGTCATGCTCAGATGCAATTTGCGCATGGGGACATGCTCTCCACATTTTTAACCATCATCCTATGATAGTAAACTGCATATATTTTAAAAAGATGCATGGTCAGTGTCCTTGCATTCCTCAGGATAGCAAAGAAGCTAGCTGGATTCATTCACTAAGTCTTTTAATAGTTCCACTCCATCTTCTGTAATGTGAGACAACCTCCAATGGCTCTCTGGGATCAACATCAATTCACCAATTCCTGGTCTGACAGTAGCAGACGATGTTATCATGGATCCTACTGCTATCTCCAACACCTTGGGCTGCCATTTTGTGAAGATTTTGAGCTCCTCTCAATATCAGCCTGCATTCCTCCATCAGAAAGGATTTGGAGGTGGCTCAAGCGATACCCTTCTCTTCTCAGCATCGTGAGTGATACAACGCTGCCTATGCGGGAGCTAAATCATGCTCTCAGTTCAAAACATGTTATGTTGAATTTTTACTTTTTTGCATTTTAAAAATCTACATAGTTTCCACTTTCAATTCATACATAGTTTCTTCAGTTCAGAAGACTAAAATGATTTTTAAAATATTTTTGAATTTTCTTTTGCATGGGTGTGACCCACTGTGATGCTGTTAAACTGCTGTCAAATCTTGTACTAATGAATGTAAAAGCATATGAGAAAGGAAATGTGTTCTGGCCAACCTGTAATAGTTCAGTGTATATCACTCGCACGATCATCATGTTTTTTTATGTTTATTTACTCTTTTGTAACCCTGAAAATATTCATAGTGAATTCTGTTCATTGAAGTCTCTATTTTATTGAAGGATAATCATGGGTGAACCTAAAGTGGCTAGAAATCCTCTGAAGGCTTTTAAGAAAATAAGAAATGTAGGAAAGCCAATGGTAGATGTTATTACCATAAACAATAAATATGATAACGAAGTGTGTGAACCTAACTATCTTGCTTCAACTGCCCATTGCAGTGAAAGTGGAAAAGTAAGTACTTGGAAGAGGAAGCTAGGTTCAGTTAGTGAAAAGTATGAATATTTTATGGGAAAATCAGATGTAACTGAAAGATTTGATATGTCAGTTCTCAACTTAATTTTTGCAAACTGTGTAAGATGTACTCAGTGTAGTGAAGTTGGTCTGGAACACATTGTAAAAAAATCATGTAGGACTTGCCAGTGAAATGGAATTGAAGTGTGGTAAGTGATCATACATGACAACTTTCTGGAACAGTGTTTCAATAGCTCAAAATTACGAAAATGGTAGCAAAATCTATGAATGCAACATTAATGTGTCTATGCCTTGCATACAATCCATAGGGTGCTACAGTCGGTGCAGTTTCCTGAGGCACAATGAGTCTTCCAAATAGCACTTAGCAGTAATATCTAAAAATTGTAGATGTCCTCAAAAAACAAAGGTACACTTGAAAAAATTTTGCAGCTAACTATAGTGGCAGTAGTGGAGGAATGGAAGTGGCATGTGTTGCTAGCATATTTCAATGTTTTGTTGCGTGTGGTAAAGTGTGATATGTGAATTAATTTGGTGGCAGTGATTCTGAAAGTTTCAGACATCTTCAAGGACTGAACTGGTACACCAATGATGTAGTGTGGAAATTTGTGTGTATTGGACACATACAGAAACGAATGGGATCAAGACTTTGGTGACTGAAAGCTTCATACAAAAAAACAAAACCTCAGTGATGGCAAAGGATCAGATGGGAAGGGAAGGTTAACTGGCAGTGTAACTGACAAAATACAAAACTATTATGTATTTGCTATTAGGCAAAGTACACACAATGTTGAAGTGGAGATGGCTGTTTGGGTTTTTTTCAACCAATGAAAGTCTCTATCAAAGGAGAAAACAGCTGGTGCAACTACAACCAGGGATTGCTAACTGGTGATGTGCACACCTATAAACATAGTCTGCCTGATATTGTAAAGGGGTGATATAACCTGTTTTCAGAGACTTAGCGGCACCATAACTGTGGAAAAGTATGCTCACAGAAAAACTCAAAACCCCAATAAAAGTATAAATTAAACTGTGTTTTGGTGCCACATGGTGATCACAAACTCGTAACAGACTCAGCATCAAAATATGAAATAATTAAAGTGTTGCAAGAGGATAGAAACGTTCTGTTAGCGAGAATCAGTGAGCTAGAACAAGAACTAATCAAATATGTAAGCAGTGAAAAGTGGTGTACCGTAAAAAGCGCGTCGAACACACACAATTTAAAATCGCAACTAAAAATGCACTCGTGTTATAATGTATCTACAATGCCAACGGTATCCAGAAAAAGTGCATCTAAACAAGTGCAGCTTCAGATAAAGAAACTGTTCTGATGTCAGCTGGTAAAGAGCCAATGCAATGTGTAAGTGTAACTGAAGTCAGTGTTTACACGGCAATCAGCGAAAACGAAACTGTAATGAACGATTCCAATAGTGTTCCAGAAGATAAAGCACCTGAACATATGAAACAAAGTTAAGAGTTAAGGAATGCATTACGGAATCTGAAAGTTTTATTAGTGAGAGACGGCCAAGACAGGTACTGCAGAAACATTCTGGAGACAAAACTAGACCCAAAATATGACATTCAAAGTTTTATTGAACCAAATGCTCCTATCCGTGAAGTTTTTAATCGAATTGACAAATTATCAGAAGACTTGAACGCAAGTGATACTCTTACATTAATGGCAGGGTTGTACGATACTGGAGACTCCTACAACAACATGTGTTATCAAGTGTTCTCCAACTCAGTAACAAGACAAACATCATTTTGCATCCAGTTCCCAAAAGATTTGACAAAGAACATATAACCGAAAAAATTGACATGTTTAATCATCATTTAGTTCAAACAGTGAACTGCTCAAAATTTTGCAACAAAAGTAGAATATCCATAAACTTTGAAATGGAATGACTGTCTCGTGATAAATTCACACGTCACAGATTCCACTTGAACAGACAGGGGAAGGAGCAAGTATGCAATAGACTGTCTATCTTAATTAAAATTAAAAATCGTACAAACCAGATGCATGTATCCCTGAATCAACCAGTCTACCCGAAGAAATCAATGTTTCACCAAAATAAATACAATGTGAAAACCAGTGCAGTAGAAGTGCCTAAAATGAAACAAATGCTACTTGACAAGTGGATTACCATTAGAAGCACCACAGTACATGAAAGGCAGGGCCCAGAATCCAGGGAACTAGCTAGCAAGAAGACACCACCCACACCTCAAATCAAGGAGGATTTTTTACAGCTAACAATAGTAGATGTAAAAAAGAGGTAAGTGGTCTAGCAAGACACAATATAGTCCCTGTTTCATACTTTAAATTGTTCCATCAGAATGTTCAGTCTCTTTCCAATAAAATGAATGAAATACATATCTTGTTAAATGATATGAGTGATATTTCTGTTTTATGCTTTACTGAGCACTGGCTAAATAAAGACATGATAGAACTAGCACACCTACCTCAGTTTAAATTAGCTGCCACATTTTGTAGAGAAGTACGCAGGCATGGTGGTAGCTGCATATATGTTCTAGAAGATATAAACTTCACTAACGCAACCAAATTTGACAACTTACCTAAAGAAAGAGACATAGAACTCTCTATAGTAGAACTGCCAACTAGCAATTCTGTAATCATCTGTGTATATAGGTCACCAGATGGTGATAAAAAAGTTTTTTATAATAATATGGAAGAGCTGTTAGAGGACTTCAACACTGTTAAAAAATATTATCATTTTTGGAGATTTCAATGTTGTAAATTTAAAGAAGAAATCAATGACATACTGAAGTCCTTTAACCTAAAACCAACTATAACCAACCCAACTCGTATTACCACTACTTCTGCAACAACCATAGATCAGGTGTTTGTAAATACAGATAAATATTTCTGCAACACACAGACTGCAAACACTGGTTTTAGTGATCACAATGCCCAAATACTAACAATCTCTATTCCAGGAAACATGAAAGCCCAGAAAACTAGAGCTATTGTGAGGAAGTTTAATAATGAAAACATAGATTACTTTTGTTCTCTCTTGAGAAGAGAAATATGGACTGATGTTTACAGTTCAAACAACACAAATGACAAGTTTGATAAGTCTATGGCCACATACAAATATTTTTTTGAAATAGCCTTTCCTAAACAAACGTCACTTATAAATTCTGTGTACAAACCAAATAAAGGGTTCACAACAGGAATAAAAATATCATACCAGAACAAAGGGAACTTATATCAATACTCATACCAAACCACAAATCCTGTATTTATCAATTACTTTGAACAATATAAACAAATACTTAGACAGGTTATGACAAAAACAAAGAAAATTGAAAACAACAAACAAATAAAAAATTCCAGGAAAAAGACTAAAGACACCTGGAGTATCATAAAAAGAGAAACAGGTACTACATCATTAGCACCCAAAAATATAGAATGTCATGAAAACAACAATAAAATAATCAACCCCACAGTAGTGGCTAATAAATTTAACAACTACTTTTATAATGTAGCACACCACCTGATTACCAAACAATACAACTCACAATCAGACAGCAATACACTCCAGTTAGATACAAAAATTCTTACAAGAACCCTATTCATGTCTCCAACAACACGTGAGGAATTATCTGTCATCATAAAAAGGTTACCCAATAAGTATTCAGCAGGTACTGATGAAACATCAGGTAATATCATCAAAGCAAGTGTAACATATATCATAAAACCATTAACGGATATTTTCAATTCATCATTTGTGAGTGGTGTATTCCCGAAAAATCTGAAAATGGCAAAAGTGACACCACTGAACAAGAAAGGGGACAAACATGAAGCTGCAAACAATAGACCTGTATCAGTATTGTCAGGCTTTGGTAAAATTCTTGAAAAGCTATTTCTTAGAAGTCTGACAGCCTTTCTAAATAAAGAAAACATAATAAGTGATGCACAACACGGATTCTGAACTGGAAGATCAACACAGTCAGCTATTTATACCTTCTTAAATGAAATTCAAATTGCAGTAGATAATAAGCAACATGTGTCTGGCATATTTCTTGACCTTAGTAAAGCCTTCGATGTAATTGATCATAAAACTCTGTTGCAGAAGCTAGGTAACTATGGAATACGAGGCCTGCCAAACAAGTGGATACATTCCTACCTTCATGACCGTCAACAGATCACTCAGATAAAATACAAAGACATAAAAACACAAAAAAATTGTAATTTTTACAGTAATGCACAAAACTATACATATGGAGTTCCTTAAGGATCAGTCCTTGGGCCAATTCTTTTCATTCTTTATGTTAATGATTTGTCAGAAATATAACTAAAGGGACAACAGTACTTTTTGCAGATGACACAAATATCCTAATCAAATAATGTGATGAGGAAAGCCTACAAAAAACAGCTACAGGTATAATACAAAATTTGACACAATGGTTCAGAACAAACAAGCTAATAATAAATAATGAAAAAACAGTGACAGTCAATTTCCGCAATTCTCAGAAACTACATCCTGCAAGACCAATTTTTAAAATCGATGGAAAAATTGTATAATCGGTGAGTGATACAAAATTTTTAGGTATATATATTCAGCAAAACCTAAAATGGGAGACACATCTTAACCATGTAAATAAAAAGCAAAACACACTTGCGTACGCAGTAAGAATCCTTACACAAAATACAAGCTGTGCATCTGTGATCACAATGTACCATGGCAGTATTCAGTCACTGCTGATGTACAGCATTATCTTTTGGGGGAACTCCGTGGGTACAAACAAAACATTTAGGCTACAGAAAAAGTTCGTTAGAATAATAAGCCATGCTAAGTACAGAGGCTCCTGTAAACCAATATTTAAAAATCTCAATATATTGCCTCTTCCTTGCTTACATATGTATGAAATATTAAATTTCACAAAAGGAAGTATTTTAAAAGATGGAAATATCTTCAAGTATAACAGTGATTACCACCCTCGTGATACTAGGTGGAAGCATAACTTTCATGTCAATACAGTAAGTACAAACATTTGTGAGAGAGGAGTGTATCATACTGGCATACTGTTGTACAATCACATGCCATCCTATTTGCAACAGATGCAAAATTTACAAAAGTTTAAAGTGAAACAGAAAGAGTACTTGCTTGACCACTACTTGACCACTGCTTCTATTCTGTTTCCGAGTTTTTAGAGTATCAGAAAAGTGTAGTCTAACTGCTCAAATAGGCTATCATTTTATTTAATTGTATTGAATTTGTCATCAATATTTAACATGTATTGAATAATTTTAAATTATTTTTCCTTTCAAAATAACAATGTGTATGATGTTGTATATACTGTACCAGCCTGACTTGTCCTACATTGTTCGTGCAAAATATGTACCTAAACATGATTTACAGGACCAATAAAGAAATACAAATACAAATGCATAGCCAAGAATTCACAAGACTGTATTTGTGAGAAAAGGAAACAGTTCACTTTGGTGTGTGTGATGATGTTGCTACTTTCAATGATGGCAACATTGTAAGGTGCAAAGTATTTCAAAACATAGGAATGAAGGTAGGTTTCAACATGGTATGAATGATGCTTGCCTTAGGTATGTTACATCTTCAGGCTACTGACAGGAAATAGCCTAAAAAAAACAAGCAAGAGAACAGAGAGAAAGCTGCTAGAGGAGTTTGTAGAAGAAAAGGTAATCCATCTTATGAATCTGGAATGCACTAAAAAGGTGATCCAAACTTTGTTGCTCAATTCCTAAAAGTTTTATTTTTTCATATACGTTCCATGTTTTCTCAAGATCTGCCAAGCCATTTTGCTTCAGATCTTCAGGAAATGTAATACAGTCCCTTCCACATAACTTAACACAGTCTCTTTCCAGAAACCTTTATATTTCTTTATAAACAAAAAATGGCAAAAAAGTAGAGAAATTTCATTCAAATGGAAGAAATTAATCTCTAACAACTGAACTGAAACTTTTAAAAATTACTCTGTTAAGCCGTAGCCAATACTCCAATAGATAACCTACCAAAATTTCAACTTGCTGGGTCAAATACTTTCTGATTAACCATGTTAAATAAGTGCTGTTTTAACGTTGTAAAGATAGCGCTTTCCAGAGACCCTTAACCTTGTTAAGACATTGATAACTCAGCTGACTCCCGTATTCATTAGTGGTAGCAAAACCTGCAAACATTGAAATGAAAATGTACAGTGGTATCCGAAATAGAAAAGTATGAGGGTTACTCCAAAAGAAATGCACAACATTTTCATAAAAATACAATTTTCATTCTGCATGTGTGAAAGTTTTACAGTGTGTAGATACATCCTTCCCACTTGATTCCAAACTTAGTTCAACCTGTTCCCGTGAGTGGTGCCGTCACAGCATGTCTTCTAGATGGCTGCTACACTTGATGTTCGTCAGAAGCAACATACTGTCATAGAATTCTTGTGCTGTGAAAACGAGACAGTGGGAAACATCCACAAGAGGTTGAAAAAGGTGTATGGAGATGCTGCTGTCGATCGCAGTACAGTTAGTCAATGGGCAAGCAGGTTACATGATGAAAGCAGGCACGGCAGTATTTAGGATTGTCCCTGCAGTGGCAGGCCTCATACTGCACACTCTCAAGACAATGTGCAGAGAGTTAACGAAATGGTGACTGCTGACAGATGCATCACAGTGAACGAATTGTCACACTACCTTGGGATAGAGGAAGGAAGTGTTTGCAGAATACTGAAAGTGTTGGCGTTAAAAAAGGTTTGAGCTATGTGGGTTCCCAGGATGTTGACAGTGGCTCACAAAGAAACAATAAAAAGGTATGCAGAGAACTTTTGGAACAGTACAAGAATGGTGGAGATGAATTTTTTGGAAGAATTGTGATTGGTGATGAAACATGGCCGTGTCATTTTTCATCAGAGATGAAGAGGCAATCAATGGAGGGGCATCATGCAAATTCAACAAAGGGAGGGGAGGGGGGGGGGGGGGAATTCAAAACCTCACCTTCTGCTGGAAAAGTTATGGCTACGGTGTTTTTCGATTCTGAAAGACTCTTGCCTGTGGGCATCATCCCAAGTGGAACCACCATAAATTCTGATGCATATGTAATGACACTGAAGAAACTTCAAGCTCGACAGAGTCGTGTTTGACCACATTGGCAAAAGCAGGCTGTTTTGCTGTTGCATGACAATGCACGGCCACATGTTAGTCAAAGAACCATGGAAGATCACAAAACTCGGATGGATAACACTGAACACCCTCCTTACAGTCTGACCTGGCTCCATGTGACTGTCATCTCTTTGAGAAACTGAAAGACACTCTTCATGGAACAATGTTTGATGATGATGATGATGATGATGATGATGATGATGATGATTTCCTTGTGCCTTGTGCACACCGCCAAACAGTGGAGCCAACAGGTTGGTCCAGAATTTTACCATGTGGGTATACAGGCGCTGATTCCAAGATGGCATAAGGCAGTTGAGAGGAGTGGAAATTATGTGGAGAAATGAAAATATTGTTCCTAAAGGATGTATCTACACACTGTAAAACTTTCAAACATGTAGAATATAAGATGGGTTTAAAAAAAAAATAGTGTGCCTTTCCTTTGGAGTGACCCTCATACATAGTTCAAGCATTTAACACTGTGATTAGGAAGAACCAGAATTTCATACAAAAATGAATTTAAATTCAGTCTGCTATTAAATTGCTGTGGTTGGCAGCAGTCAAAATCATGAACCTTTACCAATATCTATCCAGTTTTATTAAAAATGAAACTCCTCCAGCTGTGTTTAAGATTTTATATTTATTGGGCTACTAGTTTCGACATTGCACCAACGCTATCTTCAGGCACTATATAACAGCAGCATGCATAAAACTAACAATGTCAGACATCAGTAGTGTGAGCTAGTGTACAAAATAAATATATTATAAACATATTATAAATATGATGAATTCATTAAAAGTAGTTACATTTTGTTCATAAATAAGTGAATAGTCAATATATTTAAACTAGTAATTTTATACAAGAACGGGTTTATGTGGATAGGTGAAATAATTGAGTATTATGGTGTAGTGATGGTCATCCAAGTAAGTGGGTGACAAGGCATTTCAATGATTGTTGTTAACTTATGTCAACTCTTGACTGGATTACGTATAACAATATGAGAGTTATACTTTGCGTACCCTACGCTGTACTCTTCTTCAGTAATTAGTTATTAGAGGAACTAAAAGTATTTTAGATATGTGACGAGCTGCTTTGATTGACAACACCCTGTTTACTTCTATTTGGAGCATTGTTATGTACTTCATTGTTCTTTTACATTAGATTACCTTAGACCTGGGTCATGGCCTTAGTGAGGCACTGACATTGAAACGGTATGTTTTGGTGGCATGTTAGCTTATGTTTCTCTTGTTGGAATGAGTAGATTAATTAATTGACTCATATGCATTTATTTTACACCACTGAATACCTTTTAATATATTAACTGGGTTCCAAACCATTCTTCCACTTCCTCCTCACTTGTGTTTCATATTGTTATGAATGATGATGTTTCAGTAACCTGTTCCACTTTGTTACTTTATAGTGATGATGATACAGTGTTATGCAAACTTAAATCCTTTCCACCTTTCCCACTATTCACTATTTATAAACAGTGGAATCAAACCCAGAATGAGATTTTCACTCTGCAGTGGAGTGTGCGCTGATATGAAATTTCCTGGCAGATTAAAGCTGTGTGCCGGACCAAGACTCGAACTCGGGATGTTTGCCTTCTGCAGACAAGTGCAAGAGCACTTGCCTGCGAAAGGCAAAGGTCCCGATTTCAAGTCTCGGTCCGGCACACAGCTTTAATCTGTCAAGAAGTTTCAATGGAATCATACCTTACATATGTCAGATTGGCAATGCGTATTTTCCTTCCTGTTAGTTAAACTATGCACACAAAGAAGAGTTTTAGGGTATTCTTATTTGCTTTTAACACAATTTTAGTACTGTTTTATGCCTATATTATTCTCTCTAAGAGTAATGGCACGTCACCCAGACTTACATACACCCCCATTTTTATTCTAATGTCTGGTAATGATCTGTAACAGAAATAACTGTGCATATTTAACATCATTTGTACCATAAAAATTGTTAATGTCAAGGTAAATTGCATCTTAGTGAAAATGAATTAAATGTAACTACTTTTAATGGATTCATCCTGTATATAATCCATTTATAATATATTATTATTTTGTACACTAGCTCAGAGACTACATGTATGGTGTTGTTACATAGGGCCTTAAGATGATGTTGATGCAACACTGAAGCTAGTAGCCAATATAAAGTCTTACGTACAGCTGGAGGAATTTCATTTTTAATAAAAATTATACCAGCTGTGCCCCACCTTCATCCAGTTTAAATATGGATGTACGAAGAATATCTGAACTACTGGGCTGAGCAACAAGCCAATGTGACAAACCACTGCCACCTATGTTAGAGGCAGCCACAGGTGGAGTATACAGCCTTGATTACTGATTAGCTCCATGTGAGCAAATATGTACCCATCTGATGATCAGTAATAGCCAGGAACCTCTCTCTCCACTCCCCGTGCCCTCCACCCCTTCACCCTCACTCTCTCTCTCTCTCTCTCTCTCTCTCTCTCTCTCTCTCTCTCTCTCTCTCTCTCTCTCTCTCTCTCTGTGGTTTTCTTTTTTTTCCGGGTTGCGGTGGTGAGGAGGGGGGGGGGGGGGGGGGGGGGCGAGGAGGGAGGGAATGAATGTCTCTGGACAGGTGCCTGCATCTCAGCAGAGTGCTGCCCCCTCCCCCAGAAATGCCATTGACTCAGTTATCTGCTAATTAAAATTCCACTAATTGAGCCTCTGTAGACAGGAAACTATTGACTGTATGGGTACCCAACATTATTGGAATAACGTTGAGACTGAGCACTGCAGGGTTTGTGTTGCTGGTTGTGTATCGTGACGTGCGTTATTTCTCTTACACAAAATTTTTGTTGTACAATCAACCATTTTTCATGGGGATCCCCTCAGGTAGCGGAAGTTTAATTATAACCACCATATACAATGTAAAAATGTAGAGTCTCAACCTACTTCCAGGGTGCAAGCACGAAATTGCTCCTACATAAGTCGATGGCTGTCCATGAGTGGTAATTCCCTGCATCATCCTTACTGAGAAGTACTCAATGTAGTAACAATTTTGTTCTTAACTCAACCAGCCATGATTTTGGTAAAATTCATTGGTGTTGTATAGAGTCGAGTGTCTTGCTGGAGTCAAGGAATACTGTATCCACGTCAGTGCCTCAAACTCTGGCTTTTTGTGTGAAAAAAGCAAAGTTTTATTTTTGTGTGATTGCTGTTTTTGCAGTCCATACCAGTTAGAACCTAGGACATAATTCTGGTTGATACACTTCATTGTGTTTGATTTCAGAATACAGGGTATTTCAAGAAGTACCAACTGAGTAAAAAAAAAAAAAAAAATCACAGCTATTATGTTATTTGAGATGTGTCCATGAATAACACACTGTAGGAAAAATAAAACTCTTGAGTTTTGCATGGCTCCCACTAGGTAGCAGCACTGTGCATCCACTTAAGTTCTAGTAAAAATGGTGTGCAGTGGCAGTATGTAATAACTGTTTAGCATGGCTTTCATACTAGGTATGGTGTGGATCCTCCTACAGCACAGAGCATTAGATGATGGCATGAACAATTCTGAGAAACAGGTTGTTTGTGCAAAGGCGAATCCCTGGGCCAGCCCCAAGTGTCTGACATGGCCATTGAATGCATCTGCCACAGTTTCACAAAGAGTCGGCAAAAATGTGTTCACCATGTAGCTCGACAGTTCAACATGCCCTCAATGTCCCTCTGGCTTGTGTTGCGAGGACGCTTACACATGAAACAGTACAAAATTCAGCTACTGCAAGCTCTTTGTGAAGGCGAAAACAAAAACATTCTGTAATTTCATTCTTGGCAAGATGGAGGATGATAGTTTCCTTCCATGTCTAGTGTTCAGTGATGGGGCAACATTTAATGTAAATGGGAAGGTTAACCATCGTTATGGGAGAATATCAGGTGTGGAATGAAAAGGTGTCTGGTCCAGTTTTCTTTGCTGAGAACACTGTTACAGGTAGCACATATCTCGATATGCTTCAGATATTTTTTTTTTCTTTTTTTCCCACAGTTGGAGACTGGTTTACATGGCTTCATTTACCTACAGGATGGGGCTTCGCAATGCTGGCAACTGGAACTGAGGGAATTTTTCAATCAAAGGATTATTCAATGATGGATTGGTTGCACTGGACCAAATGATTCGGCCTTATATTACTGGCCTCCAAGTTCACTGGACCTGACCAAATGTGATTATTTCTTGGGGCGGGGGGGTTATACAGACTCTGTTTATGTTCCTCCCTTACCAACAACAATGAGTGAACTGAGATGTCCCATAATAGCAGCTGTTGAAGCTGTAACCCAAGACACGCTCACTGCAGTGTGGGAATGGTTTGAATACCGCATTGACATATGACATGAATCTCAAGGGGGGCATATTGAAGACCTATAAAAAGATATGAGAAAACATTTTAAGTTTTCTGTTCATCAAAAAACAACTCATTGTATTTGTTTATTAGTTTCAGAAATATAGGCATGCCAAAGCAGATGAATCTTTTTGATACACCCTATATATTCTAGTATTCTGTAATGGATGGGAATCAGTGACATGAAATTAGGTTTGCAGTTCACTTTTGGTAGCCTCCTCCTAGGTGGGTAAACTTCTTTCCAGCCACTGGCCACATTTTTTTCCTTGAGAGATCAACAATATACCATATTAGAATTAACATGGGAGCAATCTCTGCTGTATGTTGTGTATAGAATAATGGAGATTCATTTGGGGCCCAAATCACTTCTCAGGTTTAGGGATTTTTAACTGTTTCTAAATGCCACTGACACAAATAACTGAATCACTCATTTTTGCAGTGGTGTGAGAAGTTTGGCAGTTCATCACCTTCCTTCGAAAAGGAACACTGGGAAATACACCAATGCATTTCTGCTTTCCTTTTCTACCCATTTAACAAAGACCAAAAATAGGGGAAAAATCAGGTAGTCACAAATATTTGTACAGTGACAGGAAGGAGTGTCATGGACAACATACTAAGAATCCCCACTGCTGCTGTGTGCTGTGTTGTGTTGTGTTGTGCTGTGCTGTGGTGGTGGTGGTGGTGGTGGTGGGAGTTTAAAGGTAACTTTATATGTTTTTTCTCAAACACATCAAAAACCACAATTTCTGGCAGATACAATTCCCAGTACACAATTAAATTACATTAAATATTCTACAATAAGGTACTCCCTAGGATTACTACTGCCTGCACTGCAGGCATTGTAAAAATGGCAAATTATTAAAAATAGCATTTCAGGGGTATAAAAGATGTAACTATTAAATGAAGTGGTTTAGGAACAAATATTAAATGTGTGTACCAGTGCAGTGAAGTCATATTCAGAGAAAAATTGTGTTCTGTGGGTGTAACAGGATGTATCAGTGCAAGGGGAGGCAGGTGTCCATATTGGGGTTGTGCAGTTCCCTTTTCCGTAGGCCTGCATATAGGCAAAATCTATATAAATCTCTGCACACTGCTCTGTCCTGTCAAAGGGTAATTGATTATCAGTCATCCTGTATGGCAGATGCAATATTCTTCCAGGAAATGCGACTTCCCACATTAAAAGTGTTGCTCTTGTATGTTTACAGACAGACTATACCCCCCAGAATTTCCTCTCCATTCCCCTTTGTGCATAGGCGAAATAACTTGACAGAGGTTACGCTTGTATACTGGGGCTATTTTCAGTTTATCAAGTAAGTACTCGTTTGCAATTGCTAAGTGAGTTGTCGTGTATAAATGCCCGACAGCTGTAGCTGTCAACTGTCTACCACACTAAAGAACCTGCACAAAGTGTAATGTGCCATCTATACTTATTAGACAGTGTCAATTTTGTGGCTCCTTTCACTGCCTGGAATACTTTCTGCAGTGTGAGGGGTGTCGAATGCATCACACTGGCCTTAACTTTCTGACCAAATGACGAGGTCCAGAAGTTGAAATTCTTGCCTGCATCAGGTCACCCAGGTGATGTAGAACTTAATGTATGTTGACTTAATTCCAACAACACATTACAGCAGATTACTGTTTTCAGCTCATTCTGTGAGTACCAGCAATTATGCTCAAGAGAACAGGACAGGAAATGCTGGGAAAGTATGTAAACTTAAAAGAGCAGCACGTGCTGCACAGGATGAAGGAGAATCAACAGAACAGTGTGCAGCAATTTACGTGGATCCTGAGAGTAGCATTTTTTGTGCTGCTATTGACAAACTCATTCGTGTGTACTGTGTAGTGCCAATGCACTTTGTGGAAATTAAATAATCCTGGACACCTCTGCACAGTGTCACTGGTGATTTGTAGGGATAGCTGTGGAGTGTAGATACAGCTCAGTGAGACGACCTGTACTTGCTTCTTGTGATGTAGTTGGGTACCTAGACTAGGGAATCACGTGCTTGACCTTAAATCTGAAGTCCTGCAAATGTGTGAACTGCATGCTCACAGTCCGGCAGCATACTTCTTCTCACACTACCGCCTTCCCACTTCTCTGCCTCCACCCTGTTACACCCCCGGAACACGATATATTTCCCTTAACCTTTTCGCTGCTGTCGGCACATATACACATCCTGCAATGTCATTTCCTAGTTCCGATGGATGTGTGTACGTACACCACTCAGATTCTCCTACAGTGCTGTGGATCTCTGAATGTCTCCTACACTGCTCTTGCCTCACTGTTGTGGTTGAGCTACTTCTGTATCTCAGAAAATAAGAGTATTAAAATTATTTATTGTACAACAATGTGCCTCATTGTGCGATATCATTTGCAAAAACCTTGTTTCAATAATATCTGAAATCATTTGAGACAAGATGTCTATTAGGACCACACGATTCACGATGTACGAGGACACGAGTGGGCACATCGTGTGCGACAGTCTTCTGGGTATAAAACTTGATAACTAGGTAACAAAAAGATATACAGCTCTCCACTGAGTTTTAAATAAGATCTCAGTATCTTATCTGCATTTCATTCACTACAATGTATGAGCTAAAACCAGTTGTGCAAGAAAGCTTATGCCATGTATTTTTACATCTGTGAATGCTTTAAAATTCTGTGAATTTGTTGCAGCACAGTAAGTATGATAGAAAATGAAAAGGAACACACGTCTTCATGGAGTGAAGATGTCAGACTGTGAGATGTACAAAAGTCTGTGTGTTTTTTTTTTTTTTGAAAGATGGCATAAGAATTTCATATCAGCCAGAATGCCGTCTCTCAGCACGGGCATCAGCCATCAGCATCTGGTGAGCAGTACAGCCAAAACAAATGTTGTCTTTGCACAGAATGCAGAGGGCACATATCTAGCAGTGAAGGGGTTAATATGCTCCACTGCACTTTGATGGCACATTGTAAATATTTGTTCCAAAATCCACTTCATTTAGAGATAAACATTAATTTTTTACCATCAGAACATTGTACTGAGTTCACAAGTAAATCAACTGAAGATAATTGCACCTGTTTCAGGTCTTAGTTTAAGATTTTTTTGTCATCCTTTGTGGCATCTGAAGATGGCCTTTCAAGTCTGAAAACAGTTACGGTTGTTTCATAAAGTGATTCTGCTGAAAATAAATAAAATACCTTACTAACATCAATTATCTGGAACTTTTCCATCCCCCACTATGTGGAAACTGTTAATCCTAGACAAAAATGAAAAGGACATTTGTTTTTAGCAAATTTAATGTAGGTTTTTTTTTTGGAATGTATGTTCACTAGAAGTAGAGTTATGTAAGAAGAATATAGGAAAGTAAACTTTTCAGTACCCCCCACCATCACTGGTGGGAATTTTTAGTATAGATGCTGTTTATAAACACACTCTTCTAGCATTGTAGGAAATTTTGTGAGTGCACAAATTTTCCCCTATTTTTCCTTCGGTGACTGGACTATACCCTCAAATATCATTTCTGTGTAATCCATTAATGTATGTGTGCTAACTATGTTGCCACTGTTGTCATTACCATATGACCTGAATTTGTCTCTTCATGAGAAATCATTAATTATGTTCTGCTACAGTGGTCACTGAAGGTCCCCCATGCCACTAACCATGGTCCTTGCCTAGGCTGTGTGACTTAGGTGGGTTGCTGAATGAGGACAGTGCCATCAAGTAGTTGCAGGAACAGCAGTCAGCATGATTGAATGATGTGGTCTTGTAAAATCAGCCTGCATTCCCTTGGCATTCTGATACTGCAAGTTTCTGAAAGCAAGGGGAAATTAGAGCCAACACTTTTCCAGTGAGCATTCAGGTCTACTGCATGACTTAATGATAGGGCAGCCTGTTGATAAAATATTCTGTAGGTAAAATAGTCGTGTCCTCTTCAGGTATTCCACTGCACTTTCCGTCATTTCAACCCCGTGTCTGTCTCGGTTGCAGTTACAACAAAAATTACAGATCTTAGGTCAGTAGGTTGGACAAAAGTCTCATCATCGCTTGACATTTTGTCAGGCTTTTGTAGATTTCCATCAAAGTCAAATGGCTTCTCCAGCTCATGACATCTTATCTCTTGTCACTAAGGATAAATATTTACTTATTTTTCCATCAATAAAGTCATTATTCCTTTGTTGTTGGTGTTGTTGTTGTTACAGCTAATTCACATATTAACAGTCAAAAATATCAAAATGTTCCAAAACTGATAAAGAATTACTGCAGAATGTTTGCAGTTCAATAAACATTTCTACAAGATACAAATCCAGTGTAATGTATAGCACACATGTGAAACTTGTGCAACAAAGCAGTGGAAAGAGTATTTTTGTGCTACATGGCGCTAATATTCTGTTGACAATAAAATAGCATCTGCTGAATGTAATTAGCATGAGAATAAATGAACTAAAATGCACACTTGAAGCATCTTGACATTGCTTTGCTGTCCTTCCACTGCAGACATTAGGCAAACTGTACCTGCCCACTCCCAGTGCTGCAGTTTACTCTTGTGGATCATGAACCCTCACAGAAAGTGAGTAAGCTGTTAGCAAATGTATCTTTGGTGTTACAGGGATTATGTAAGCAGACAAAAGGTACTAGTTTCATGTGTCTCATGTGGGGGAAAGTACGAAATTCAGTAGGTGGGACTTGGATACATTGTATAAACCAGAGATCTTTGAGAGTTTGAAGGAGTGTTAGGCAACATTGAACTAAACCAGGGAAATTAATACAGTAAATGATGAAGAGTTAGGTTTGAGAGATAAAATAGGGAAAGCAGCAGAATGTCACACATGTAAAAAAAAAGAGAGAGATTTGATTAACGAAAGGAGAAAATATAAAATATGAAGCAAATGAGGCAGTCAGAAGTGAATACAGATATCTGGAAAATAAAATTGACAAATTGTGAAATGGGTAAGCACAAATGGCTGCAAGACAATGGCTAGGCCTAGGCCTTAGAGCCATGCATAATTTGGATAAAGATGAGTTGCTTCTATGGGGAAAATTAGAGACCATTGGAGAAAAGAGAAGCAGCTGAAGGAATATCTAGAGCTCTGATGGCTGGCCAGTACCAAACAAAGAAGGGGAAGCTCAGAGGTGGAAAGAAAATATAGAGAATTTGTATAAAGGGAAACAAACTTGAGGACAATATTACAATAGTAGGTGAAGATGAGATGAGAGATATGATAATGCAAAGGGAGTATGATGGAGCACTGAAAAACCTAAGAGGAAATAATGTCCATTGAGTAGGTGACACTACATCTGAAGTACGGACATCAGTGGGAGATTCAGCAACGAAAGAATTATTGATCCTCAAGTGCCGGATATGAGATGGGCAAAATATCCTTGTACGTCAGGAAGCATGTAAAAATTCCAGTTTCAAAGTAGGTAGGTGCTGACACGTGAATAATACTGAACTGTGAGCCTGATAAGCTATGGCTACAAAATAAAGAATGAATTTCTTACATGGAAAAAGCATTACAACTATATCTTGGAGAGCAATAGTGTCAGTTCTGGAACAACAATACCAAACTAACCACTTACCCTAGAAGGGCTTGAAGAAAGGCAAACATGTGTTCCAAACATTTGTAGATTCAGAGAAAGCTTTTAATAATATTGTCTTTACAACCCTTATTGAAATTTCCAAGGTAGTGGGTGTGACATGCAGTGAGTGAAAAGTTATTTATGACTTCAGAAATCAGACTGCAGTTACAAGAGCTTAATGACATAAAAGACGGTTGTGGTCAAGAAGAGAGTGGGACAGGAAGGTAGTTGATCTACAGTTTTATTCATTCTACAGTTACTTTTATGGTGTGCAAACCACTGTGCAGTGGATGGCAGAAGATATTTTCCACTGCACGTTGTTGCAGTTTTCGTGCATTCCATTCACATATGTATAGTGGGAAGAATGATTGTTTAAATCCTGTTTACACACTGAATTAGTCTAACCTCATCTTTGTGACTGCTGTGGAAATGGTACATAGTGGGTTGTAGTATATTCCTAGATTTATCACTTGAAGCTCATTCTACCAACATAATAAGTAGGTTTTCACAGGGGAGTTTTTGTCAATATTAAAGCATTTATCAGTTAAGTACTTTCTGAATATTCATGGCACTCTCCCAAAGGTCAAACAAATCTGTGACCATTCATGCTTCCCTTTTCTGTATATGTCAATTATTTGTCACAGTTCCCACACAATGTATGCAGCGTCATTCATAGACTGACTGCATTTCCCTCATTATCTGCCAATGAACCTCATTCTGTCAACCTACTTTACATATGATTGAGACTCTGTCATTGTTCTAAGAGGGTGATTCAAATGAAAATCTTAAAAGTGTAGTAATATTTTTAATTGGAACAGTGGACAAAACACTTGCATGTCATTTTTCAATGTAGTCTCCCTGATGCTGAATGCATGTATTCCACAAATTTGGATGTGCATAGATACCAAGATGAAAGAATTATTTTGGTCTTGTGTGTAGCCAGTCGTGCACTGTGGTTTTCACCTCTTTATCACTTCTGAAATGCTTATGTACCGTTGCTTGTGAGTGTGCATTTAACAGGTGATTCTCTAGGAGTGTGGTCTGGTGAATGAAGAAGATGTATCAGACATTCAAATTTAATTTCCTGAATTATCTCAATCTCTTAAGGACTGTGTGCAATTTGGCATTGTCTTGCTGTAGCAGTATTCTTAAAGTCAAGAGTCCTCATCATTTACTACTGATTTCTCAGCATTTCTGAATAAGTAGTTCTAGTTACCATCACTCCACAACCTACATAATGCTCCAGAATTATTCCATTTGCATTCCAGTAGAGAATGAGCATGACTTTTCCAGCAAACACCTGAGTGTTGATATTTTTGGTTTCGGAAATGAGGTGTGTTGCCATTCGTCGCTTGAATTTTTCATTTCTCATTGGTGAAAGTGGACCCAAGTCTCATTGATTGTAACAATTTTTCTCAGAAATGCACCTTCACAGCCACTGACGTGATGCTCTTTCGATTCGACAGTCAGCTGACATGGTATCCAACTCAAAAACATCTTATCGAACTGCAGTACATTGTGAACAATATTCTGTGCTGAACCAATATTAATCTTCAAACTTGTAGCTATTTTGTTCAGAGTCGGGCGTCTATTATCTTTTGCAAGCTGCTCCTCTAACTCAGTGTTCTCATCCGTTACTACACAGTGAGCCTGCACTGGTCTTGGGGCATCCTTAACAGAAATTAGACCACTTTCAAACGTCCTACACCACTCATACCCTTGGTGCAATGACAAACGCAAACCATCATACTGCACTGTCTTTCTGTTATGAATTTTGATACCACACTACAGAAACAATGCATCGCAGTCTTGCTCATTTGCAGTGCATGTTGACAGGGAAGCAGCCATATTGTTGTGGATGGTGCTGTCTTCTGTCTGTCGTTCTGAACCCCAAGGAACACTACTGCCACCTACCAACTCCAGAGCACAACTTTCCGAAATTTTGTTGAACTTCTAAGGCTTCACTTTCAATCACCCTCATATTTTGTATCGGTACATCCATTTATCTCCACAGATTCTGATTGTCACTCATGGTACTACAGTTATATAGTAGTACATATTTTTGTTTTGTGAAGTGCACAATTTCATATTGCAAACATTTAAAAACAAGTAGCCAAGCTATATACCACTTTTAAATATTCTAAAGGTCTGACTGAATGTTTGGGCAGCTTCTCTTGGACAATACTTCATTACAGATAACTGTATCATCCACAAGAAGCCAGAGGTTAATAATGTAGATGAGGCCACAAATGTACAATAAAAACGACGACAGTCCTGACCCATTTTCCTAGTGCACACCAGATTTCACTTCTACATCTGTCAATAACTCTATGCCAGAGTTAGCACACTAGCTGTGTGCTTCCTATCAAAGAATCCTCAGCACAGTCATAAATTTTTCCTTACTCTCCAATGGTCCTACTTTTGATAATAACCATAAGTGTACAGAGTCTTATGCATTTCAGAAATAGAGAAGTACTGAATCTACACGACGTCATTGACCCAAGGCTTTCACTTGAGTGCAGTGGACAGTATGTTGAGAAGATGAATATCAACAAAGCAAAACAATGTAATGGTATAGAGGCAAATTAAATCAGGGAATTATGTTAGGAAATGAGACGCTACAAGTATTGTGAATTTTGCTATTTGGGCAGTGAAATGGTTTTCAAAGCAGAAGGGCAATTAAATGCAGACTGGCAATAGCAGTTTATGAAAAAGAGGGCAGGTTAACATCCAATTTCAGTTTAAATGCCAGGAACGTTTCTAAAATTATTTTACTGTAGTAAATGATGTGTGTGATCAGCATTTCAGACGACAAGAGAATAAAAGCTTTTGATGTGTATGTAAGAATGGTGTTGACCAAATAACAAATTAGCAGATAATGAAATGAACTGGGTAAAAAGAAAATTTATTGAATAACTTCGTTGAAAGATGGGTTCAGTTGAAAGGACCCAACGAAAGCTATCAAGGAATTGTCAGTATGGTAATGCAGGGCAATGTGAGGTGTAAATATGACAGAGGGAGATTAAGGCTTCGGTAAAGAAAAGGGTTCAGATGCAAGTATGTGGTAGTTTCGCAGATATGAAGAGGCTTGCACAGATTGGACTTACAAGGAGAGCTGCATCAAACTAGTCTTGAAGACAGGAACAACAACAACAACAACAACAACAACAACAACAACAACAACAATGGAAACAGTCATTTCAAGGTTTCATGTTCCAAACTTTTGAGAGTGAAACGTGATTCCTTCAGTAGCTCTCTATCTACAACCCTATACTTTATTTTGTACCTGCTATGGAGTAGTTCCTGCTTCCATCAAAGCTGCTGCACAGTGATTGTGTATGGCAGAGCATCCATCCCATCACAAGCTGTTCTTCTAGGATTTGAAGAACAAATATCTTGAGCTGGAAAGATAATATACAAAGAAAAAATGAAATATTGGTGGCAGGCAATGAAAACCTCATAAATACATTTTGTTAAATTTTGCAGTTGAAGCAAAAATAGTTTCTGAAAAGAATACTATAATGTAATACAGGAAGTTGCTAAATGTGTAAATATATAAGAGAAGCCTAGTTATTGACAGATTAGAGAAATCTATGCTGTTTCAAAACACTCTTTGATTATGGAGTTACTGGTTACTGGAAGTTAGTTTTCACAGACAGATGGAGTTAAGAGGCCTAACATCGATTTGTGAAACGTTAGTTTGACTTTTATGACATGAAAAATTGCCAAATACAGGTCTTGTTGCCTTGGGAACACTGAAGATGGCAGATGGGACAGTTTGAATTCACGGAAGCTGTTTGTGCAACACTGAATCTGTTGAATCCTTCACTTGTTGGGTGTCCATAAAAGGGCAGTTGTAATAGTAGAAGAAGAAGAAGAAGAAGAAGAAGAAGAAGAAGAAGATGAATAAATCTAACAGTGATGTAATGATAAGTTCTGTGAAGTTTGGAATGTAGGAGATGAGATACTAGTGAAAATAAAGCTGTGAGGGCAAGCCATAAGATGGGCATGGATCCCTCAGTCAGTGGCACTTGCTTGCGAAAGGTAAAGCTCCCAGCTTTGAGTCCTGATCTGGCACGTAGTTTTGATCTGCCAGCAAGTTTCATGTTTGTAAGTTGTACCAATATAATGATGAGTTTGGAAATCATTGCATAATTTGTACTGTTATAGTGATTAAGTGTCTCTCATTAGACGTTGCTTCATGTAATGTTCACATTGAAACTCAGGTCATTGATAGTGAGACACTTGTACCTATAATAATTACTGAAGGTATAAGGGCAACAAAAATTAGTATAATGATTTACATGTTCAGTAAACTACATATATAGGTAGTATTATTATTTTAAATGGGGACCTGGTAACATATAATTCTGGGGAGGAGGATGTAGTGGAACTGTAGCTGAAGCTTAGGATAGTTGAACTAGTACTGGATAGATAGAATAGTTTGTGATGGGAGGTACTGTGCACAGTTTGTGGTCTCTTTAAGAAACTCCAAATGAGACTAACATTCTATGTAGTACACATAAAACAAAGCGTAGTATTATAGACAGGGATGTTAAATTAATCTAGGTGGCTGTTGAGAGTAATGGGATGCCTTCACTTATTACTGTAACAGAATATTATTCAAAGACATCTCACAAAACACAAAGAAATTGCAGTCAATTGTAAAGGCAGTAAGTGGCACAAAAGTTAGTCCAGGCACTTATGGACGACACAGGAAATGGAGTGGAGTGTGGCACATGAATAGCAGAAATGATGTGCAGTGTTTCAGAATGTTCCTTTACTAAAGAAAATCCAGGAGTAGTGTCCCTATTTTACACTGATCTCCAGGAAGGGTAGGAGAAGAGATCCAGAAAAGACAAACACAATCACTGTAAGATACCTTGAGATAACTTGTACAGAATGAACCTCCCCCCCCTTGCCCCCCTCCCCCCTTGCCCCCCCTCCCCCCTTGCCCCCCCTCCCCCCTTGCCCCCCCTCCCCCCCTTGCCCCCCTCCCCCCCTTACCCCCCTCCCCCCTTGCCCTCCTCCCCCCTTGCCCCCCTCCCCCCCTTGCCCCCCTCCCCCCTTGCCCCCCTCCCCCCCTTGCCCCCCTCCCCCCTTGCCCCCCTCCCCCCCTTGCCCCCCTCCCCCCTTGCCCCCCTCCCCCCTTGCCCCCCCTCCCCCTCCCCCTCCCCCCTTGCCCCCCCTTGCCCCCCCTCCACCTCCCCCCTTGCCCCCCCTCCCCCTCCCCCCCTTGCCCCCCTCCCCCCCCCCCCCCCAAGGCAACAGGTAAGGATTCCAAAAGTATCAGTCCTACAGAATGCAAGTTCTGCGTTTCTTGCACACTGCCCTGAAAGCCATGGCTCAAGGCTGTCAGGTTGGTGCAATATTTCTTGACTTGTGAAAGCATTTGACAAAAAAATGAAACAATGACCATATATGGCAAGGCTAGTCAACCTGTTTTTACCTTCTGTTGAATTTTTTATCTCCTGTTGGTAATAAAATTTTTTACCCACCCATCAGTTCTACAGTAATGGTGACTTATAAACTAAGAAAGTAACAATTACGTAACAATAATTACTTAACAAATAATTTGTCAGAATTTTATGAAAACCTAATAGAATACCAGTTGGTGGGTGGTAGTGATCTGATTGACTATCACTGATATATGCTATCCATTGAAGATTGTGAGCAGATGGAAGATTTCTCATTAGGCTGGATGCAGCACATTATTTTAAGTAGTGAGTCATCGCCAGATGTAGATGTATCTTCAGGCTCGTCCAGGGATATATGTTGGGGCTCCTGTTGTTAATGTGGTATATTAATGAACAGAGAAATAGTATTAACAGTAATCTCAGTCTTTTTGCAGGTGTTGCAATTACTGATAATAAAGTAGTACATGATGAAAGATGCACAAACAAGGTGTGTGAAAAAAAGTAAAGAGACTGATTATTTATCTACCAAGCTTTTATATTTCTTGAACAATAATACTGTCCCTTTCAAAGTAGCTCCCTTTGACAGCTGTACCCTGGTGGAGTCATCACTTCCAGTCTTGATAGTGGCATTGAAAGGCTTAAACTGTTACAGCTTTTAATGTGATCAGTCATGTTCTTTTGAATGATCTGCAAGGTCCCAAAATGATTTCCTTTTAAGACATTTTGCAGTTTCAGGAAAGAGAAAAGTCACAAGGAATCTAATCAGGAGAATGGGGGGCTGTAGAATACTAGGAATGCCTCTTCAGATCAAAAAGTTCGTGATGGAAGGGGTTGTGTGACATGGGGCATTGTCATGATGAAGCATTCATTTGTAATCAGTGTCTAGTCTCCCTTGATTCACACTTTTCCTGGGCCTTTCATCTTTGTAAAACAATTGACAGGCAGTTTTTCCTGGAGAGAGTGTTATAACTTCAAGTTAAATAAATATATTTCAAGGACGACACAATACATGTAATTCGCAGATCAAGTAAACAAAGTACGACGTGTGTACACTTTAACAGTCAAATCAGAACTGAGTCTGAGTCTAGCGGCTGCTCGCGGCTGGCCGCTTAGGTGGCCTTGCTGCGGTGGCACTTTGAAAGATTCGCGATTCACAACACTTTTCCCCCTCTTACAATTTTTGCACAGATCTTGATGGAGGTGGCCTGTAGATTTCTAACATCCATAGGTGTTGTTTGACTGGCCATAAAGCCTTGAGGAGGAGGCTTCCTGTATGGACGGATGTGTCCCCGATGATAACAGGTTGAAATGACAGGAGACGTGGGGGTTGCATCTGCTGGGGCCCCATGCACCAATCTGCCTGTTGCGGCAAGTCCGGTTGTTATAACAGGAGACAAGGGTGATGTGTCCGCGTCCGTAGGAGAAGGAGGCAAATAGAGTTGTTCTAACATTTGGTTCCTGCATGGGCACATCTCCTGTTGGCGTCAGTTCTTGTGGTGGCACTGAGATGATGGTGAGAGGACTGTGTTGTGAGTAATGAGATATTCCAGGATCCTGAGTGTCAGGTAGAGCCGAAGGTGGTGTAGCGGCATCCGGAACAGGTGTTGCCGGCTCACAAGGCTGAAGCTGGTCCAAATGACGCACTGCAACACCCGTGTCCATCTGGATATCGTACAGGCATCAGCTACAGTGTTGTAAGATGTGGCCAGGACTCCATTTTGGCTGCCTACCATATCCCCGTACCCATACACGGTCGCCGGTGGTGAACTGGCCAAGCAAAGGCATCCGCGGCCGTGAGGTGGGAGGCTGCAGAAGAGGAAGTAGCATGCAGGGCAGTCGGCCATGTAAGTGCTCAACCGGGCTGTGGTCGCCAATGGGGGTGAAATGGTAAGAAGCCAGAAATTGGAGAAGCACATCATCAGCAGCAGCAGAAGAAGTCAGCAGTTTCCTCATATGAGCCTTAAATGTGCAGACCAGACGTTCAGCCTCACCATTTGACTGTGGATGGAATGGAGGGGCCATGATGTGCATGACGCTGTGATGGGCACAAAAATCAGCAAAATCAGGAGAGGCAAATTGTGGGCCATTATCAGTAACGAGAGTAGAGGGAAGGCCTTCCAAAGAGAAAATGCGAGCTACAGCTTTTGTGGTTGCCACGGTGGTAGGCGACGGGCAACGGACAATGAAAGGAAAGTTAGAGTAGGTGTCAGTAGTGAGACACCAATAAGCACCTAAAATAGGTCCCGCGAAGTCAGCATGAATACGCTACCTGGGCTTCTCAGGCAAAGGCCATGGTGACAAAGATGACTTCGGTGCGGTGGCCTGGGACGCACAAGGGCCGCAGGCAGCGACCATATGTGCGATTTCTGAGTCAATGCTGGGCCAGTACACATGACAGCGCACCAGAGATTTCGTGCGAGAGACACCCCAGTGCCCTTGGTGAAGGAGACGCAATACCGAAGCATGCAAAGATGCAGGTACCACAACACGCAGTGAAGCATTTTTTGTGGAAAGGAGGATAACACCATCCCTATGTGTGAGGTGGTAACACAAAGCGTAGTAGTTCCGCAATCGATCAGAAGTCTTAGCGGACATATGATCTGGCCAACCCTTCTGAATACAGTGTAAAACCTGGGAGAGGGTAGGGTCAGAACCCATAGCAGCCACCAGCCGGTCCCCAGTGAAGGGGAACCCGTCCACAACCCGCTGCTCGGGCACATCCAGGTGGAAACACAAGAGTTCATCCCTATCGAATGCCAGATCAGGACCCATGGGAAGGCGAGACAGTGCATCAGCATTTGCATGTTGAGCTGTCAGCCGGAAATGAATCTCATAATTGAAACGAGACAAGTAGAGAGCCCAACACTGGAGGCGGTGTGCAGCCTTGTCAGGAAGTGACGTTGATGGATGAAACAAGGAAACAAGTGGTTTGTGGTCCGTAACATGATGAAATTAGGATCCATTGAGGAAAACACCAAACTTATGAAGAGCATAAATAATGGCCAAAGCTTCTTTTTCAATTTGAGAATACTTTTGTTGGCCATCTGTGAGCGTTTTGGAGGCATAAGCAATGGGTTGTTCAGAACCGTCAGAAAAATGGTGGGCAAGGACTGCACCAATTCTGTATTGAGAGGCATCCATGGCAAGAACAAGATGTTGGCCAGGTTGATAAGTAGCCAGGCACGGGTCCTGTTTCAGCATAGTCTCCAATTTCTGGAACGCCACACCGCATGACACGGACCAGTGAAAAGGCATGTTTTTATGCAACAGGCAATGCAACAGCTGAGCCACCGAAGCAGTAGACGGTAGAAACCTGTGATAGTATGCTATTTTCCCCAAGAAGGCCTGCAGTTCCTTAACAGATGTAGGGGGGGAAGGGCATCGATTGCAGCGACAGTTTGCTGAAGTGGACAAATACCATACCAAGAGAGTTGAAACCCCAAGTACGTGATAGAGGCTGGAAAAAAATTTTGATTTCTGCAAATTGCACTTAATGCCAGCAGTCTCTAAGACATGTAAAAATGTCGTGTTGGCAGAAGAGCCAACAACTTGTTACTAGAGGAGCCCGAAATGCACGCATCTTAGCTCATGCAGGCTGCCGTGAGGAGGGAAGAACTATACTGACATGAGGTCTGGAACATGACAAGGAATTAGAATTCAGAAAGCGGATGTAATTAGTTTCATACTTAACTTTAATCCATTAATGATGAACATCGCTCTTGACAGTACATGAGTCACAATATTATCTGTTCAGAAGACATAGTAACTGAATATGGCGCCTTGTTAGGTCGTAGCGAATGATGCAGCTGAAGGCTATGCTAAACTGTCGTCTCTGAAAATGCTAGCAAAGTTGGCTGTACAACTGCGGCGTGTGCTAGGGCATCTCTCTAGACTAGACCTGCTGTGTGGCGGCGCTCTGTCTGCAATTACTGATAGTGGCAACATGCCGGTCCAACATATACTAACGGACCGCGGCCGATTTAAAGCCTACCACCCAGCAAGTGTGGTGTCTGGTGGTGACACCAAAAAAAGTGTGCAGAGATTCTGAAGATGTTCTTCAGTGGTGGAGACATTGACAACAATGTAGTCCATGTAATTTATACACCCAGGGACAGTGAGCAATAATTGTTCCAAGAATCGCTGAAAGAGAGCAGAGGTGCTGGCAATCCCGAATGGCAATAGTTCGTATTGATAGAGGCCAAAAGGCATGTTAAGGACCAGAAACTGCCGGGAAGCAGCATTGTGGGGAAGCTGATGATAGGCTTCTAACAGGTCAAGTTTAGAAAAATACTGGCCTCCAGCAAGTTTAGTGAACAGTTCTTCAGGTTGAGGCTTAGGGTAAGTGTCGATGAGGCATTTAGTATTTACAGTGGCTTTGAAATCGCCACAGAGATTAATATCACCATTGGGCTTAGCAACGACAATGACAGGAGAGGACCACTTACTGGAAGTGACAGGAAGCAGGACCCCTGAAGCAGTGAGACGATCCAGCTCCCGTTTGACCCGATCACGAAGGGCCACAGGAATGGGCCAAGCCTGAAAAAACTTAGGCTGAGCAGTGGATTTGAGCATGATATGAGCTTCAAAGTCGTTTGCACAGCCTAACCTAGGACAAAAAAAGGACAAAAAATGTCATTGACAAGGAATCCAATTGAGCATAAGGAATAGCATCAGAGACGATATTGACAGTCATCTATGGAGAACCCAAAAACACGACTGGCATCGAAAACAAAAAGATTCTCCGCATTACTATGGTCGACCACAAATGTGGGAACAATGCAAACTACAGATGTAAGATACCTCAGCATCAAGTTGTCCCAAGAGAAAAATCTTCTGTTTATTGTAAGTCCATAATTGCCTAGTGACAGGTAGCAGGATTGGAGAACCCAACTGAAGATACGTCTGAGAACTGATGATAGTGGCAGCAGAACCAATATCCACCTGCATGCGAATATCCCGACCCAGTATTTGGACAGTGAGGAATAACTTCCCTGAAAGGGAAGAAGTACTATTGACAGACAACAAAGAAGCAGAATCAGCGTCATATTCATGAACATCATGTATGAGGTCAGATTTGCAAACGGATGACACATGACTCTTCTTTGTGCATTTGTGACACACGGACCAACGCTGTGGACAATCCTCTCGTGAATGTTTTGTAAAACACTGCGTACATGAAGGAAGTTGCCGTGGGGTTTGCTGCAGTTTCTTAGAGGTTTGTTTACGGCTAGGCTGAAGCTGCACTTGGGAGCATACTGCGGCCATGTCGGCTGGTGGGGACACACCGCATGCTTTGTCAACAGCTCACAGAGATTGTACATCCCCGATGTCACCCTATGCCTCTATTTGTGCTCATGCAGCGCGAAAAATTTCAAAAGCCTGAGCAATGTATAGGACTTCATCTAGAGTCGGATTTGCCAACTGAAGGGCACGTTGCCTGACTTCTTGTCGGGCGCCGACCAGATAATAGCATCCCGTACCATGGAATCGGCGTAGGATTCTTTGTGAACGTCAGTAAAATATCAACACTTTCAACTAAGGCCATGAAGTTCAGCAGCCCAAGCATGATAGGATTGATTTGGTTGTTTTTGACAATGATAAAAGGCAACACGATAGGCTACCATATGCGTATGCTTTTGAAAATATACGGACGGAAGTGAGCACATTTCAGCAAAGGACATAAACGCAAGATCTTTCAAAGGAGACAATTGCGACAACAACCGATACATTTGAGGTGAAATTCATGAAAGGAAAAGAGACTTATATGTTTGGTTGTCCAAGACATGAAATGCCAAGAAGTGCTGTCGAAGACGTTTTTCGTAATCAGACCAGTCTTCTGCCGTCTTATCGTAAGGAGGAAAAGGAGGGAGAGACCATGACAAGAGACACCCCGCATTGGATGCCATGACAAAATTACAAATCGCATTTGTGAGAAGTGTTTGCTGTTCAATGAGACCTTGCAATAGTTGACTTAATTAGCCATGGAAACCTGTGGGTCAACAATGAAAAAGAAAAATTTACTACCTCGTCGCCAATTGTCCGAGTCTAGCGGCCACTGGCTGGCTGGCCGCTTAGGTGGCGCTGGTGCTGCATGGCTGGCAGACAGCGCCGCATGTGGAGGACGCGCGTAACTGCGCAGCGGCACTTTGAAATATTAGTGAATCACAACAGAAGGGTTGTGGAAATCTCTGTGCCACTCCTCACTTTGCTGCTTTGTCTCAGGATCATACTCCAAAATCTAGGATCCATCACCTTTGATCACATAACTGTATCATTTGTGGTCATTGGTAGGCCTCTAAAAATCAGTGCACATATTTCTTCTGCTGAATTGGAGTTTTTAGCACCATTTTGGTGCAAACCTTTTACATGTACAAAACTTCAGTCAAAATTTGATGTATGGTGAAAGTGTTCAACAAGTTGCCCACCATCCTTATTGTTAAACGTCAATTTGATTTCTGACGAGTGTACAAATATTAGACTTTTCATTAGTCTTTGAAGCTGAAAGTCTCACTGAGTGAAGTTTATCTTCAAGTTGTTCTCAGCTTTCCAGAAATGATTTGTGCCAGTGAAAAAGGGGTGCTCTTGATAAGAAATGTTCCCCTTAGGCCTGTTTCAACTTTTCAAATGTCACATTTCTGCATTCCACACATTAAACTGTGCTGTTCCATATTCATAGCACACAACAAAAACCCGACTTTGCTGATAGCACTCTCAAAGATAATGTGACAGCTATACAGATCTGTAATTTGGACTGAGCATCTGGAAGGTATGATTACACCAATCCACACAAGAACAACAACACAGCATTCCTAGATCACTTGCAGTGTTGTCAGTCTTATTGCTTTTCCCACACACCTTCCATCTTCAATGAAATGTTGCTAAGTTTTAATAGTGCTAACATTGTGTAACATACTGTCAAGATTTATGATATTAGTGATACTACTCAAAGTTGTTAAAGACTTGGACGCTATGCATGCACAATTTAAAAAATCTTTGTCACCCTTCTGATTTGCATGGTGCATTGTGATAATTATATGGAAGTACACAGCCATTTTCTGTATCAGTTTGCTGTCATTCATTAGAAGATGAACAACCTTAAGTACAAGTATTCTCTTATGATGAACTAAAATTATTATAATCTGCTTCAGAAATACTTTCTGTTCATCCAAACAAACTTATACAATTAAACTGAATTTGTATTTGTACTTCTATGAATTGTGAAGCAGTTCGGTGATTTCTTTCGAGAATCAGTTTCTCTCACCACGTAAAACTAAAGTGACACACCTCATTGCTGTACATTGTCGTATAAGAAGTGAGCAAATATTAAATCCTTTCTTCAACTTTTTAAACATGTCACATTTGTATATTGCTTTAAATGTCTAGAAATTTAAAACTGAGCACTTCACATTATGGAGAAATGTAGTGTCCTGTGATTACGCTGTCAGTGAGTTGTGATCTGAATTGGTCAACATGTACAGATACTTGTGTAGCAGTTTGTGGAATGATTACATAAGCATATTCATCAGTGAATCAAGTGGCAGACTTTTTCACAAAATACTAGAGAACTGAGTAAGTCTATATAAGAGACTGATTGCAGAACTCACATCAGGCATGTGGAAGCTGTATCAGAGATGAGTAACAGGAATATTGATTATATAAAGGGAAGGGTAGCAGAGATAGTGACAGGTAGGTGGACACATGGAAGGATATGATGGATATACTAACTGGGGTGTTCAGTAGTTCTGGCAGTTGTGCCAGTGGAGAAGAGATGTACAAAACAATTCTTATCAGGGGTACAATCAGAACCGCTCACTCACTGAAACTGACAATCTCTTTTAGACGATTTACCACTCAGCATTCGCTTGACAAATTAAATGAAGGAAAAGTGCTTTGCCTTCTTCATTAAACATCATTATACCTGTATTTTCAGGTTATTTCAACATTTACTGTAAAATTTTTAATGATTTTGTCTTTACTTTTTTTGCAGTTTTAATATTTTGGGGTCCTACATTACAACTTGTGTATTTCTATACCATCAGTGTTTAATTTCTTGAAAGTGCTGAGTATGCAAGGATAATTGATCATTTCCTTTCACATAATTTGCTGTCAAATGTACAGTTCGATTTCAGAACTGTGCTAACAACTGAAAACGCTACAATGCTATATTACGCTGAAGTGCCAAAGAACCTGGTACAGGCATATGTATTCAAATGCAATTATATGTAAACAGGCAGACTGTGACACTTTGGTTGGTGCCACCTATATAAAAGAAGTGTCTGGAGCAATTGTTAGATCGGTTACTGCTGCTATGGCAGGTTATTGAGATTTGTGTTTGAACGTGATGTTATAGTCGGTGCACGAGCGATGGGACGCAGCGTCTCCTATGTACTGATGAAGTGGGGATTTTCCTATATGATCATTCCACAGGTGTATCGTGATTATCAGGAATCCAGTAAAACATCAACTCTGACAGCTGCACCCGGAAAAATATCCTGCAAGAAAAGGACCAACAACAACTGAAGAGAATCATTCAACATGACAGAAGTGCAACCCTTCCACAAATTGCTGCAGTTTTCAATGGTGTACCATCAACAAGTGTCAGCATGTGAAACATTAAATGAAACATCATCAGTATGGACTTTCGGAGCTGAAGGCTCACTCTTGTATCCTTCATTGCATGACACAAATATTTATGCCTCGCATGGGCCTGTCATAACTGACATTGGACTGTTGATACTGGATACATGTTCCCTTGTCAGATGAGTATTGTTTCAAATTGTACCGAGCAGATGGACGTGTATGGGTATGGAGACACTCATGAACCTATGGACCCTCCTCATCAGCAGGGGACTGCTGAAGCTGGTGGACACTCTTTAATGGTTTGGGAAATTTTCTATTGGAGTGATATGTGACCCCTGACGTGTCTAGATATGACTCTGTCTGACCACCTGCACTCATTCATGCCCATTGTGCATTATGACAGACTTGGGCAATTCCAGCAGGACAATGCGACACACCACGTTTCCAGAATTGCTACAGAGTGATCCCAGGAACACTCTTCTGGGCTTAAACACTTCCGCTGGCCACCAAACTCCCCAGATATGAGGATATCTGGGATGCCTTGCAACGTGCTGTTAAGAAAAGATCTCCATCCCATCGTACTCTTACAGATTCTTGGTATCAGTTCCCTCCAGCAATACTTCAGATATTTGTTGAGTTCTTGCCACATCCTGTTGCAGCACTTCTGTGTGCATGCAAGGGCCCTGCAGGATATTAGGCAGGTGTACCTCTTTCTTTGGCTCTTTGGTGTATTTCCTCTTTGGGGTACTGGATGGATAAAACAAAAGGTTTCAAACACTAGTCACCTTACTTAATTAAGGCATTTGATTGTGTCAATCACAAAATTTTGCTCCAGAAGTTGGTCCATTGTGGAATGTGGGGAGTGGCTCACAATTTGTTGATCTCCTTAAGAACAGAACAGAAGGTCGTTCTTCATAGCACTGAGAATTGCTACGATGTGGAATCAGAGTGAGGCACAGTTAAATGGGGGGCGACATAGGGTCAGTTCTGAGGCCACTCCTGCTCCTTATTTATATAAATGATGTGCCTTGTAGCACTAGAGATCAGAGGCAATTCTAGGTCAGTCAAGCGGTGGACAAATGATGTGGTGGGAAGGGAGTAAGGGGTTTGGGGGAATGGAATATCGCTTAACAAAAGAAGAGTTGGGGGTCCTCCACAAACAAAATGTTAAAATTTGGTGTTGCCTAATGTAGTTTTTGGTAACTGTTTTGGAGTTCAGGGTAAAATCATGTCTACAGAATGTGTGTGCCTAGGAAAATAATATGATTTGACACAGATGTCTGGCGATTTTGAAGGTTTTGTCCGGGGTCAGCAGTTTGTTTTGGCAGGCATACCCAGCATATTTAGCTTTCTTGATTATTGTAAGTGGTACTCAAATGTGGGTCACTCCAAAAGAAATGAACACTATTTTCTTAAAATCCATCTTTTATTCTACATGTTTGAAAGTTTTACAGTGTGTAGATATATCCATGAGGAACAATATTTTCATTTCTCCACATAATTTCCACCCCTCTCAACTGCCTTATGCCATCATGGAACCAGCGCCTATATACTCACATGGTAAAATTCTGGACCAACCTGTTGGAGCCACTGTTTGGCAGCATGTGCAAGGGAGTCATCATCTTCAAACCTTGTTCCACAAACAGAGTCTTTCAGTTTCCCAAGGAGATAATAATCACATGGAGCCAGGTCAGGACTCTAAGGCAGGTATTTCAGTGTTGTCCATCTGAGTTTTGTGATCGCTTTCATGGTTTTTTGACTGACATGTGACCATGCATTGTCATGCAATAGGAAAACATCCTGCTTTTGCTGATGTGGTCAAACATGAATCTGTCGAGCTTGAAGTTTCTTCAGTGTCATCACATATACATCAGAATTTATGGTGGTTCCACTTGGCATTATGTCCACAAGCAAGAGACCTTCAGAATTGAAAAACACCGTAGCCATAACTTTTTGAGCAGAAGGTGTGTGTTTGAATTTTTTTTTCTTGGGTGAATTTCCATGATGCCACTCCATCGATTGCCTCTTCGTCTCTGGTAAAAGATGATGGAGCCATGTTTCATCACCAATCACAATTCTTCCAAAAAATTCATCTCCACCATTGTCGTACTGTTCCAAAAGTTCACTTCATACCAATTTTCTTGTTTCTTTGTGAGCCACTGTTGACATCCTGGGAACCCACATGGCACAAACCTTTTTCAACGCCAACACTTTCAATATTCTGCAAACACTTCCTTCCCCTATCCCAATGTAGCGTGACAATTCGTTCACTGTGATGTGTCTGTCAGCAGTCTGTCTGTCTGTCAGAAGGGGTATACACTTCTTTCCCCCTAAGGTAAGTCTTTCCGCTCCCAGGATTGGAATGACTCCTTACCCTCTCCCTTAAAACCCATAACCTTTCGTCTTTCCCTCTCCTTCCCTCTTTCCTGATGAGGCCACAGTTTGTTGCAAAAGCTTGAATTTCATGTGTATGTTTGTGTTTGTTTGTGTGTCTATCGACCTGCCAGCACTTTTGTTCGGTAAGTCACATCATCTGTGTTTTTAGATATATTTTTCCCACGTGGAATATTTCCCTCTATTATATTCATATCATTAATGAGAAATTAACATTGATGAGTGGTAAATGTGTAGAAGAGAGAAACTAACTTTGTGATGACTATAGATTGGATTAACTTAGATTTACTTTCATTCCAAGTGATCCATAGCTAGGAGATACTCCACGATGTAGAACATGTCAGAAACACAATAATACATGACAAATATTTACAACTCAAATAAATAAGCTAATGTCCATTCCACAGGTCCCAAGTGGAATGATCGTCATTCTTTAATGAACATTATATGAAAGAATCATTTTACAAATACTAATGCACTGAATTTAAAATAAAATTTTTTTTTTAAATTTATTTATTAGGTAATAAACGTGTAATACAACTACTAAAATATTTACAATGAGAAATTCAGCAATGGAATAGGAGGAGTTGGCCACAGATAAATTCTTTAGGCTTCTCTTAAACTGAATTTCATTGGTTGTTAAGCTTTTCATGGCTGCTGGCAAGTTATTGAAAATGTGTGTTCCTGAATAATGCACACCTTTTTGCACAAGACTAAGTGACTTTAAATCCTTGTGAAGATTATTCTTATTTCTAGTATTGATTCCATGAATTGATCTGTTGGTTTGAAAAAGTGATACATTTTTAATGACAAATTTCATTAAAGAATCAATATATTGGGAAGCAGTAGTTAGTATCCGTAGTTCCCTAAACACATTTCTGCAGGATGTTCTTGAGTTCACACCACATATAACTCTGACTGCACGTTTTTTAGCCCAGATAACTTTAGCTTGGCCTGATGAATTACCCCAAAAAATAATTCCATATGACATTATGGAATGAAAGTAAGCATAATATGCCAGCTTTTTCACTTTTATATCCCATATGTCTGACACAATTCACATTGCAAATAGAGATTTATTAAGACGCTTCAGCAGTTCTGTGGTATGCTTTTCCCACTTGAATTTATTATCAAGCTGTAATCCCAAAAATTTAACACTGTCCATTTCTTCTATTTGCTTCTCGTCATATGTTAGGCATATACTTGTGGGACACCCCTTACAAGTTCTGAACTGCATATAATGTGTTTTTTCAAAATTTAGTGACAAAGAATTGGCTAGGAACCAGTGATTCATGTCCACAAATATTTTATTACCTGATCTTTCTAAGACTACATGTGATTTGCTATTTATTGCAATGTTTGTATCATCGGCAAACAAAATAAACTTGGCATCTGGTAATGTTACAGATGAATGGTCATTGATATACACAAGAAAAAGTAAGGGCCCAAAAATGGAACCTTGTGGGACCCCTCATGTAATTAGTGTCCAGTTGGATGATGCCTGATAGTTTGATACATGTCTCTTTCCTAATATCACCCTTTGTTTCCTGCCAGAGATATAAGATCCGAACCATTTTGGAACATTTCCCGTTACACTATAATATTCTAATTTACTTAAAAGGATATTGTGATTTACGCAGTCAAATGCCTTTGACAGATCACAAAATATACCAGTTGCCTGAAATCTTTGCCTAATGAATTAAGCACATTTTCATTGTAAGTGTAGATAGCCTTCTCAATATCAGAACCATTTAGAAATCCGAACTGTGACTTTGACAGTATGATACTTGAGATAAGATGGTTATGAATTGGATTGCGCATTACATTTTCTAAAATTTTTGAGAATGCAGGCAAAAGTGAAATTGGATGGAAATTTGATGCTATTTCTTTATCTCCCTTCTTAAACAGTGGCTTAACATCAGCATATTTTAACCATTCAGCAAATATTCCACTGTTAAACAACTGGTTACACAGATAGCTTAATATTTTACTTAACTCAGAATCACATTCTTTAATTAGCTTTGTTGATATTTCATCATACCCCATAGATGTTTTTGATTTTAAAGATTTTATGATGGACATTATTTCTGCTGGGGTAGTGAGGGTCAAATTCATATTACGGAAGTTACTTGAAATGTCTGGTCTGAGGTATTCCATAGCAGCATCTACAGAACCTGAAAACTCCATCTTTTCAGTAACAGTTATGAAATGTTTGTTAAATAGGTCTGCAACACTAGACACATCTGTTACCGATGTTTCATTTACTCTTAATGCTATTTGTCCCTCTACATGTCTGGTTCTACTGGTCTCCTCCTTCACTATATCCCATATTGTCTTTATTTTGTTATCTGATATGACTTTCTTTTCCTTGTAATATATTTGCTTTGATGTCCATATTAAAGTCTTTAATATTTGCAATATTTCTGGTAATGTGCTATAGCATCAACATCAGAACTGTTTTGGATTGACAGATACAGTTTTCGTTTTGTTTTACAAGATACCGCTATTCCTTGAGTAATCCATGGCTTCTTTGTAGACATTGCTCCAACCTTGGTACGTTTTTGAGGAAAACAGTGTTCAAATAAGGTAAGCACTTTATTAGCAAAAGTGCTATATTTTTCATTCATGCCATGAGCACTCTAAACACCAGTGCAGTGAATGTCTCTGAGGAGTGTCCTAAAATAACCAATTTTTGGCTTATTGATTACCCTCTTGAGCTCAGATTTAACAGATTTTATATCCTGTTCAGTGTTAACATTTAACAGAAGGGACTGCATGTCACAATCTGAGAGGCCATTGATTCTTGGTTTTGTAATATAATTTTGTTCATTGGACTTTTCTATAGAGATACTATCAATGGCTGTGTGAGAGCAATCGGCTACCCTAGTGGGAAACTTTACAGTGGGAATTAAGTTGAATGATAGTGTTACTAACCCAAATAAGTTCTTATTGGTAGAGTCATTAAGGAAATCTACATTGAAACCACCAGCAACCACTATTTCTTTGTTTTTGGTTGTTAAATGGGCCAGTACAGCTTCAAGGTGGTTTACGAACAGATTAAAGTTACCAGCAGATGCTTGATATACACTTAATATTATGGAGGATTTTTTGTGAAATTATACTTCTGTTTGCACAGCTTCCATATGCTGTTCTAGGCAAAATTTATGAATGTCTATGTTCTTAAATTTATGACAGTTCATGATAATTTTGGCAATTCCTCCTTTCTCCATTTCTGATCTACAAAAGTGAGATGCTAACCTAAACCCTGTAACACTTAAAAGTTCTATAACAGTAGTCACATGATGTTCAGAGAGGCAGATTATGTCAGCTGTGTTTGAAGACTAATTCATCTATGCAGACAATTAATTCATTAATTTTATTTCTCAGTCCTCAAATATTTTGATGCAACAAAGATAGCTGACATTTCACATTGACTGAGTTAACAGTGGGTAAAGTTAGAATATCTGCTGAGTGTTGAAAATTCTTAACCGATGGCTGTTTATGCTGATGCAATAAGCTAGAATTATGTTTCTTGGTTTCTTTCTCAAACTGAAGGTTTGTCTCAGTCCTAACCTCTCTTAAAATTTGCTTTCTTTCCGTCCTCCCTACCCTAAAAAAGGGTCTTTTCTGAACCCTATAACCAGTGGTATTTTATCACTCATGACAATGCCTCCTGCCCTTTAACTTTCTTGCTATTTTCCCAGCAAGTTTACCCATCCCCTTCCCGTTGAGGTGAAGGCCATGTCTAGTATAATCCCACCTATTGAGAGAATCAACAGGAACCACACCAGTGTGTGATCCTGCACCCGACATAAGCAACCGTTCCAACTCCAAATTAACTCTCTTGATAGAAGAGTTCAAATAAGGTCGGTCATGGCACCCAAGAACAGATACAAACTCAACACTAGTATGCTTCATTAGTAATGCAATCTTTGGCAGTTCACACTCTATACTGTACCCAGGATCTCTGTCAATACTATTGCCTGCCTCACCAACTATAACCACGGAGTCTTCCTTAGTGAAATCTTTGCAAAGTGATCCTAAATTCTAAATCCTCTGTCGCCTGCTCCAGACCAGCACTAGGTTGAAAAAAAAAATGGCAACCTGGTATTCTGATCCTAGTTCATCCTGAAAAAGTTGGCCAACACCTCTTCCATGGGAATTAGGTAGTAGTACATGGAGGCTTCTGAAAAACGATGCAAAGATGAAGTCAGAGGTGCCAAGAAATTTTGTGTGGAAAACTGGGTTAAATAATAAATAAAAAAAGTAAATAAAAATATAGTTTCCAAATTGGCTGAAACGGAGAAACAAAGGGAAGAGATACAAAATCAAAACCATAGATTATATAATATACCAAACAGTCTTTCATTTGTTAGTTTTAAGAAATTTAATAATTTTGAACCCTATGAGATAGGGCATCCACTGGATTTCAATATGGAATTTAATGATTTGCCTGAAATGTGAAATGGTAAAGAGAAAATGTAATTTGTGAGGGGCTTTTTGAAAGGGGATGCTTATGGATGGGCAGCTCACATAGCTGATAGTTGTACTTCATGGCAAAGCTTTGAGAAAGCGTTTTTAGATGAATATTGGTCGAAAGAGAAGCAGCAGAGAATTTTTAGTAAATTTTGGGGGAGGAGAGAGATTTGACTCTAGGAATGATACTGTGAAGGCTTCTGTCAGCTTTGGACATACAAACTGAAATATTTGGACAAAGAGCTAGGTAGTGAATTAATAATTATGGGTTTAGAAACTTCAGAAACTTAGATAATTGCTTGTACCTGCCCCTATGGGTAATATCAGTGATTTCTTGAATTATGTTGATAAAGTGTAGAGGGTGAAGCCATCAATGGAAGATGGTAGGAAGAATTTTGATGACTATAATCAATCAAGGAGAGAATTTCAGGTAAATAGGATGAACAGAACTAATTACAATAGAAATTCAAGGAATGGTTGGGTGGAGGATAGCCAGAATGGGCACAGAATTGGTAGGAGAAATTCAAGTAAAAGAAATTGAGGAGATGGCTTTAATTCTGAATCAAACCATTTAAACTAGATAATGCTCCAGTTTTGGATTGCACTAGAGAAGGTAGTGATGTAGAGCCAGTTGTGTATAATTGTGCTGTGATCACACATAAGGGTAATGTAAATGATAGAAGTAAGACAAGTGTAATTTATAATTGTAATGAGATGTTGAATGATGGTGTGGGGTAACAAATGTTCATTCTGAAAAAAGAGAGGAGGAAGTTATTGTAATAAAATAGTGATGAAACAGAGCATGTTGCTGTTGCTCAGGATGTCCAAAGTGTCAAAATGGATGTTAAATTTTTAAGAGAACATAAAGAATTCAGGTGTTCTGCTTTGTGGTCTAAACGGCAAACAAGGATCAACCAATTTGCCAAGTATTTGAGGACAGTATAAGCGGTAGTGGGTGTAATTCTGATAGTAGTTTTAATGATGATAGCAGTGACAAATCCAGCAGTGATGAGGGTTAGGTATTTCAATTTATAGTTGATAATGATGCCCATGCCATAAGTAAAGAAAGAGTAGAGGAGGATGATATTAGGCCTAATGAAGAGTCAGAGTTTGAGAGAGGTAATGAGGAAGAGGATGATGCTATCTGTCATTTTACTGTGTCTGATAATCAATTTTGTAAGCAGGATGATAGTTTTTCCAGGAAAAGGATTAATGAGGATTTGTTGTATGAAGAAGATCACATGATAAGTTAAAAGGGAGTGTGGCACCCTGTAATAACAGCAAGGGTACAAGGTATACAAGTTAAGTGTGTACTGGACAGTGGTAATGATTTGAATGGCATTTCACGGACATTTTTTGAATCTATCAAGAACACAGAGGTTATAATAGTGATGCTCGTTTCTGGAATAAAAAATTATTGGTGCTAGTGGCAAGCTATCAAAGAGTGTGAAACAAGAGATACTGTGAACAGTGGAATTGGCAGTACAGCTGTTGGAGTGCAATTTCTTGGTGATTCAAAATCTCAGCATTGATGTAATACATGGTATTGGTTCCATGTTGAAATGGTGTGTAAATGTAGATTTTTTGCTAGTAGTGAGTTTAGCTTTAAGTTCAACGGAAGTAGGGACGAAGTATCATTTTTGGAAGATGTGAACAAGTGTGTGGAAACTGAATCAGATTTGCCATTAAGAGTTTCGACTACAGAGCAGGTTACTGAGGAATAAGAGGAGGAGAGAGTGAGATTGGAGAGAATAAAGAGAGTTGAAGATGTTGAAGGTATTACAAACAATCAAAGGGAGGAATTAATGGGTATTCTCCCGAGCAACTGTAAGGCATTTTCTGACAGGCCAGGTTTGGTAAAATATTTTGAGTGCAAATTAAAGTTTAAGGATGATGAACCATTTTTTCAAGAAGCCTTATATTATTCCACTTTCAAAAAAGGAAACAGTGAGAAAACAAATTCAAAATATGGTCTCATGGGGGATTATTGAAAGGTCAAACAGCAGGTATAATAACCCACTTATGGTCGTAAAGAAGAAGAATGGTGGTATCAGGTTGGTTCTGGATGCCAGGAAGTTGAATGAAATTGTAATAGAGGAGAGTGACAGACCAGCTTAAGTAGATTAAATTTAGCAAAAGTTCCATGGATGTAAATTTCTGACTTCTTTTGATGTGACTCGTGACTGAGCTATTGACCAATAAAATAAGTCTATGTAGATGATGTCCTAGTAGTGACTGCAGAATGGTACAAGCACTGTAAGGTTATGAATGAAATACTGACAACTATGTATAGAGGAGGTATGAAACTAAAATTAAGTAAATCTTAATTTGTAAAGAAGGATATTTCATTTTTTGGACACAGGATTAACAAGGAAAGTATACAGCCTGATCCAGAAAAGTTTGCTGCTATTGCAGATTTCCCACCCCCCAAGGAACAAGAAGGATTTTAAAGCTATGTTTGGCTTCATATCAGATTGGTCATTTAACCATCCTTGCCCTGGTAATTAGTTGAAAAACGATGTGGTGTAGAATTGGACACGGTAATGTGGAGAGGCATTTCAGAGTTTGAAAAAAAATTAGTAAATAGTAAGAAGTTAGGACATCCAAATATTTCACTGCCTTTTTGTATGAGTACTGACAGAAGTTTATAGTGTTTGGGGGTAGAAATTTTCCAATTAATACTTACTGAGATGAGGGTTGAACACACAACTATTGCTTTTGCTATCAGAACATTACAGCCACATGAAAGGACTATTACATTCCAGAATTAGAGGCTTTGGCAATTACTCCTGGGTTTCAAAAGTTTGAGTACTATTTGCTTGGACTTGAGACCATAGTGTATATAGATCATAATGCTTTGATAAATGCAGGGTCCAGGGTGAAGCACACCAATTTCACTGTGTGGGCTGCGTATTTGCAACAATTTGATTTGGATGTAAGGTATGTAAAAGGAAAAGCCAATTTTGTGTCTCATGCATTATCTCACACCAGACAAGTGTATCCCCAATGTTTGCATAGTAGAGTAATATTGGAGTATGTGTATGTGGAGAAAGTGTTTGCACTGCAATCACCGACATAATGTAACTGCGGCGGAATAAGGGGAACCTGGCCGCATTCACCAAGGCAGATGGAAAACACTCCACAGGCTAGCTGGCACACTGGACCTCGACATTAAACTGCCGGGCAAATTTGTGCCAGGGACTGGTATGCTTTCCCACCCAGAAAGAAGTGTGTTAGACTGTACGGCTAACCAGGCCGGCTTAAATTGGTACCTTGGTTAAAGAATTTCTGTCTAAAACATAAGGTAAGGAGAAAATGAAAAGTGTGAACATATGAGGAGGATAATTAACATCTAAAGTAATCTGCTGATTGGTGCAGCAGTGGAGGCAATATGCAGTATGATCCATCTTGGATGCCAGGTCTTAATATTAATTGTGGTATAATAGATGTGTTTGTCTTCAATGGCATCAGTATATTGAGATAACAATTTACCTATAGAAGTGTGTCATGGTACAGCCTCATATAACATAAGGAAATTACAACTTTAAACATTGTTGCCTAGAGTAATTTGTGGAAATAATAAGCAAGATTTGTATGTATATCACACTTCAAGCTAAAATGTTAAGTAATTTAATGGAGAAAAGTGAAATAATAGACATTCTAAGTGATAATTTTGTCTGGTTGGTAATGAGCATTAAGTTTGCCATAGCATAAGAATCTTTTACTTTGGAGTGTTTTTCAGTAGAGTCAGTTTTGCATTAGGTAAGCAGAGCAGGTGTTTATTTATTAGATAATGAAATAATAAAAGAGTGAATAATGTTATTGACTTAAGGGTTAGGGAGCCTGTCTCTGCAGTTGGTATATTTTTTAATAATGTGCTCCACTAGTTAACTAAGTGAGAATGCAGCTGACAGACATGCTTGAGTAATGAAAAAGATAAATGTATACAAACAAATATGGTGTAAATATATTAATGATCTAACTGTGAAATAAGCAACATTGGGTACTGTTTATATTGTGCAATTCATGACACTGCAGCTGGGAATGAGAGATTAAAAGAAAGAGTAATATTTACAAGTCATATAAGGCTCCATTATTCAATCTATATGTTATCTGGAAACATCTATTTGTTTTCTGAGGAATTCTGAGATTAAAGTGGATACTGAAATGAAGAAAAGTAATTTTGCTGATTAGCTGATAACTGTGATGATAGACTGATGTAAATATTCTGACAGGTCAACTATTAGGTAAAGTTTTGTGATTTTTGTGAGGATTTAATTTTCAGTTTGAATGAGACTAGTGCTTAGAGTTGATTAGAGAAGTGGGGCAATGATTTGGTACAACTTCCATCCCCAGAAATTTTGATTTGAATAATAATTAAGTTATCATCACATAAGTCTTTTTCTTTTTGTAATGTAAGGATTAGTAAATATATACTACTGCACATCTTGAGTTTTTGCTATTTTGCAGTTGGTAAAGAGACCCACATCTTTCAAGTTTAACCATTTTCAGGCAGTTATGACTTAGAGTAATGTTTTGTGGTGTAATGTGCACTTTATTTATAAAAAATTCTAAACCACACCTTGCGTACTATAGTCAATTTTAGTGCTAATTGTTAAAATGTTATGAGAACTATGTGATGTACTTATTTATGATTCAAGAACTATTATTTGCCATTAGTGTTAAACTTTTTTTTCTTTAGACTTAAGTTTCAAGAAAACGTAAGTGTAGTAAAGTAGTGTATTTTGTCTCATTTTTTAACGTGCTGTGGTGGAGGAGAACCACTTCCATACTAACTGCCACTTGTACCTGTTGCGGGCATGGGCGACTTGATGAGAAACTGCGTAACAGCTCATTAAAAGTGTGAAAGTGCTTCTGAAAAATACCAAACATTGAGCAAGTGAAATTTTCTGCCTGAAAGTGAACTGGAATGCGCAGTGCAATTTAACTTGTTGCAACCCATGGGAATTTATTATTTGAATCAAGTAATATGTATCTTAGAATGTAACCTTTGTTTACCCAAAAAAGACATCACATATGATGAAGATGCTTAACTGTTTTTAGAAGTATAACTTGTAGATATCTTATGTAAATGTACACTACACTGTATGTAAATATTTTGTATGGGGTTTTTGTATGGCCAGTTCACATAAGTATAAATTTGAAAAAAAAATTTGAACTGTGGTTTGGATACAATTTCATATGTTTATTCTTTTGTGTGTAGAATTTTAACCCACTGTCTGGGGTCACTGGTGGTCAGTAAATTGCCCAGTTAGCTATTTGCAATATCTATCTACTCAATCCAATGAGGGATGATGTGATGAAGCAATTCAGGATAATTTTTCTTCCCCTCTTGTTTTGCAGTGAGCCTCTTCTGACTAATTACCATTAGCATACACGAGTATAACCTGCATTTTCATATAAGAAAAAGGTTGGCTCCCAGTTTTAAAAAAATTTAACACCTGATCTAATTTTGTGCTTAGTGTTATGTATGTAATTGGTATGAAAATTTTTTTTGACTATTGCTACTTAGTATCCTTCATCATAGGGTGAAATCAGTAATTGTTTTGTAAATTAAATTCTGTTGTTGACATATAAACAAATATAAATTCTGTAATAATCTAAACATTTGGAAGACAAAACACTAGCATTCTTACGTATTTACTTCACTCTATTCAAAAACTAGTTATTAAAGCCACCCCTTAATTAATTCCACAGTAATTAACAGTTTGTTAGAAGTATTGTATATGTAACAGTATTTGTTAATTTCATGATTTAAACAACTAAATTGGCTTAACCTTCACCATAGTAGAAACTGTTGAAAAGAACCAATTTTTTATGTATTCAATTAATTTAATGACTAAGTTTTAACCCTTTAACTGCTCTGGACATTTTAACATGCACGCCTTTGCCCCTGTCCCTGTCCCAGTCAATCAATCAATCTACTGTGTAGAAAGGTTTATTTACTAGTATTCTGTACAACTTAGCTTTGAAGATATTGACAGGTAACTCTTTTAAATCTATACTTAACTTATTGTACAACTTAAGTCCAAGAACTAAATATGAATTCTGTGACTTGGATAGTCTTTGATATGGTACATCTAAACATGATTTGTTCCTGGTGTTATGGCTATGCACATCCCTTCTTAATGATATATTTAAAATATTGTTCCTAACATACAATAGAGCATTATAGATGCAAAAGTTTATTACCGTCAGGCATTGCAATTTAACAAACAAGGGTTTACAGTGTTCTAACTAATCGGAATTGGTTATTATTCTTACTAATTTTTTTTGTAAAAGTCGAATGCCCTTCATGTGACTGCTATTGCCCCACAATAAGATTCTATATGATATGATACTTTGAAAGAAAGCAAAATATGCTGATCTTATATAACTATTACGGACATGTATTTTTATGTTTCTAATTAAATAGATAACTCTTGAGAGTCTGGCAGATAAATGTTTGACGTGTGGTTCCCATGTCAACTTGTTGTCTACTAAAACACCTAAAAACTTTCTATTTTCTAAGTCATGATTCTCTCTTAAGCAGAAGGAAAGTGCCTGGGTCTTACTTTCATTTAGTAGAAAACCATTTGCTCTAAACCATAATGAACTCTGAACAAAGGTATCTTTAACTATATTTTTTAGTGTATTTAAATCTGAGCTTTTATTTAAAAAAGTTGTGTCATTGGCATACTTTATTGTGTGAGAGTTTACAAAAGATGGCAGGTCATTAATAATAAGTAAAAACAATAGAGCTCCAAGTACTGAGCGCTGTGGCACGCCAGACCTAACATTAATCAGATCTGACTACTCCCTGTTAATGCATGCTACTTGTTGGCAGTTCTCAAGGAAGGATTTAATCATATTTATGCTGCTATTAGCAAAACCATAATAGGATAACTTATTCAGTAAAGTATCATGGTCCACACAGTCAAACGCTCTGCTCGGATCACAAAATGTAGCCTGAGCAAATCCCCTAGCCTCAAACACATCCAGAACAAATTTTACAAGCATGTGTCGTGGATTTACCTTTCATGAATCCATATAGTTTGTCACTGATTAAGTTTAAGTTATCTAAATACATACTAACATGATTATACATAATTGTTTCGAGAATTTTTGAGAAAACAGAAGTTAACGATACTAGTCTGTAACTAGCGGGACAGTTCTTATCAACTTTCTTATATACTGGGACCACTCTAGATATTTTTAGTACATCAGAAAACTTGTTTTCAGCTAGACATTTTTTTACACAGTAGGTTAAGGGATCAATTATGCAGTCAATAGTATCTTTCAATAAGTTACATGATAAATCATAGTAATCAACGCTATCTGAGGCTTTGAAATTTTTAACTGTTTTCAGAATTTTATTGGTACACACCTCTGTGAAGTTGAAAATGCTCTGGTGGGGCCTTTCAAAATAGTTGTCAATGAAGTTATAGGCATTTTCTAGAGGTTTGTCTATTGAGCTGCATATTTCTCCAATAGATTGGACGCAGAATTTATTGAATTCATCTGGGGATATGGCAAAAAGTCTTTTTCTTTAGTGTGTTCCACAAAGTTAATTATACTCCAGACTTTTTTGCATTTATTTCTAGACTTTTCAATGAGGGCTGTATTATATAGCTTCTTAGCATCATTAATAGCCTGTCTATAATTACACTTAGCTCTGGAATATAATTCTATATGTAGTTCAGATTTGCTGTTCTTGTACATACCAGAATAGAGCATAACAGTGTCTTTCATTTGCCCTAACTGTGGCGTATACCATTCCCTGTTTTTCCTTCTCTTATAACAACTACTATCTTTAATATTTAGCACCGCCTACACAAAAGTATAGTAACCTAGATCTCAACACTCCCTGTGAGAAACTGCACTTTGAAACATCAGGTATAGTAATTGAGTGCCTTAAAATATTAGTAGTAGTAGTAGTAGTAGTAGTAGTAGTAGTAGTAGTAGTAGTCCACAGGTCACCTAGTGGCAAACACCTTCAGAGCACACAGCGACAGGTACAAAGGCATGCATGTTAACACATCCAGAACAGTTAAAGGGTTAATTGTAATTTCTGCAAATTTAACTTCGAATAATGTGTAGCTTCAGCACGTATTATTGTGAGGATATATAAGGGCCCAATTTTAGGTCCCAAGACAGTCAGTCCATGGCCGAGTTTAAGAAGAGAAATCCGTGTTGGTTAGATCAACAACAATGTATCAACTTAACTGTGCAATAAGTGTAACAAAATTAGGCCATGTGTTAAAACAATGACAATGTCTATTCCATATGTACCTGATTATTCTGGAAGAACTGTGAATTACATTTTTACTGCTCATAGATATTCAACACTAAACTATTGTAACAGTATGTTGATGTTTGCCTGAAAACTATTAATGAGAGTTATCGAAAGTTAAACAGTAGTCCACTGGCCATATTAAATGTGTATATGGGAGGTTGTGTGAAGTGAAAGTAAACAACTCTTAATTGCAAATGTGTACCTGTGGGCTTCATTATTTACGGCAGACAGTACTGCATTTCCAGCCCCTATTTTTGCAGCTAGTACATTGACACAGAGGACAACAAATGAAAAAATAAAGAAGACAAACTAGCACATAATGACTCCTTACAGTGGCTCCAACAGCTTTGCAAGGACATGATCTTTAACTGGATACCTGGCCACATCAGGATACAGGGAATCGACATGGCCAACAGAGCAGCCAAGGAAGCATTTTGGAATGGTGGTGTTTGTCAGAGTCCCATCCCTAGGCATGCTGTCATCTCATTATCGAACTGTCTCATCACGTGTCTGTGGGAAACCTGTCTGTCACCTTCAGCCATTTAAACTGTGGTTCCCCAAATTGATCGCACAGTCATGACACACTTTAGACTTCGTGTCACCCTCTAAGCTGGAAGCAGGTTCTGCTTACCAGTCTGTGCACTGGACATAGCCCTTCCACAAATGGCTTCCTCTTCTTGTGGGAGGATCCATTACTCTTAGGTTTGTGGCGTCATTTGCATCCAAGTGATAAACTTCTGGACAAGACTCCTAGATGACCAATTATAGGAACTGGAGAACATGCTGTGTGTCTACCCAGTTGTAAAAGCCTGTATAAGAGAAAGGCACCACTCATATATAGTGGTGGGAAGGTTGGCACCCACACACACGATAGGAAATAATATTCTCACTCGCTGTTGAGGTCTTTAAGACTATTTGTATTCTTAACTAGTTCTAGAGAGTAGAATTATTTGTCAAGCAGATAAGATTTCATTTTGTTTGTATTGAGTTTTATTACCTATTAAATTCTTTGCATCAATATGTAGGTGACACATTTTTATGAAAATATGTCACTTTCTTCTATGCCACACTTAGGCCAATGGATCACTTAGTCATAAACATGGAATGATTTGGCTTCATGGCTGCACCCACTTACTATGCTCAGGGGACAGGCTTCATGAGGGGAAATGAAGAGTCATTTTCATTAGAGATACCCATTTATTTTCCCATACCTTACAAGATGGTACAGACAACATTTGTCATTAATATCTGTCTGTACAGGTGCATTGCACTGACAGTATGGCTCGATCAATGAAAGCAGAGGCTATACGCTCCGGTGGTGAGCCGTGGCATGACCGCATGAACCGAAAAGGCCGCGTCTCTGAAAGTACAGTTTTTTGTGCAGCTGATGGAGGCTTGTGACTTTCATGGGTGGGAAAAATGCATCACTAAATGAACAGATGCATGCCATGGATTGAGCAAATGTGCAACACTGCATATGTTTTTGTGGGGAGCCATTTTAACCCATGTGGTTGGCACTGAGGAAGATCAGAGACATTTTGTGTAATGTTGACCAGCTCACACTGCCCACATGCTTCATCCTGTGAGAGCCGGAGCACAATGCACTATTGCCAAAATTTGCCATAATGGGAAAGTTGTGTGCTTGGGCAGTGTGATTGCTGGCACTCTGTGCTTGTCGGCTGTGCTGCAGTTATGCTCTTTAAGTGTCTCTGTGGTGTGGCTGCCACCCAGATCCCCTTTCAAGGAGAGGAACTCCAGAGCTGGCTAGTGAGAATCTGCTCCAATTGACCTCTCTGCAGAGGTTGAGCAGCTGCCAGACACCTGATGATGGGCTGGCACTGTATCATCACATCATCTCCTCTTTGTTGGAGAGCTATCTGGATCTGGTGATTCATCATTTTCTTTTTCCATTTAAATTCTTAGATTCCCCTTTTTTCTGAATTGAGCTTGTGGGCTCTTGATGAAAGACAAGCAATCATTGCCCATTGGAAAGGTGAGTGGAGCTGCAGTGGTGGCACCCACAGCAGCTGCGGGGAGTGTGGAAGCTGCTGCACATGCACCAATCACAGGAGAAACTGCACCTGCAGAAGATTGGTAGCGTATACTGTGGCAGAAATACTGAATTCAGTGTTCCGAAACTGTTTCACTGCGGAAAATCGTAACACGGTCCCTGACTTCAGCCGTCGCACGGACGCCAAAATGGAAAATATTGAAATAAACGATATCGGAATTGAAAAACAACTGCTATCACTTAGTAGCGGAAAAGCATCCGGACCATACGAGATACCCTTAAGATTCTACAGTGATTATGCTAAAGAACTTGCCCCCTTTCTATCAGCAATTTATCGTAGATCGCTGGAAGAACGTAAAGTACCTAGAGACTGGAAGAAAGCACAGGTCGTTCCCATTTTCAAGAAGGGTCATAAATCAGATGCGAATAATTATAGGCCTATTTCGCTTACATCAATCTGTTGTAGAATAATGGAACATGTTTTGTGTTCTCGTATTATGACGTTCTTAGATAATACAAATCTCCTTCATCATAACCAACATCGATTCCGCAAACAGAGATTATGTGAAACTCAGCTCGCCCTATTTGCCCAAGAAATTCACAGTGCCGTAGACACTGGCGAGCAGATTGATGCCGTATTCCTGGACTTCAGGAAGGCATTTGATACGGTTCCGCACTTACGTTTAGTGAAAAAAATACGAGCTTACGGAATATCGGACCAGGTTTGTGATTGGATTCAGGATTTCCTAGAAGAAAGAACACAACATGTCATTCTTAACGGTTCAAAATCTGCAGATGTAGAGGTAATTTCGGGAGTACTGCAGGGAAGCGTGATAGGACCTTTATTTTTTACAATATACATAAATGACTTAGTTGACAACATCGGTAGCTCTGTGAGGCTATTTGCAGATGACACGGTTGTCTACAAGAAAGTAGCAACATCAGAAGACTCGTACGTACTCCAGGAGGACCTGCAGAGGATTAATGCATGGTGCGACAGCTGGCAGCTTTCCCTAAACGTAGATAAATGTAATATAATGCGCATACATAGGGGCAGAAATCCATTCCAGTACGATTGTGCCATAGGTGGTAAATCATTGGAAGCGGTAACGACCGTAAAATACTTAGGAGTTACTATCCGGAGCGATCTGAAGTGGAATGATCACATAAAACAAATAGTGGGAAAAGCAGGCGCCAGGTTGAGATTCATAGGAAGAATTCTAAGAAAATGCGACTCATCGACGAAAGAAGTAGCTTACAAAACGCTTTTTCGTCCGATTCTTGAGTGTTGCTCATCAGTGTGGGACCCTTACCAGGTTGGATTAATAGAAGAGATAGACATGATCCAGCGAAAAGCAGCGCGATTCGTCATGGGGACATTTAGTCAGCGCGAGAGCGTTACGGAGATGCTGAACAAGCTCCAGTGGCGGACACTTCAAGAAAGGCGTTACGCAATACGGAGAGGTTTATTATCAAAATTACGAGAGAGCACATTCCGGGAAGAGATGGGCGACATATTACAACCGCCCACATATATCTCGCGTAATGATCACAATGAAAAGATCCGAGAAATTAGAGCAAATACGGAGACTTACAAGCAGTCGTTCTTCCCACGTACAATTCGTGAATGGAACAGGGAAGGGGGGATCAGATAGTGGTACAATAAGTACCCTCCGCCACACACCGTAAGGTGGCTCACGGAGTATAGATGTAGATGTAGATGTAGATGTAGATGCATGTGGGAGTGTTCCAGCAGCCGATAGAGTATGGTGATAAGTTGAGAATGTGAGTACTGTGCTGGCCAGAGGCAGGCAGAGCTGGAGCATTTCTCTTGTCCAGCACTAAGTACACCCATTGCTTTTTCCATGGTGGGATCCGCTTGATCAGCTCTTTCTGCAGTTGTTTATATGATGAATGCATTGGTAGGTCAGTGTTATATCCTGCACTTAAGCCATGCATTTTTGGTACAGTTGGTTAATTACAAGCTCAAATTTTGCAAGGTAACAGGTTACACAGATGTTCATGAAGACAGCCTCTGTTTGGCCAAACCGTATTAGAAGGTCACAGGGCCAAAAAGGATGTAGCCTGCCCAACACCCATACAGTGCTTGTGGGTGCTCCTGCAATTGTAGGAGGCATCAGTGTGGTGGAGTTTCCTGCTCCAAAATTTTCTTTGGCTGTCTGAGGCTGCACGATGCCGGATTGTGTAGGGCATGATTGTATCTCCCTCTGCAGCCTGTGGTTGTTTGCGAGCAGGGCTTGTCACCATCTTACCTTAGTCAAGTCACACCAATGATCAGCCAGCTGGAGTGGCCGAACAGTTCTAGGCACTACAGGCTGGAACCGCGTGACCGCTACGGTCGCAGGTTCAAATCCTGCCTGGGGCATGGATGTGTGTGATGTCCTTAGGTTAGCTAGGTTTAAGTAGTTATAAGTTCTAGGGGACTGACGACCTGAGCTGTTGAGTCCCATAGTGCTCAAATCCATTTGACCATTTTGAACCGATGATCATTTATCATCTCATTTAGTCTCAGATCACATCAGAGTCACCAGTGATGGGGTATGTTGTTAGCAGTGCCTACACATAAGTGTGCAGTGAACAGGCTTTACTGGCATGCCCATACATGATGCTTGTGGGACAGACTTGGTGACTGGAAATGATGAGTCATTTTTGTCAATGACACATTTTTCCATATCTCGCAAGTTAGTACAAACATCTGTCATTAATGTCCATTCATGTAACCATGTTGTACTTGCAGTTAGGTCATATCAGTGTTTCAGAAGGTTTTACACTCCAGTGGCAAGCCATGGGTTGACTGTGTGAACTGAGAGAGTAAAAGGCTGCATCTCTGGAAGTTCACTTTTCAGCACATCCTACGGAGTGTCGTGACCTTCGCAAAAGGTAGAAAAAGCACCAGGAAATGAATGGATGCACACTATGAAATTAATGAATTCACAATTCTTCATGTATGCATTTTTGGCGAGACTCATTAGTTTGACCCACATGGTTTGTGACGAGAAATGTCAGAAATGTGTGTCACGTCACGTTGACCAGCTCGCATTGCCCGCCTGTTCTGTGCCTTGTCGACCTGCAAGTTACACACTGTTGCCAGACTTTGACATAATGGAAAAACTGTGTGTGTGTGGGCCACATGCATGCTTGGCACCAGTGACTTGTCAGCTGTGCTGCAATCACACCCTTCACGCGTTTCTGTGGTGCAGCCACCACACAGCTATTTCTGTCATTGATCATTACCGACAAATCTCATAAGGAAGTAAATAAGTTGGAAGCTGTCAACACCACACCCATTCAATTTCAAGAGCTTTTTGGAAAAGTTTCTAGAGTGAAAACCATGCATTACCTTTATTACATGCTTCTATTCAGAACACACTTTCATCATCAATGAGACCCCTGAATATAAGATCGTAATGCAATAGTGAATGAAAATATCTTCAACAGTTTGATCTTAAGTTGAAAATGTCTAAAATATTTCCGTTTTATCTTGGCTGTTGAACTAGTTGCTCAAGACAGTTTCTGGAAAATGTTCAAAACACTTCACAAGCTGGGTTGTTGATAACCACTACAGTCAAGCCATCGATGCACCAGTCTATTCTTAAACAGCAAAAGTTGCCTCCAGCTAATGAAAGACGTGAATTTCCTATGCTACTGAGTGTAGTCCTCCGTGAATTTTTCTAAAACTACTGTGGTGGAATCAGCTGTCCATTAAAAACACCTGACAAATTACTTTTCACCTATGCCTGCTACTCATGTCAAGGTAACTTCAGCTACACCTTTCCATCCTAAATGGTTTAATACTTTTGTGAACATCAATGAACACTCACTCCTATGGTGTCCAATGCCTTTGCAATAAATGTTCCATGCGTCATTAAATATTTCAGACCTTTCTGCTGCAAGTTTTTCACCTCTCAATCCCAAGAATAATTTGAGTGTGAGAAATTCCTGGAGAGGAGTAAATTCAGAAACTTAACTTCAACAACACACTGGTTGAATTTTGGCAGTTTAAAATATCCTTATTCTGGAAGCAGTCTGATTAGACTATCTGCAAATCAACTGCCAAGTGCTCACCAGAGGACCTCAAATTACCGCCTAGATTAAGACCCTTATGTACACTCCACAAGTGCTTGGTTAACCAAGTAGCCACTTACTTTGAGTAGTGCACCCCTTCCTATCAAGGGGAGTGCAACTCTCCATCTGATAATGCAGGTTTAGAGATCAGAAGCTACAATTGCCACAGTTGACAAAAGCTTTGGTTGAAACACATCACCCAGCTTCAAAACAAAGGATGCTGATCAATTCTGGTAACAATGCTGAAAAATAATCACACTCAGTCACTGGTAAAAGTGGAGAGGTGAGATTGTATCCTTTGATTGACCAGTCTTCTTATTTATAAAATGTGCAAGTGAATAGAAATTATTTGCACTAGCCAACCTGCCATTGTATTTGCAGTAGTAAAAAAATTTGTAATCTTACCACATACAAATTTTGAAAAACTTATGATTTTCAAGTGCTCACCTAATGCAATAATATAACGTAATTTGTTTGCAAAAACACATAAGTGAATCAGTGTTTCAAGGCAAATGTAAATCCGCCATGGATGTGAGAATCAGAAAACGAAAACTGATATCTGATTGTGAATCAAATGACAATGGTAGGCTCAATACAAATACTAAATTTGGTTTTCTGGAAGAAAAGAATTTAAGAGGGTGATTTGCAAGAATAATTACTCCATTTCTGCAGAAACAGAGTAGGTTTATTTGAACTCCATATGACCTGCATCGTTGGAGGTATATCTGCATCCTCAGCAAACCACCGCACAGTGCTTCGTGGAGGGTATATTGTACCACTACTAGTAGTTACCTTTCTTGTTCCAGTCTCAGATGGAGTGAGGGGAAAAACTGAGTATATTTCTCCATATGGGTCCTAGTTTCCCATATGTTGTTTCATTAAATATTTGTTGGCAGCAGTAGGCTAGTTCTGCAGTCAGCTTCAAATGTCAGTTCTCTTAACTGTCATGTTGTTAGAAGTGCATGTCTTCTTGCATTCAGGGACGCCCATTTGAGTTCCCAAAGCATACCCATGACTCTTGCATGCTGATCAGACCCACCAGTAACAAATCCAGCAGCCTGCCTCTGAATTGCTTCGATGTCGTACTTCAGTCCAATCTGGTGCAAATCCTATTCAGTTAAACAGTACAAAAGTGTAGGTAACACTACTGTTCTACATGCAGTCTTCTTTGCAGATGAACCGCACTTATCTAATATGCTCCCAGTAAACCAAAGCAGACCATTTGTCTTCCTTACCACTAACTTCACAGGTACTATGGGATGCTGGGGCTTGTAAAGTCTGGTACCATTTGGGAGGAACAGGAAGTTACTTGTTCATAGTAACAGTATTTCCCTTTTTCATCATGTTACAAAGCTCTGAAATGTGAAGCGATGAAAAATACTATGTGAAAAACCTGTTACTATTCAGGTGCATTTCTAAACAGTTAAAATTTAAAATAACATGGGGAGAGGATTATGTGTGACATCATTCTGAACTGCTTCTTTCTCAGGAATAAACATGTGAAAACTGTTGTAAGATACCTTTATTTGTGTAGGAGTTATGATCTATGAAATTTTGGGACACTTGTCAAAGTCAGCATTACAGCATATGCTCAATATGACGTTCATTGTGCCAGTCCAGTTTTGCGAGTCGTGCTGCACACATCACAGGATCTGAGGCTCCAGCTGTAAGATCAGGATCCTGTGGTGGCCATTCAATAAAACCCGTCCTACTTATCCAGTGACCTCCAAAATATTTCAGCCAGAAACAGTCTGACTTCAGTGGCTTATTGGGGAGGTGAACAGTCTCATTGGAAGGTGGTTGGGGAATCACCCTCTGATTCATCAGTGTTGGAAGCACATAACCTTGGATCATAATAAGATACTTCACACCATTCAAGGTTCCACCAATAAACACTGGACCCACGATTCTTGGCCCAAATCCCATGACAGATGATCAATTTTTGACCATTAGCACATGTCTAGGGATCCACGCACCAGAGTGTTAGCATCTGACAAGTATAAATGATTTACTTCTCCTTGTACATAAAAATTAACTTTGTCACTCAACAACACCTGTCATATGAAATTTGGATTCCTATTACTCTGATCAAAAGCCCAGTCCACAAATTGCACCTGCCAATCAGAATCACCATCAGAGATGATACTGAGACTCTAGCTAATACAGGTGCCACAAGTGTGTTTGCAACACACACAGCTTTAAACCTTGACACCAGATGTTACTGATAACCAGTGCATGCAGTGATGTGGACTTACCACAAAGAGTGACAAAATTTCTTACCATCTTGTCATCAGTGGTTGTTCTTCGATGTCCAATACATGGCTTGTCAAGTAACTTGAATAGTGTCGTGTGTGAAACACCATTTCTCTCAGGATGCCGGACATTGAAGTCAGCAGCAATCACTCTGGTACCTCACCCACCACTCATTAACACAAATTCAATGTGTCCCTGTGTGTGCCATTGTGAATCAGCAGACTCGGGAGGATGTCGTTATCAGGAAAAAGAAAACTGGTGTTTTACGGGTCGCAGCATGGAATGTCAGATCCCTTAATCGGGCAAGTAGGTTAGAAAGTTTGAAAAGGGAAATGGATAGGTTAAAGTTAGATATAGTGGGAATTAATGAAGTTCAGTGGCAGGCGGAACAAGACTTATGATCAGGTGAATACGGGGTTATAAATACAAAATCAAATAGGGGTAATGCAGCAGTGGCTATAATAATGAATAAAAAAAATAGGAGTGCAGGTAAGCTACTACAAACAGCATAGTGAATGCATTATAGTGGCCAAGATGGACATGAAGCCCATGCCTACTACAGTAGTACAAGTTTATATGCCAACTAGCTCCGCAGATGACGAAGAGATTGATGAAATGTATGATGAGATAAAAGAAATTATTCAGATAGTGAAGGGAGACGAAAATTTAATAGTCATGGGTGACTGGAATTTGGTAGTAGGAAAAGGAAGAGAAGGAAACATAGTAGGTGAATATGGAATGGGGACAATGAATGAAAGAGGAAGCTGTCTGGTAGAATTTTGCACAGAGCATAACTTAATCATAGCCAACACTTGGTTCAAGAATCATAAAAGAAGGTTGTATACATGGAAGAGCCCTGGAGATACTAAAGGGTTTCAGATAGATCATATTATGGTGAGACAGAGATTTAGGAACCAGGTTTTAAATTGTAAGACATTTCCAGGGGCAGATGTGGAATCTGACCACAAATTATTGGTTATGAACTGTAGATTAAAACTGAAGAAACTGCAAAAAGGTGGGAATTTAATGAGATGGGACCTGGATAAACTGACAGATCCAGAGGTTGTATAGTGTTTCAGGGAGAGTATTGGGGAATGATTGACAGGAATGGGGGAAAGAAATACAGTAGAAGTAGTATGGGTAGCTTTGAGGGATGAAATAGTCAAGGCAGCAGAGGATCAACTAGGTAAAAAGACGATGGCTCGTAGAAATCCTTGGGTAACAGAAGAGATACTGAATTTAATTGATGAAAGGAAAAAATAAAAAATGCAGTAAATGAAGCAGGCAAAAAGGAATACCAACGTCTCAAAAATGAGATCGACAGGAAGTGCAAAATGGCTAAGAAGGGATGGCTAGAGGAAAAATGTAAGGATGTAGAGGCACATGTCACTAAGGGTAAGATAGATACTGCCTACAGGGAAATTAAAGTGACCTTTGGAGAAAAGAGGATGACTTGCATGAATATCAAGAGCTCAGATGGAAACCCAGTACTATACAAGGAAGGGAAAGCAGAAAGGTGGAAGGAGTATATAGAGGGTCTATACAAGGGCGATGTACTTGAGGACAATATTATGGAAATGGAAGAGGATGTAGATGAAGATGAAATAGGACATACGATACTGCGTGAAGAGTTTGACAGAGCACTGAAAGACCTGATTCGAAACAAGGCCCCCGGAGTAGACAACATCCCATTAGAACTAATGACAGCCTTGGGAGGGCCAGGCCTAACAAAACTCTACCATTTAGTGAGCAAGATGTATGAGAAAGGCGAAATACCCTCAGACTTCAAGAAGAATATAATAATCCCAATCCCAAAGAAAGCAGGTGTTGACGGATGTGAAAATTACCGATTTATCAGTTCAATAAGTCACGGCTGCAAAATACTAACACAAATTCTTTACAGATGAGTGGAAAAACTGGTAGAAGCTGACCTCAGGGAAGATCAGTTTGAATTCTGTAGAGATGGTGGAACACGTGAGGCAATAATGACCCTACGAATTATCTTAGAAAAATAGATTAATGAAAGGAAAACCTACATTTCTAGCATTTGTAGACTAAGAGAGAGATTTTGACATTGTTGACTGGAATACTCTTTCAAATTCTGAAGGTGGCAGGGGTAAAATATAGGGAGTGAAAGGCTATTTACAATTTGTTCAGAAACCAGATGGCAGTTATAAGAGTCGAGGGACATGAAAGGGAAGCAGTTGTAGGGAAGGGAGCGAGACAGTGTTGTAGCTTATCCCCAATGTTATTCAATCTGTATATTGAGCAGGCATTAAAGGAAACAAAGGAAAATTCAGAATATGAATTAAAATCCATGGAGAAGAAATAAAAATTTTGAGGTTCGCCAATGACATTGTAATTCTGTCAGAGACATCAAAGGACCTGAAAGAGCAGTTGAACAGAATGGACAGTGTCTTGAAAGGAGGATATAAGATGAACATCCACAAAAGCAAAATGAGGATAATGGAATGTAGTCAAATTAAGTCAGGTGATACTGAGGGAATTAGATTAGGATATGAGACACCTAAAGTAGTAAAGGAATTTTGTTATTTGGGGAGCAAAGTAATTGATGTTGGTCGAACTAGAGAGGATATAAAATGTAGAGTGGCAATGGCAAGGAAATCATTTCTGAAGAAGAGGAATTTGTTAACATTGAGTATAGATTTAGGTGTCAGGAAGTCGTTTCTGAAAGTATTTGTATGGAGTGTGGCCGTGTATGGAAGTGAAACATGGACGATAAATAGTTTGGACAAGAAGAGAATAGAAGCTTTCGAAATGTGGTGCTACGAAAGAATGCTGAAGATTAGATGGGTAGATCACATAACTAATGAGGACGTATTGAATAGGATTGGGAAGAAGAGAAGTTTGTGGCACAACTTGACTAGAAGAAGGGATCGGTTGGTAGGACATGTTTTGAGGCATCAAGGGATCACCAATTTAGCATTTGAGGGCAGCGTGGAGGGTAAAAATCGTAGAGGGAGACCAAGAGATGAATGCACTAAGCAGATTCAGAAGGATGTAGGTTGTAGTAGGTACTGGGAGATGAAGAAGCTTGCACAGGATAGAGTAGCATGGAGAGCTGCATCAAACCAGTCTCAGGACTGAAGACCACAACAACAACAATACACAGTACAGAAATCACTGCCTATCATTATATCTTTTTCTTTTTCTCTCTGTTTTCTAATAAACATTACTGTATTGAAATCACTTTTTATTCCAAATATCACTGATCACATTATAGTAGTTAATTATATTTAAACAGTTGTAGCTCACCAAATGTGAATTGTAGTGGTTGGCTTGTTGACTAGCATCGTCTGCTGGTGTGTCTCGGCTGTAGCACAGCTGGCGTTGTTTGCTCTGATGTAATTAACTTCTTTGGTGACATAGCTGTAACTCGTAGCATCGGTCACTTGTTGGTTGTTCTTGATGTTTGTAAGTGCTGGTTAAACCGTCTTATCATGTGTTTGTATTCGCTTTGTTACTTTGTGATTTTCATTATACTTGATCACTTTCAAAGAATAAAAGGTTTCACTTCTCTCATATGTTCTACTTTCTTATGTAAACATTTTTATTTTAATTAGATTAATTTGTTGCTTCAAGGTTCAAGGATGCAAAATTGTCTTCCAATTGCAGGGTCACCAAGTGCGCTGTCGCCGCCCTACTAATGAGTTTTATTATTTGCGTAGTTCAGCTCCAGCTTAATGTTGACTAAATTCATCGAGTGAAAGAAGGAACAGTGCAGCTGATGATGAAAATGTCACCTATTGCGATCATTCACCAGTAACTGACGCTGCCTGACTACTTCTCGTAATAACTCTTATTCAGAACTCCTTTTCTACAATAGTTACAGCAATTTATTTCTGATACCTATGTACAGTCTGCTCTTGAGGTACCATCTACTGCGTTACCGCCCATTAAATTGCTTCTTCCTACTTTCGCTGTTATACACAAAGTTCCTCATAATACATTCTCCATTATTTTCCTCCGAAGTCCAACAACTGTGTCGGAGTATCCTGCTGCCGCGACTGTGGACCTCCAGCGAGTAACGTCGTCAGCCTCACTGTGTTTGCTCCATAGCGGCCCACTACTTGCCGCATCAACGAAAGTCCGCGCCAGTTGCTGGCTCAGTGTTTGAATTATCTGCACATATAAAAACCAAATACTGCCACAGTATTTATGCACATAACTAAGAAATCCTGACACGCAACTGAATTTTATCATTTAATTTGAATTTGTGCTAGGCCAGGGGTGATAGATGGCGCATGCAACAGACCACTTGTCATCTGTTACACCACAGGCTGTTGCAGCAACTTACCCTATAGTACTCATCCCACTTGCTGACATCACAGGAAACATTTGGTTCTTAATAGATATCCTTTTTATCCAGCCACCTGTCCCCCACTCTATAGAATGATTCAGCTCTCTGAAGGAATTTTGTAACTTATTGCCCATATCTAATGGTCAGTAAGCTGAGCATTTGAGGTAGGGTTGCCAGCTGGGATTAGTGTTACATTCAAATGCATATTTTGTCCCAAAAGCTGGACTACCACTTTAAATAGAACTGACCAGTTGTGTATTTTCACTTTTTGATCAACAATTACTTTGAGGGGGTACTAACATTAGCTGCAATAAGCTATTAAAATAATTCAGTAGCTAAAGGTGAAAATTTGTGCCAGACTGTGACTCAAAGCTAGATTTCCTGCTTCACATAAGTGTTTGCCTTAGCTGTTTCAGCTATCTGAACACACTCTCTATCTGACCCAAATTCACAACTTCAAGCACGCTAACTGATAACATCCTCACTGCATGTGCACGATAGGGTTCAAACCTCTAGTGGGAATATGAAAATTGCTGCAAACATATCTTGTATGTGGGATAGGTTTAGAGTTTGGATCAAATGAAGGGTGTGCTCAGGTAGCCAGAATGTTTTAGGTGACTGCTCATGTAAAGCAGGAAATCTGGTTTTAAATCCTAGTCCACCACAAATTTTTAGCTTTCACCAGTGAATTGTTTCAATGTCCAATTGATGCTGATATTGGTATCTTCCTCCAAAAATTGATAATTACAGTCACTGTATCAAGAACAAAAGTATGTTCTGCTGGGCATGTCTGATGGAACATGCCACACATATGTAATAAGTAGTCAGATTTGTGATATCAACATGCAACATGTTTAATGGGGGAAAAAAATTGAACAGCCTTGTAATTAGGCAGCTATAGTATCAACTAAGTGGTCTGTCTTCCGAACAGTTTAGCCTTTTTCCTAAGCTATTCATATGTCAAAATACTTGTTCCTTATTAAAGAAAATAAACAATTATCTATCCTACAGAGACGGAAAACTTATACCCAATAACTTTGGTTACTTTAAATGAGAAATGGATACTGAAGTATAGCTTCTTATATTTTTGTAAATCTAATTAAACATATTTTAAGAAGAACTTTAGTTTTCTTGGAAATCAGGTTCCGGAATTTTTGACAGAATAATTTTAAAGTACAGGACAGTGTTGTATTAGTTGATTTCAGTTTGTGTTTTTTTGTGAAATGAGTACAGACTTTAGATGTTGATAATAAGTCTGGGAATTGCATAGTAATATTCTGCCACTTTCAATAGTGCTTAATGAAAATGAAGCTGCAGATTAAAAGAAGCTGTCGTTTTAGTGTGTCAGTATCTTTTTACATGCAGTTGTCTATTCTTTTTTTTTCATTAAACTCATGAAATTTTGTCACTGATCAAAGAAGTTGCCAGTACAGTGTTTAATGTTCTCTGCTTGAGAACGTGCCCAGTTCTTGACAGTTGTACCCAGGTTGGTTCATCAGCTAATGTCATTAGCTGTACTGCACTTTAAAAAAATAGGGGTTCATAAAAATTCTTTGTTAGTGAAGACCATAAATATAATTTTTTATACGTAGTTCATAATAAATGAGCTGTCTTCAGATAACAAAATTTTTAGTGTTAATCAATAATTGATTGAATACATTGTCATAAATTACAGCTGTATGCATTATACAACCTTACAACGTTTTTTGATCCTAATTTGTTTGCTATTTGATATTAAAATTGTAATAGTTATCAGTAAAAAATTATATTTATGATCTTTACTAATGGATTTTCTCTGAATGCACAGATTTCATTAAATGCAGATCACTCATCTCCAGTTCGACTGTCTGTGGCAGCATGGTTTCTTTCTTCCATTACCTGGACCTAGCTGTGAATGCACTGCGGCAGATCATGGGTAAGAAAGCTATGCAGAAATGTACTGTACTGAAACTTCCACCAGGCAGCATACAATGTAACTATTCCAAGCATCAGAAAAGGTCTTAATTTTGAATGAAAGGTGGAAATAATGGCAAAACCTTGGTATATTCTGGAATTTGATAATTTACACATTCACTGCCAAGCCCATGATAATCCAAACACAGTCATGCACAAACCCTTTCATTCATGTTAGCAAGTTTATGGTAACATATTTCCCAAAACCTGAACAGCTACTAAGCACAGATTGTACTTAAATGAAAATGCTTGCCATACTATTATGTTTATCGACGTCTAATATACTCAAGTTTTCAGTCAATGAACTGCTCAATATGCCACGTAGAATTACTGCCTTTTTTTCATACACAAAATTACATTCATTGCCATGCAGCTGGACTGCTGTGTCATATTCAGACACAGTGGAGTTATTGATAACAAAACACAATAAGGGCATTAACATAAACTAGTTAAAACTTTTGATAAAGTGTTACTGCCAACTGTTTGAAAGATGTTGCAATGCTTGACATCTAAAATCATAGCAAATTTGTACTCTACACCATTCACAACTGTAGGTACATAATTAACATAAATAAAGGCGAAGAGGGTCCAGGACAGGATGCATTTCTCTCCCAGACACTAATCCACTGGTATTACTAAATGACTAACCTGGTTCATGATACCCAGCACCAGTTGCATGTTGCCTATGTAATGGCTTCCAGGACCAATGAAATTTGACTTTCAAAATTTCATAAATATCTTTCAATTTCAGCCAGTAATTAAATTCCTGCTATGGTCTACTCATTAGGAGGTATAATCTTAGGTCAAATGTTGAATGGTAACTGTTGGAATCTGGCACCTCATACAAATACCTGGGTGTAATCCCTCACAGGGATATGAAAAGGAAAGATCACGTAGGCTCAGTTGTGGGTAAAGGTGGTAGACTACAGTTTATTGGCAGAATACTGGGGAAGTACAGTCAGTCTATAGAGGTGATAGCTTACAAATCACTTGCGTGAACAGTTCTAGAATATTGTTAAAGTGTGTGAGACCCTTACCAAATAAGTCTAGCAGGGCATATTGAACATATACAGATCAGGGCAGTATGAATGGTCAGAGGTTGTAATCCACTGAGGGAACTGACCTGGAACCCTCTTGAAGATCGACACAATTGATTCTGAGAAAGTCTGCTGACAAAGTTTAAAGAACCAGCTTTATATTATGACTTTGCAAATGTACTGTAGTCCTCTCTGTATTCCTCACATAGGGATCATGTGGATAAGATAAGAATAATTACTGCATGCACACAGGTGTTGCAAAAGTAGGTGTGTACCCACACAAACACAGTTAGAAATCCGAAACTAACAAAGTCTGAACTCAAGTTTATTTTTTATTTGTTTAACATATAACAGGTTGTCAAATAAGAGAATACATAAAAGAGAATCAATAACAAAGAGTAAAAAGGTAGGTATGAGAATCACAGTTGATGGCTCTCTTCTCTGTGACTCCTGTGCGAACTGTGGAGAACAATCTCTGTGGTTGGCGCGAATTTTACGAGTCAGCTGCGATCGACGTGTGCGGTAGTCACCACATGAGACCCCTTGGTGAGAGTGGAGTTCAGATGTTCCTCTCTGTAGCGGGCAGGGAAGTGCACTTGTCTGCCTGAATGCGTGGTGCATCAAGGCTGCTGCTTTACTGACTGCGGAGGTAGCGGAGTGGGGTTCTGCACCGTTGTCTTGTGCTGATCGCTGTGCGATGCTGACATTGCCAGAGTGTCTTGAAGTATATAAGCAGGTTTCACTATACTTGTTTCCCATTCAGTACTATGTTTAGGGTATGTGCATCTCTGCATATCACGCAATGAGGTCCAGTGTATGGCGGGTGTAGTGGTGGTTTGACGCCATCTGTTCGTAACAATACATGCGTGCAAGTTTTTAAATCGTTGTGCATGAATGACACCGGGGCTCCATGTCTGGACTCTTTCGCAGGTTTGATTTCCTTGATCATTTCTCTCAATCCTTGTAAATATTCTGACTGGACATCTGCATTTGGTACCCCTGAGTCGTCAGCAAACTCTCCAGGCAGACATATTGTTTCTCCGTAGACAAACTCTGCCGGGGAGGCATCCATATCAGGTTTAAAGATTGTCCTAGGATCTAACAGTACAATGGGTAATGCTTCCATCCATTTAGTACCGTGGCAAATGAGGGCTGCTTTTAAGGTACAGTGCCATTTTTTCTACCATTCCGTTGCTTGCCGAATGGTAGGTGGTGTTGTGGTGATGGCAGTATTCCCAGAATCTTGCTAACTGAGCAAATAGTTCTGATTCGAACTGTCATCCTCTGTCAGTTGTTGTGTGGAGTGGGTAGCTGATTCTCGATATCCAGGTTGACATGAATGCCGTTGTCAGAGTTTCCACCAAGATGTTATCGGTAGGTATTGCTTCCGGCCAGCATGTATACCTGTCAATGATTGTTAGCAGGTAGCGATTACCACCTGATGGTGGAAGAGGTCCAATGACATCCAGATGAATGTGCAAGAAGCATGCCTTGACATCCGGGAATTGTCCAATTGGAGGGCGCATGTGTCTGCTCACTTTGAATAGCGGACAGCGTGGGCAAGATCTAATCCAGTTACGGCAATTGGGGTCTATTCCTGCCTATACAAATCTTTCGGACACCAGTCTGGTAGTTTCTCGAACACTGGGGTGAAATAGGCCGTGGAGACAATCAAACACTCTTCTGCGATGTGTGATTGGAACGTAAGGGCGTGATTGATCATGTTGTACGTCACAATGTAGTCGTATATATTCCCGGGCACATCGACTAGCTGTAACTTCAATGCCGTGTTGTCGTCACTCAACAGGGTGTTTAGCTCATCATCTTCCTGCTGGGCTTGTGCTAGTTTGGCCACAGTTACAGACTGTGTTATACTGGATACCTGTGACAAACAATCAGCTACCACATTAGTTAAACCTGCGATGTGGCGTAAGCCTGTGGTGAATTGGCTTATGAACTCCAATTGAGAATACTGCCTTGGGGAGTATTTGTCACTGTTCTTGTTGAATGTGTAAGTCAAGGGCTTATGATCGGTAAAAATTACTTGTGGTCTGAAATGTTTGATCACTAAATATACAGCCAAAAATTTTCTATCGTAAGCACTCCAGCGTTGTTGTGCTGGTGACAACTTGTGCGAATAGTATGCTAGAGGTTGCCATGTGCCATCCACCAATTGTTGCAGGGCTGCACCAACACCAAACTGGTTATTGCCACCACCAGTGCCAAAGGTGCTTCTAGTTTATTGTGTGCCAGCAGTGCGGCCTGAGCCAGGCTTTGATGTGTCACTTCGAATGCTGCATCAGATTCCTCATTCCATTGCATGGTTGCATTGCTGCGAACCTTTGGGCCAGCTAATAACGAGTTTAATGGTGCCTGCTGTTCAGCTGTCTGTGGTAGATGCCTTCTGTAAAAGTTTAACATGCCTAGGTATCTTCTTAATTCTTTGACCATAATAGGCTTGGGCATGTGTAGAATAGCCTCAGCTTTTCCGGGTAAGGGTGCTGAACCTGTAGCGGATATGCGATGACCTAGAAATTCCACTTCAGGTTGGCAAAACAGGCATTTCGCTGTATTTAACACTATTCCAAACTTCTCTAAGCATAGGTGTACTTCTTTTAAATGGTGCTTGTGCTGTAAATTGTTTGCAGAATATATGAGAACGTCATCCAGGTAGGCAAAACAGAAGGTCAATCCTCGTAATACAGAATCCAGAAAACGTTGCCATGTCTGTGCAGCATTTCCCAGACCAAACGTCATGCAATCACTTTCAAACAATCCAAAGGGTGTTGTTATGGCAGTGTTTGGTACCCCTTCTGGCGCTACAGGAATTTGTGTATAGCCCTTTGCGCAGTCTAGCACACTAAAGACTGTGGCACCGTGCAGCGCGTGATTGTAGTCCCTTAACAAAGGTACAGGATAACAATCCGGAATAGTTATGGCATTCAGTGCTCTGTAGTCGCCACACGGACGCCAGGCTCCACCTTTTTTTGGTACGAGGTGTAAGGCTGACGCCCATGGACTGGATGACGGGCGTATAATTCCTCCTTTAAGCATTAGCTCGAATTCCGCTGTAGCTATAGCGAGGCATTCTGGTGGTAGTGTCCTAGGTTGACATAACACAGTCTGTGATTTTTATGTAGTGTACTGTATCATGCAACACTTTGTGCAGTGCTCCAGGTGGTTTCATTAATTCAGGAAAATCTGCTAGGGACTGCACGGTACTCTGTGTCTGCCATTTGAACCAACTTAATACTGGTACAGTCTGTGTCACGATAATAACAAGCCATTGATAGGTTGGTGAGACTGTCTATCAGGCAAGCATTGGCCAAGTCTGGCAAAAGTCTGAAGTGTGATAAGAAATCAGCTCCTAGTATTGCTTCTGCGACATCTGCTACTGTGAAATTCCATTTAAAATCTCTAGGGAGTCCCAAGTTCAGATTCTCTTGTTGTAATCCGTATGTTGAAATCTGTGAATTGTTGGCAGTGGATAAGTTAAATGTTGTGCACGGCCGGTAACAATGCAAGGACTTGATAGTATACTGAGATCTGAACCAGTGTCGATTAAAAATTTCCTGCCTGGCGCACCATCTGTTATAAAAAGGCGTCAAGATGCAGGAAGATAGGAGGTAGCATCTACTGCCACTTTCCGCTCCAATTTCTGCATCTACATCTACATCCATACTCCACAAGCCACCTGACGGTGTGTGGCGGAGGGTACCTTGAGTACTTTTATCAGTTCTCCCTTACATTCCAGTCTCATATTGTTCATGGAAAGGAGGATTGTCGGTATGCCTCTGTGTGGGCTCTAATCTCTCTGATTTTATCCTCATGGTCTCTTTGCGAGATATACGTAGGAGGGAGCAATATACTGCTTGACTCTTCAGTGAAGGTATGTTCTCAAAACTTCAACAAAAGCCTGTACCAAGCCACTGAGCGTCTCTCCTGCAGAGTCTTCCACTGGAGTTTATCTATCATCTCTGTAACGCTTTCGCGATTACTAAATGATCCTGTAATGAAGCGCGCTGCACTCCGTTGCATCTTCTCTCTCTCTTCTATCAACCCTATCTGGTACGGATCCCACACTGCTGAGCAGTATTCAAGCAGTGGGTGAACAAGCATTTGGAGAAAGAACGTGGGCTAATGCATTTAAGTGCTTGCTCTCCATACCGACTATGATACCAACAAATGGTCTGTCTGTTCTCGGTTGTAGATTGCGATGCGAAACGACTTCCATGTCGTCATCGGCTACGGCTTCTCTGATTGACAGTGATGCCATTCGACATTAGTTTCGAGAGCTGTGTGCATAGGAGATTGACCTTGGCCGTTAGTGCATCGTAATCTGCCCAAGACACCATAGTAGATGCAGCTGCTGCGCTGACAGTTATGTCTACAACACTGACCTGTGTGTTCGGTGTGATCGCTTCCAGTATGCAGTCGGTGAGTTCTGCTACTGTGTCCAGTGACGTCTCGTTCTGCGTGCCGATGACTGCTTTTACCTGTGGTGGCAGGTGGGAACTCCACAGGGTATGCAGAATGCTATCTGGAATCGTGCCACGGTCCTCCGTGCTGCGGAGATGGTGCAGGAACAGTAAAGGTTTCCTGTCACCAATTTCTTCTTGCGTCAATACTTGCCGGATTCTGTCTTCTTGAGAAATGGCTAAGCAACATATCAGTTCAGTCTTTAACCATTCATATGCATCCTCTGTTGGAGGAGCTGTTATGATATCCTGAACTTCAGTTGTGTAACGATGATCGAGTTGGCTTACTACGAGGGGAAACTTAGTTGTTTCTGCAGTTATTCCCGCGTACATGAAACTCGCTTCCAGCTGTGTGAACCACAGCATAGGGTTGTGTGGCCAAAAGGGTGGTAAGCGAACCGCTAGTCTTGACACTGCTGGCGTGTCCATATCCATATCTGCTGTTTGTTTTGCAGTCGGGGTCACCAATGTTGCGTAAGTAGGTGTGTACCCACGCAAACACAGTTAGAAATTGGAAACTAATGGAGTGTGAACTCAAGTCTCTCTTTTCATTTCTTTCATATATAACAGGCTGTCAAGTAAGAGAATACATAAAAGAGAATCGACAACAAAGAGAAAAAAGGTAGGTTTGAGAATTACAGTCAACAGCTCTCTTCTCTGTGAGTCCCATGTGAACTGTGGAGATTAATCTCTGTGGTTGGCGCAAATTTTATGCGTCAGCTGCAATCAACATGTGTGGTAGTCACCACAGAGGCATTCAGTCATTCACTCTTACTGCACTCCATACATGAACTGAATAGGAAGGAATGCCTAATAACTGGTACAGTGGAAAGTAGCCTCTGTCATGCACCTCGCAGTGATTTGCGGATTGTAGATGTAATGCCTTGAGTAGATGCAATGAGGCACTGTAGCTTGTGATGTGCAACTTACCCAGACTACATTCATGCAGTATTCCATACTGAGAGTACTTCATGACTTCCGACTTTAACTGCAGGTTCTAACCTTCTCCAAATTTTTTCATGCACATATCTGTCAGATATTTAGATCTTAAAATAGCTAGAAACTTCTGATTGCTTTAGAAATAATTTAAAAATGTGGGAGTTTCATTCCTTAAGGAACTGGAGGTTTGCTGTTTAGTGTCAAATTGCTATAGCTACTTGTCTTGGCTGAGGTTTGTTCTATGGATTATACTAGGACATCTATCATAATATTTTTATCTGCTTGAGCCTTAATACAATGTTACATGGGAATTATGTTATCAATTTAAGCTGGATTTTAGCAAACACTTTAGCCACCATATTGCTTGTCTTCTAATCCGATAATATGCCTTTGACAGAAAAGCAGGAATGTAATCTGTTTGTGTCAGGCTTTGTTAACTTCAATCAGCTTTTTGATTATCCGTGGCTTTCATTGTATACTGCACAAAATTAGTACAGTTTTTACACAGTCAAGATGACAGGACTCTTATTTTTTTGTTATATCAGATGTAAGTTTTTGGTTAAATACATAACATAGTGATTTGAGCACATATTTCTATTGATAGTTGTAAGGATGATTTCAGTCTTATCTGAACCATATTTTATAGGTACAGACAAACATATTATGATTCTTGTCCTTTTGAACCTTTCACATTTTCTCAATCTATGTTATAGCTTGCTCAGTAGTTTATATGATGTATCAAATTAAATTTTTGTTTAAGCTATTGTTGTTGAATTTAGAATATTTCTGTTTACAGTTATTGTGCCTATGGAATAATCACGTGCTGACTCAGAATTATCTAGTGTATCAGTGGACTATTCATACTGAACTCCTTCCTCCTTAGTAGAGTAATAATCTAATTGTTGTGTGCTGACATTATGAAGCTCCCGTGGTACTTTGATGTGTTGACTTGCTGTTTACTGTGATTATGCATATATAGGGTGATTATATTCAAAGTTAAATTTTCAAATCATTGTAGAAATAACACCACTGGTACGAATGACATCAAACTGCAATGGAATATTATCAGAGATGGGGAAATCGTATGGCAGATGAAAAATAAATAGTTACAAAATGTAGCAATAGCACTGCAAGCATCATAATTTAATAGTTTTCAACCACAAAACAGAAATGAATTGTACAACAATGCTTAAGATGTGTGTTTCATATTAAACAAACTGTGCTACTCAGTGTATATGGGTGTAAAGGTGTGATACCATTACTAATGTAAGCCCACCAACTACAACAGGTTCATATCACATTGAATGACAAAATTTGATTTTTAATTGTCCTGAGGCCAAAAACCACATAAAAAGAATCAATCAAGATCAAATCAGATCAGATTATTAATTTCTGTGCCATTGGCTCAAAATATGTTCAATATCCTGCCCACTGTTTTTCGCAACAAGTTGAAATCAAAAAACAGCATGTTCCACAACTGATTGAAGTGCTTCTGGGGTCATGTTCAGAATGTTTTGCACAATACATGACCTCAGTGCAGCTAAGTTTGCAATCAGAACACTGAACACAATGTCCCTGAGTTAGCGCCACAGCCAGAAGTAACATGGATTAAGATCAAATGATCAGGATGGCCAAGATGTAGGGAAATGGCGGCTGATTATTCTAGCTTTTCCAAAATGACGCTTCAGCAACTGCTTAACTGGATTTGCAATGTGTGGAGGAGCGCCATCTTGCATAAAAATAATCCCAACCACACATACAAGCTGTTGGAGAGCTGTAATGATGTGGTTGTGCAAAAGAGACTGACAGCACTTAGCAGTGATGGTACAAGTAACAGGATCAAAAGCATTTCTCTTTGTAAATGATGCTGTAGCCCCACACCACACAATGACCTTTTTAGGATGAAGGGGAATTGGTTGATTTGAGTGTGGATTTACTATGCCCATATTTGATAGTTCTGTGTATTGACATATCTTGTCAGATGGAAGTGTGCTTGATCTGTCCACAAAATCTTCCACAGACCATCTCAAATGGTACCATATTCAAAGGTCTGTCATCCTAGACCTCACTGATGTTGGCACCAATCCTCATTTTTATATTGGTGTCTACTACTTGGAGAATGACAACTGTTTGTCACTCAAGATTTTTCTGCATCCCTGCAAGCAGGAATATGAAGAGTTTCAACCAGATGTATACCTGCTCTCCTTCACTTGGGGAAAAGATGTCAACTGCCTATAGGACAACTTCCTTCCATAACAGTGTGATAGAAATGTGACAGATAAGAAGCTCTACCTGCCAAGTAGCGTGCTTGATGCAGTACTGTATGTGTCTCAGATTTGCTAACATACCCTTCAGCATTATAATAGCCAGGGTAATGAATAGAAGTTTGGGTGCCTAACTACACACATGCATTCTCTGGCACTCTTCAACAGAGTAGTTACTCATGGCACATTATTAAGTATTAATGGACTACTGCTTTAGACTTACTAGAAAGCAGACAGCTTACAAGAAATACAGTGCAAGATACCAGCAGTTGCCAGGCACCTCAAATGTGTAAGTTGTTTCCCAGTTTTTTATGAGAAGTCAGCGAGTAATGTTGGTTTGAATACTTATTACTCATAGCCAGAGAGAGAGAGAGAGAGAGAGAGAGAGAGAGAGAGAGAGAGAGAGAGAGAGAGAGAGAGAGAGCGAGCTACTCTGTGTCTAAATTAGCTTGTAAAATTTCATGCTGTAGATGTAAGCACTTGAACTAATATTGTTAAAGGCCACTAATCCAAGTAATCTGATCCCTTAAAGAATCAAACATGCTTGCATAACACAGTGTCAATAGTCTGATTACTTTAAAAATGAATTATTGTGTTAAATATTTGACTTCAAGTAGCTGGTGACCATTGCCACACTGCAGTCCACTTATCATGGGTTGGAAGCCACTGCTCTGCACTGTTCACAACTGCATGTACATCATTAGCCTAAATCAGAGAGAGTAATGGATATAGGTCAGTATTTATTGTATTCCCAAACAGTATTCCATCAATACAACCTAATGTCTAACCTGGTTCATGATACCCAGCACCAGATGCATGGTGGCTATGTAACAGCTTCCAGGTGCAACAAGAATTTGAATTTCAACATTTTATATATATTTTTATATTCAGTCAATAATTTAATACCTGTTTTGATCTACTCATTAACAAGGTATAATGTTAGGTCAAAGGTTTAACACAGTTTGACTGTAATATGGACATGATGGTGTTTTCAGTCAGTGTAGCTCATGATTGGCAAATTACATGGACTATATTAATGCAGTGTTTCATACTGAGAAAACTTGGTGACCTCAAACATAAGTTCAAATGTTATCTATTTTTTTTCTTTTTTACTTGCAATTCAGATATTTAACACATTTAAACTGCTGCAAACATCTGATTGCTTTACAAATAATTTAAAAACTTGAGTGTTTGGTTCCTTAAGATATCATAGGTTCACTGTTTAATGTTGATTTGCTATTACTGCTTCTCCAGATGGAGGGTTCTTCTGTGGTTTATATTTTGCCTCCTTTCAGTGTATTTTAAACATGTACTTGAGTTGTAATACATTTAGTCCCTTGAGAATTACATTACCAATTTAAGCTATGTTTTAGCACACACTTTGGCCACCATATTGCTTGTCTTCTAATCCCATCATATGCCTTTGAAGTTAACAAGGGCCAACAAAATTAAATTACATTCCTGATTTTGTGAATTTCAGACTTCTGACCACTCATGGCTTTTATTGTACACAGTATAAACATTTGTTCTATCTTTACACAGTCATGTAGTGTTAGGACTCCTGTTCTTTTGTTATATCACATGACAGTTTTTACTTAATTACTCAACATTGTGGTTTGAGTGTAGATTTGTGTTAATAATTGTAATGATGGGTTCAGTGTAATCTGAATGTGATGTGTAAGTACAAAAAAACATATTACTCCTCTAGTGCCTCAAAGGTTTCACAGTCCTTAACTCTCTATGAGTACTTCCTCACCAATTGATGGGCATTATGTACTGTATTTTGCTCTAAATGTTTTTTGCACTATTATGGTTAAATTGTGAATATTTCTCTTTCCATTTAGTTATTGTGCATATGAAAATATAATATGCAGATACTTGGAGTGCCAGTGGTCTACTCATATTGATCTCCCTGCCCCTTAAGTGAAGTAGTAATACAGGTGTGTGATTACATTATGAAGCCCTAAAGTTATTGTGGTGTGTTGTCTTGCTATGTATTTTTCAATATGCTTTTGAATGATGCATTATTTAATATAAATGTTTAATGACTCTTGTATTGCAGTCTCATCTTAGTGCTATAAACTTCAGAAATATAGGACATAAATGTGTTACTAAATTCCTTGATGATTTCATTACATCGAACTCGAGTAGGCTTACTGATGGAGCTCCTGATGACATTTACTTAAATTGCGGTTTGTGCACTGTTTCCTTTATTACATTTGTGTGTAATATACACATGCACTCTGAACAAACAGTTTGGTCATTGAGTAAATATTTCAAGAATTTAAAAAGCACATTCATTGAAACTGACCATTTACTGTCACTCTTGTTCTAGAACTACATATATATAATATTAGAGGAAACAGTTGTATGTTGCTATCCACATATATGCTCATATCTGTATGATCTTCTGTATATTACCTTGTTGGCTTCTTAAATGAAACATATGTACCTGACAGACAATGTGTAGTGTTTAGCTCCAGAAATGTCGGTTTGTGTTCTTTACATTTTGATTTCCACAGTTTTTCTTCATACGTGGAGAAATGTATGATGACTGATAAAAATTTTTTCTGCAAATATTAAAAGAACCCTTTCAATGTTATATACTATTTCATTGTTACATTGAGTTTTCTTCAGTTTTGTCAACTATATGGAACTGTGAAGATGGTCAGTGACAGAAACCAGCTGTAATAAGTTTCAGAAAGTAGCTGTGTCATGCATTTCTCAAAGACAGTACTTGCTTAATAATTTTAGGCAGAGCCTCTGTGTACCTCAATGTCTCTGTATGAAGGCGCGCACACACACACACACACACACACACACACACACACACACACACACACAGACACAAATGTATCTGTTATACCATTTGATCATTATCCATCCTGTACCCTGACCACTACCACCACCATGAATGGGTCCCTTAGACTGTGGGCTTGTATTTCCTTTCTTACTGTCTCCCAATGTACCATCATATCCTGAGGAAATGACTGCTACAAAAGCTGTAGTTTTCACAGTTAACTTTTTCATTTGATACAGAAATTCTTTGTATGAATTTTTATGTCAGTATATACTCTGTTACAGTTTTCTGTGTACTTGGCAGTTTGTGTAAAATTTGATAATTATTTCATGTTTATTTACTTTTCAATAACTTGCACTAATTTTCACATAAATTCTGCAAAGTACTTCATAAAAATTGAATCTGTGGTGTGTTTGAGTACTCGTATCGATTCCACAATAGATTATTTTTCCTGTGTTCAGAGAAATTTTTAGATGTTCATATTACATTATGTAATCATCATTACCTTTTTCTGTTATCGAAGTCATTGGAATATGCTCTCTTTGAAAGGAAACAAAAGTTTTTTATGTTAGTGATGCTCTTCTCTAGCATTCTAATTAAGTGAGTTTTAAAAATACTTCTCTGTATTCAAAATAATTTTGTAAATGGTAGATAATGAAATTATTGGCCTACAGTTGAGTTGTTACAAAATCTTAATTTTTTATATTCTGACCAGATCAAGCATCATTCATTATTATTGGTTCAAATATTACAGGCCTTATTTTAATGAAGTTTCTGTTTATAGCTATGATATATGTGCATGTAACTGTGATTGTGTAAAAGCACATAAATTCCATTGTGGAATACAAGATATCATGTGAGCAGTGAGTGTATGTTGTAAATTTATGTTTAATGAGTAACAGTGCTGTTACTCATTCAAGAAATTTTGCTATCCATGAGAATATCTAATGCCTCATACAATTTTCTTTTTGTCATATGGTCCTTGACAATCTTTGAAAATGCCACCACATGACTGACAGCTATTAAGCTGTTAACTAAGTCTGACATTGTTTCCACTTATTTGCCAGACTACTGTACTATCACCTTTCCTCTCGGCCTCCCTTGGCCAACTCTTGTTTTTTCGACCCCGATGGTATTAGGTTGCGAGGCCAGAGGGTGTCTTTCATTTTCTTTCTCTAATCATTATGTGGAAGGGGGCAGGAGGGCATGTTCAGGTGTGGTGAAGACAGGATTTCTTGTGGAGCAAATGCACAGCACAAAGCTCAGTCTTCAATGCTGTGGGTTATATAAGGCTGTTAATATGACCATGTAAAAATTGTCCTCAAAATCCAGAAAATAATAATCCTCAGATATGAATTATAAGTAAGCGGTGGTGATGTTGGAACAGGTCATAGAACAGTGTTCATATGATACCAGTCTCACTCAGCTCTGGTTTTGGAACGAAATGTGCCCAGAGTTAGATATGTTTGTCTGCATGAAGTAAGCAGAATGGAGAATGAGCCTACTGCATAAGTTGTGCTATATTGTCATAACGTCTTTTCAAAATGTAAGTGAAAATGTGGAAGTATTTCACCAATGCAGAAAACGTAAGTTGTGTGGTCAAATGCAAGTAATGTTAATAGGCATTATTGTGGCATTGCTCTTGCACTCTGCCAGTATTCCACATGTGGTGTAATTCACCTCCTTAAATGTAGCAACTGCATTTTTGTGTGTTGGGTGAAAAACTGTAGCAGATTTAATGCTCTTTATATACATACAGTTCGTGAAAATGGAGATGTAGCTCCAAACCTCATTTGAAAATAATAAATAAGTGATCAATTTGTGAATGACAGAATACCAACAAACTCAAGACTCACTACATTTGTTTGTGTTACTGCATGTTCACAAAATTTTTTGTTTTGTGATGTCCATAAAGTCGTTCATTCATAACAGTTTGTTGTAAAGTAATAACCTCATTGCATGATTATCACATCAATATTTTAAATACAAGCAAGTCACTGAAGTGGAGTTTCCATAGATCACTATTTTTTTTCATGTATGTTCTGCACGTTATCATCCACATGTTAAAAATGTACCAGTAAACATCTGAGCCCTTAAAGAATCAAACACGCTTGCATAAAACAGCGTCAATAGTTTGATTACTTTAAAAATGAATTATTGTGTTAAATGTTTGACTTCAAGTAGCTGGCGTCCATTGCCACACTGCAGTCAACTTACCATGGGTTGGAAACCACTGCTTTGCACTGTTCACAACTGCACGTACATCATTGGCCTAAATCAGAGAGAGTAATGGATATGGATCAGTATTTATTGTATGCCCAAACAGTATTCCATCAATACTACCTAATGACTAACCTGGTTCATGACACCCAGCACCAGATGCATGGTGGCTATGTAACAGTTTCCAGGGGCTACAAGAATTTGAATTTCAACATTTTATATATATTTTCATATTCAGTCAATAATTAAATACCTGTTTTGATCTACTCATTAACAGGTATAATGTTAGGTCAAAGGTTTAACACAGTTTGACTGTAATATGGACATGATGGTGTTTTCAGTCAGTGTAGCTCATGATTGGCAAATTACACAGACTATATTAATGCAGTGCTTCATACTGAGAAAACTTGGTGACTTCAAACATAAGTTCAACCGTTATCTAATTTTTTTTCTTTTTTGCCTGTGATTCAGATATTTAACACATTTAAACTGCTGCAAACATCTGATTGCTTTACAAATAATTTAAAAACTTGAGTGTTTGGTTCCTTAAGATATCATAGGTTCACTGTTTAATGTTGATTTGCTATTACTGCTTCTCCAGATGGAGGGTTTTTCTGTGGTTTATATTTTGCCTCCTTCCAATGTATTTTAAATATGCACTTGAGTTGTAATACATTTAGTCCCTTGAGAATTACATTACCAATTTAAGCTATGTTTTAGCACACACTTTGGCCACCATATTGCTTGTCTTCTAATCCCATCATATGCCTTTGAAGTTAACAAGGGCCAACAAAATTAGATTACATTCCTGATTTTGTGAATTTCAGACTTCTGACCACTCATGGCTTTTATTGTATACAGTATAAACGTTTGTTCTATCTTTACACAGTCATGTAGTGTTAGGACTCCTGTTCTTTTGTTATATCACATGACAGTTTTTACTTAATTACTCAACATTGTGCCCGCATCTCGTGGTCGTGCGGTAGCGTTCTCGCTTCCTACGCCCTGGTTCCCGGGTTCGATTCCCGGCGGGGTCAGGGATTTTCTCTGCCTCGTGATGGCTGGGTGTTGTGTGCTGTCCTTAGGTTAGTTAGGTTTAAGTAGTTCTAAGTTCTAGGGGACTGATGACCATAGCTGTTAAGTCCCATAGTGCTCAGAGCCATTTGAACCATTTGAACTCAACATTGTGGTTTGAGTGTAGATTTGTGTTAATAATTGTAATGATGGGTTCAGTGTAATCTGAACGTGATGTATAAGTACAGAAAAACATATTACTCCTCTAGTGCTTTCAAAGCTTTCCCAATCCTTCACTCTCTATGAGTACTTCCTCATCAATTGGTGGGCATTATGAACTGTATTTTGCTCTAAATGTTTTGTTTCCATGATTATGCTTGAATTGTGAATATTTCCATTTCCTTTTAGTTTTTGTGCATGTGGAAAAATAACATGCAGGTACCTAGAGTGCCAGTGATATATTCATATTGATCTCCCTGCCCCTTAAGTAAAGTAGTAAACCATGTGTGTGATTACATTATGAAGCTCTCAGGTTATTTTGATGTGTTGTCTTGCTATTCAATGTGATTTTCTATATACTTCCAGATGATACATTATTTAATATGATTATTTAATCACTCATGTATTCCAATCTCGTCTTAATGTTATAAACTTCAGAAATATAGTACATAAATGTGTTACTATATTTCTTGATGATTTCATTAAATTGAACTCAAGTAGGCTTAATAATGAAACTCCTCATGACATTTGATACGTATGCCATTTACTTAAATTGCGGTTTGTGCACTGTTTCTTTTATTATACTTGTGTGGCATATACACATACAGCATATGCACTCTGAACATACAGTTTGATCATGGGGTAAATAGTTTAAAAATTTTGAAGTACATACATTGAAAATTTTCATTTACTGTCACTCTTCACTATCCACATATATGCCCTTTATCTGTATGATCTACTTTGTATTACCTTGTTGGCTTCTTAAATGAAACATATGTACCTGACAGACAGTGTATAGTCTGAAGCACTGGATATGTATGTTTGCATTCCTTACATTTTGATTGGGACAATTTTTTTTTTCCTATGTGGAGAAATGTATGACAATTGACAAAATATTTTTCTGCAAATATTAAAAGTACACTTCAACTATAATACACTATTTCATTGTTACATTGCTTTATTTTCAGTTTTGTCAATTATATGGAACTGTGAGGATGGTCAATGACAGAACGCAGGTGTTATAAGTTTCAGGTAGCAGCAGTGTCATGCATTTCTCAAAGACAATAGTTATCTAACAATTTTAGGGAGACTCTAAGTGCACATGAATGTCTTTGTGTGAAGACTTAAACACAGAAGTATCTTTGTCTACCACCTGATCATTTTGTATGCTCACCATCTCCTCAAGGGGTGACTCAGATTGTGGGCTTGGATTGAGTTCCTCCTCATTTCTTAACTTCTCCAGACATACCACCCTCTCCTGATTGTGGAAGTAGCTGTTACAGAAACTTTAGATTTTGCAGTTAAATTTTTCATTTGATACATAAATTTCCTTGTGTGAAATTTGTATGTTAATACTGTTGCAGTCTGACAGTGTGCTGAAGAGTTTGTGTAAAATTAGATAATTTTTCATATTTATTTACTTTTCAATAACACTGGGAAATTCATGTGAACATCAGTGCAAAGTACTTTGTGAAAATGGAATTTGTGGTGTGCTTGGAGTACTGACTGTGAAAGAGAAACTCTTTGATATTTGTAATGCATAAGTTTGGTGTCACTGTCATTTGTACGATTAATGTCATTGGAATTTGCTCTCCTTTAAAGGAAGCAAATATTTCATATTAATCTTACTGAAATTCTTAAGTTAATGTAACTTTTTCAAGCACTGTAATGAAGACTGTTGTAAAAATGTATCTGTATTGGGCATGCTTTGTTAAATGGTAGAGACAAAAATTGTCGCACAATTTGCTTGTTAGAAATAACTTATTGTTTATATTATGATGGGATGAAGTAACTTTGTTTCAAGAATAACAGTTAATTATTTGACTCAGAGAGCTGGTACTGATAGCTAAGTTGTAGCCTGAATGTAGCTTTTGTTGTGTAGATGTACACAACCTCCCATGTGCAATAAAAGATAACCTGTAAGAAGTGTCTGTAATGGTTTTGTTCTAAAAGTTATATTTATTCAGTAACAGTGTCATTACTGTATAAGTAACAACTTGATTCCTTTTCTGTGCACTGATATAAAATTGTAGTTAGACTGCAACTATCATGTACAAAATTTCACAATCCATGGAAATACTCTGTCCTTCATACAACAATGCTCCTTTTTCATCAGGCACTCTCTGACAGTCTTTGAAAATGCCACCACATGACTGACTAAGCTGTTACCTAATTCTGACATTGATTCCACTTATTTATCAGACTACTATCACCTTTCCTGTCAGCCTCCCTTGGCCAACTCTTGATTTTTCGACCCCAATGGTATTAGGTTGTGAAGCCGGGCGGTGTCTTTCATATTCTTTCTCTAATCATTATGTGGAAGGGGGGAGGAGGGCACGCTCAGGTGTTGTGAAGCCAGCATTCCTTGTAGAGCAATCACATAATACTAAGCCTGGTCCTCCAAGCTGCAGGTTATTTGTTTAAGGCTGGTAACATACCCATGTAGATGTCCCCACACACCTGAAAATAATCACCCTCTAATACGAATGCGAAGTAAGAGGCGGTGAGGTCGGAAAGGGTTATTGTGGATGTGTAGAGAGCAGTGTTCGTATGATATCACTCTGATTAAGCTCTGGTTTTGTAACAAAATGTGACCACAGTTGGAGATGTTCTTTGCATGAAGTAAGTGGTATGGAAACATGAGCCTACTGAATAAGGAAGCACCCTTGGAAGAAGGGTTGCTGGGTTTGGTTGTGATTCCACTGAAAGGCATTATGAGGTGTTTTGGAAACACATAATCTCACATTGCTGCCACTACTACATGGACAATACTGGAGTGGTGTATATCAATGAGGTGAACTCGATGGTTACTGAATAAATACAGATGAGACAGAGCAGACTCCTGTTCTGTAATACCAATGACAGTGTGCAGCAGATGAAGAACATAATTGTGGCTGCCAGATCTGAAGAGGAGACCAAAGTGAAAATGATTACACTATGCTGTGATGGAACACTGCCAAAAGTTACTTCTTCCCAAGGCAGTCTCTCTTCAGTGCACGGCCTCTCAAGTAGTATGATGTCTGAAGGTCTCTGTCCTGGAGCTCACGGATGTGTGCACTGTTCCTACTGTCCGTGACTATTACTATGAAGACAGTGACTGTTTGTTGCTTATGATCATTCTCCATCTTTGCCATCATATGAAGAGTTCCAGCCAGATGTGGACCTGCAGTACTTCACTTGGGGCAAAGGACATCAACTGCATGTAGGGCAACAGCCTTGGTGGAATTGGCAATTCAAGAGGACTACCTGGCCAACAACATGCTTCACCGGTACTGTACAAGTCTCACCTTCCCTGACGGCCATCAGCATTATAGATGCCGAGGTTGTAAATGGCAGTTAGTCCCAAACTACAGGTAGTATATTCTCTGGCACATTTCACTGTAGTAGATGTGGCACATCTAGGTATTCTGATGAGTTTTCAGCTGATAGTAATATTTAGTACCATTGGACTATTACTTACACCTAATCAGAAAGCAGCCAGATGAAAAGAAATATAGTCAAGATGCAAGCAGCAGCCCGCACCTCAACAGGATGTGGTAATGACAGTGCCTGTTTAATGATCAGCAGCTCTTATGTCAGTGAGACACACTTTTCCCCCTCTCCAAACCCCCTTCCCCTCGACCTGCTCTGTTGCTCATATAGCAATAGAAGCAGCAAATAGCAAACAGCACTGAGTATAAAGTCACTCTGTATTTAAATTAGAATGTAAAATTTATGCTCAGTGTGTTAGTACATAAACTAAAATGGCTAGTGTATAGTTCTCCAAATAATCTTTTAATGTCATATTTTATTTCTTCAATTATGTGAATGGAAATAATTGTAAATCGATTGTAATCTACATCACATCACTGTAATATTGGTTAAATATGTATTATTAGTATGTAGTATAGTCATAGACATCTCAAAAATAGTTTCAGAATGTAAGTCTAAATGTGGAACTATTTCAACAATCCACAAGACAGAGGAAGTTCTGTGGTCTGATGTATGTAATGTTAGTAGACATAATTCTCCATCTCTTTTGCACTCTGCCATCATCCCAGCTGATGTTAAATTGAAGGAAGTTAACTATACAATTGTATCATTAGATGTAAGGTGAAAAATTGAAACAAATGTAATGCTCATTACATTCACACAGTCAGTGAAAATGGAGATGTAGCTCTGAAATTTGTTGTACAATAATTAAAAAATAAATACCTATGAATGACAGAATATTGACTTGATTAATGCTTACTTAACGTTACTATTTCTATTATATTGACAAATGTTGTTGTTATGAACAAACAACTTTATAGACATATCATGACAACAGTTTCTTAGAAATTTATAACATGCTTGCATGGTTATCATGTAGATATCTTGAATACAAACAGGTTAATGCAGTGGATTTCCAAACGTGTCTAATTTACTTGTGGTAATTTTGTAGCACATGGATGACAAGGTACAAATGTACCAGTAAATTACAGATCCATTAAACAATCAAACTCCCGTGTGTGAAGCAACTTTAATAGTTCAATTACTTTAAAATGAGTTTGATTACTTCACAGTGAGTTAGTGTGTTAAATATTTGACTTCAAGTACAATAACAAACCTTACCTAAACTTTTTCCACTTATGTTCTAAAAGTTAATTGGATTCCATTAAGAGGTCACATTCTCAAATACTGGACAAGCAGACCCCAGGTAGCAGCATGCTGTCAGTTACACTTCTTAAAGACAAGTTCACAGTGCCTAAATCTAATACTTGTTTCTTTCTGTTTTAAACTTATAATATATTTCCTAATGTGCAGTTTCAGATTATGAGGGCATTTTAAATTTTCAGAGTTGGTCAGTCATTATGTGGAATAACAAAACTAAAAACTGACTAATTCCAGGGGCAGTGATTTTTTTTTATTTTTTTTAATTTATTTTTTTATTTATTTTTTTATTTTTTTTTTATTTATTTATTTTATTTTTTTTTTATTTATTTATTTTATTTATTTTATTTATTTTTTTTAATGCTCCAACAGGTCTTTGTTAGTACAGTAATATTTATTCTGAATGCCAAGTCTACCATTACTGGTATTAAAATAATCCTCTCATTTTGGATTCTGCACTTCTACACAGTTGCAACTGCACTGTGTCTCAATAATGGTATACATGCGGCTAAAGATCAATGTGATACAGTACACTACATCCCACAGTTGGATGTATTTGACATTTGGAGCCCAGTGCTATCTTACATACTCAGCACACTAACATAGGGTGGTCAGATGAAGAACTTTCAGTGAGAGGTGTAAGGATGTTACACTAACTTCTTAGATTCTAGTATTTTATTATTTTCAATATTGCTCTACATTCAGCTTTCAAATGTTCATGTTTATATTTTCTGTTCAACAAACCTTCAGATTCTCCTTTCCTGGATATGAATTGAATTGTCTGCTTGTGTGCAAAGTTTAGAAGTTACCTCAATCTGTCTACTGTAGGGAGAGAAATTAATTCCTATTTGCAGTATGCAATAACTGTAAATCATCATCTGCATCATTGTTAATAGTTTATAGTGGTTGTTGTAATTCAGTGAGCAGCTTATCAAATTTGTCAATCTGATTGAAAGACACCTGGAATATTTGTATTGACTTGAGTTGGCCCACTAGTAAATCCTGCGCAACTTCTCATTTGCCGAATTCAGAGCTTCTGGACAGGAGTGTTTTTCACTGCTGCATCAGTCGTGGAGGGATGTGATTACTGAGAAAAGTGAATGTGTGTTGTGACATAACTTCTGCGCTCACTGGCTTTTTCCTTTTTTTCTTGTCTTCCAGAGAATAGTGATCTGACTGGAAAGTGATTTCTTTGGGTTTACTAAACTTGAACCCAAAATTCACCGTCACATGTGATATTACTTCCATGTTATAAATTAATGACACAGGCTAGTGAAGATGCCCATTTTGAAAACGCCGAAATTCACTTTCTCTCCATTTTGTTTCAAGCTGTGTACAATTGCATGTTACATTCATACAATCATTCATACTAATTATAATGTGCATGGCTCAAACTTTTGGAATAGAGAGTGTGATGTTTACTGAAAACCACTATTCTACAAGCTGAGATCACTTTCATTCTCAGTTACTCAAACACAGTTTGTGGGTGAGAACAGAAAAATTATTGCGAAGTAAACAAAACATGATAAGCAGTTAAGTAAATAGGACATTCTTAAAATTTGTAATCATTGCACCAAAAAAGATGACAAAATCTGATTAAACCTTCCATTCACTTCCTTATTCACTTTCCTAAGGAAAGTGAGAAAAACTGCTCTCTTCAATTGTCACAAGTAAAACACCACCCAGTTCACTCTGTAATGCAAATAGTTCCTGAGGAAAAGATACTTAAAGCTGTGAGAACTTGAATTTGCTAAAAATTGATGCCCAAAACAAAGACAGTAGGTTTTAATGTCAAACAAAACAGGGTTTCAGATCTCTCTTAAGTGATACCCCTTATGTCCATTATAAACAGAATTACAGGGGTATCCTGTTCTGTTTGTTTTTTAATAAGTGTTTGGTATTCGATTTCTGCAAGTTTTCACTGCCGGTGCACTGTCAAGCTTAGCACTGGTGGACAGTTAGAGTGGTGCAAGTGTAGTAGACCTAGATAGTGTACACAGGAGCTGCTATATGCTTTAATTTCTGTTTGAACGAGTTAGTGTGCCGGATTAATCACCTGAAGATGCTGGCCAGGTGAACCTCTTGGCTGACGTTATGTTCTGGCTGGAGCCTGGTTATGAGTAATAATGATATAGTAATGCTGGACACGAAAGCAAGATCACATATGAACATAGTTTTATATTACACTGTACATAGCTCCTGACAGCTTACATACAGATACAATACACATCATAGTGTTATGCCAAATGCTTTAGTTGTGTATGAAAGCTCTTGATGTATGAATTCCAAAGACACTCTGTTCACCTAATACTTGCATATAAAAGACTGCCACTAGGTTCTTTCATGTGAGATATTCTTAACACCGCAATCAACATACTTAGTTCCAAAATGCTGATTTCTTGGGGTGTATGAACTAGAGGATTTTTTAGACCTTTGCAGCTGCAGAAGTGGTTCAATGCCATGTTGTGTATTTGTCCAGTGCCACATCAGGTCAGTGAATAAATCACCAAGAGAATTAGTTCATTTCCATGATTATGAAATCCTCATCACTGAAAATATACAAATACTGCTCAATGTCATATGATGATCAGAAACTGTGCAACAATGAAGATTTCCCCACGAACTCCATAGATAACTACTCCAGAGTAGTTGTGCACATCACATGGAAACTTGCTACCCTCCAGTGAATGTGAGGTATGAGTGAAGATCGGCAAGATGTGTCACCTGTTAACGTTAATTGTCTGATATTGTAATTAGCTATCTCTTGCCAGAAGGAGCTGCATTTCCTATAATTGTCATGATGGTATTGCTTTTACTTGGCAGGAAAGACCCAAGGAGTTTCAGACAGTTAAAGGGTGCCCACAACACTTAATGCATGCAAGATTACTGCACAACTTTTACAACCTTGAAAGATGCCCCAGCTATAGGAAGCAATGGTTAGGCACAAAAGCTCTCCTTCAGTAGTAGACCTCTGTTTTCATATGAAGCAGGGTCTGTAACTAAAAGACATGGCCTACATTTAAGGCACTGTGCTACAGTAACTGGGAAAACTCGATAATCATTAACTCTTTGTCTTCCTACTGACAGGCTTTTTCCATTTGGACTGCACAGTGCACTGTATATCCCCTGTATTGCTATGTGACCTGGAGCTATGGTAGCTCTGCTAACAGAAGGGTCTGTAGTGACTGCAGCATGGGAGTTCAGGCTCCAGGTTGTATTTCTGGTGCTGCAGAGTGGAGACCTGTGTCCGTTACATACACTAACCTGTCTGTATGTAGACAGGTACCCTCCAGAGAGGAGAATCTAGCTTAGTTAGGTAGGGCTATTTCAGCAGAAAGTCTTGCTAACAACTGGAACATCAGACATTGCTGGGAGTGTTGTGGTGTGACACTGTGATTACATTGCAAACGCATGGCATTAAAGATTCTGTGGGCTGTGACCCTTTCATCTTACTTCTTAGGTTCATTACTCATGTAACCAAATACAAGTGGTGTGACACATATGTTACAATGCAGTGCTGGGTAAGTACAAGTTGACTAGTACCAAAAATAATTTTTGGGGGGATGCAAAAGTTGCTTAATTGTAGCTTGCCCAATGCTATTGGTATTTATCAGATAAGATGCAATCCAAAGCTGCTTCTTTCTTCTTGTGAATTTCCATATGGCTTCCAATTAACAATCTTCATTCAGATACCTAATCTGTAATGTTATAGTGCTTCTTTAAAGGCACCCACACTCCATACTTATATCCAGTCTCCATTAATCACTCGTACCTTCATATTTACTACTGGAAAATCCAAATAGGTCTTGATGGATTGCATCACATATTACATCATCCATACAACAATATTTTACATGATCTGAGACACCAGAGATCAGACATTGCATACTGTTACATCTGTTAACACATTTTTTTTTAGTTCACTGCTTCTGGCATTTGCTACAGGAGAGGACTACTATATCATTGTTCTCATGCAATTTTTGTAAAAACTATTGTGCAACTCTGAGTGTCTATCACAAAATTCTTTGCAGTCAACTAAAAGATGAAAATGAGAATTTCATTCCCTAGCAGTGTTCCATACTGTGCATAAATGAGAGATTTTGAGCATAAAGTAGACTATGTCATTGAGACAACATTCTACCACATGAACCATTCAATGATGGATTGGAAGCCATCAAAAAGACAGCACTGCAACCCCCTGTTGGCTGTAGGTAAGACTAGGAGAAGCACTAGGCTGGTATTGGACATGAGGGCAATTAATAAAATAATAATCGTGTAAGAATATGAGCAGAAAATTTAGTTCAACAAGTACAGTGGAGCCAAGGATCAAGTACCTCGTTTCCATCAATTTGAGTATGTCGTATCGACAGATAAGTCTAAACAGAGCTCCTGTAATGTACACTGCTTTTATTTCTGCATGTCATACCTACCCGTTTAGAATGACATCAGTTACTCTAAACATGAGTGTTGGTGTGTTTATAATAACATTACATGATGTGTTAGGCCCAGAATTACTACAAAGAATTACTTTATATGTGGGTGATTTGATGAATGCCACACAAATTTTGGAAGTGCACATGTCATTGGTAGAGAATGTTTTAGAATACTTTCAGCAATATGATGTTAAAGGCAATATGAAAAAAAAAAAAAAATTCTAGACAGAGAGAGATAGAGAGAGACAGATAGAGAGAGACAGATAGAGAGAGAGAGATAGAGAGAGAGAGAGAGAGAGAGAGAGAGAGAGAGAGAGAATGAATAAATTTCTTCTGGCACATTATTATGCCTCAATATATCGTAATTGACAAAACAAAAATACAAAGAGTTCATAACTTCCCAGTATACCAAACAGGTGCAGTTAAAAGTATCTTCAGATTTAGCCAATGAACATTGTCATTTTGTTCCAAACCAGTTTTTATATGCAGAACAATTACAAAATTTTGTACGCAGACTGATCCCTTAGATTGGGTCTGAAGTAATCCAGTCTGCTTTTAATAAGATCAAAGATGCACTAGCAAATAAACAGTTGGTGTACCATATGAATGTCCCAGGATTTTTGCTTGTCAACTGATGCTTCATTTACCAGGTTGGGAGCTTCTCTCTTCCAAATTAGGGGTTTAGATGGTAGATGAAGTGTCTGTACACTACCCTTTCCTAATGGGCCTACACAGCCATTGAATATGAAGTTGTCACAATTATTTACCCTTTCAGGAAATTCCACCACTATTTTGTTGATAATTACACCAAAGTATATTGTGGTTGCCAACCTTTAAGCTTTCTTCTCAGTTGCAAATTAGTGTATGCAGAAGTGGTTCACTTCAGTAATACAATTTAAAAATAGTTTGTCATGGAACAGAACAATGTAGTAACTGACACATTACCATGTTTACCTGAAGAAATATCCAGTAACTTTTGCTCTGAGGGATGAAGTTCTAAATATAATGTCTTTCTGGTGCATGATAACACTTATTGTCTGTGTTTCATGTCAGCAGCAATGTGTGTCATCTCCAAGACAGGAATCCTAGGTGGAGAGAAATCAGAATACAATCTGCACTTGACCCACCTAAGACACTAGTTAGATACTACGTGCTTCACAATAATGTATTATTTTGTTGTTGTTTTACCCAGTGTAACTGGTGTAATTGCATTCCAGAGGACAGCCTGGAGAACCTAATCTTGTACATCCATTAAGCACTGGGGATCCTGAAGTGGTTAAATGTGCTGAGAAAATCAATGGCTATTGCTATTTTCCTTACCTGTAAAAGAGAGTAAAATGGATTATCCACAAACATCTACTCTGTCAAAGTGTGAAACCTCCAAACTGTGGCTCTGAAGGTGAGCTCCACCCAGTCTGGGTGGAAGAAGAGATTTAGGTGACATTACCTCATGCTCAAGAGTTTGCTTTCCAGTTACGGTCCTCTGCTGCTGTGCACATTCAAATCACCCACTATATGCACAGGCACTCATATGAAGCTAAAGTTTAGGAGCACTGTGCTGCCACAAAAAGCTGAACACAGGTTGTAAGTCAGCTGGAGTGAGACGTGGGCTGCCAGATTCACTTGGACACAGATCTCTAGTGTGCCTGGTGAACTGAAGAGATCAGCAACGAAAAGTTATAGTTTATTATCTAGAAAAATGTATTTTAGTATAGAGGTCTAGTAGGTACAGGTAGTACATATACATAATAAAGATGGGATGGCAGGCAAGATTGTGGAATGAGGACACAGTAGCATGTTCTGTTTCCCACAACCTACATGAATGCATTTGAAATTTCAGATGAGGAATCATAATTCAGGTCTTTGATATGGTAGCCAGGTAAGCTTGCAGCTCAGTAATATCACAGACAAAAAATTTAGAGCAGCCAGCTACTAGTCAGACTTGGGACAAACTATATGATACAAGATTCAAAACTTTCATGGCTTTGTTGACATTTTCTATCGTAAGTGGCCACGATTTCTTTTTTATATATGAAAAGTGGTCAAAACACTTCATCATAAATTTTAGTATTTCTATCAAACAAAGATTTGATAGATTCATCCACATTAGTCCATGTTGATGTAATTCAATAGCTGAAGTGAAGAACGTATAAGTAGTTTATCAGATGATAGTGAAAATCAAAAGATCCTAATTCCCAATACTAAAATAATATGGACACTTGCAAAAAACATAAAAATATACGTGGACACTACATTAAATGGCGAAAATGTGTGGATGTCAGCATAAATGATGGGGAATGCTATGTTTTGATGTAGCAAAACATTTATAAAGATTTGATATAGCACTATGGCAACAAAGGAGTTACTACTGTAATTTTGTGTTTCCTTGTTAGAGTTGTGGGGCATTTCAGTAGCAGTGCTATCATGTATAAACACCGCTGTGTTTCGGGCTTCCATATAAATCTGACCACTAACAAAATCTCTAACCTTGGCTATGGTGTACGAAAGAAGATGTTTCTGTAAAGGATAACAGTTCAGGGCTGTAAGAGTTTAGATTAGTGAGGTTTCCCGCTTTAGGCCCAAGAGTGTCCTGCAGTTGTAACTAAGTGAAGGCAGCAGCTTCTAAGCAGTCAGTGTATTAATTACATGTCACAAAGTACAATCAGTAAGTCTATAATAACTGTTCCACATTCAGTGCCATTCTGCTCCAGATAACTTTACTTCTGCTCTTATGTGTTACCTTCTTTAGGACCGCCTGAATCTTTTGAAGTGTGTAGATTGTTGTTTTTTATGGATCACACCTACAGATATCTATTATGAGGTTTGATGTAAGAAAAAGAAAGATTAATTTCTACATCTACATCTACATCCATCTACATCCATACTCCGCAAGCCACCTGACGGTGTGTGGCGGAGGGTACCTTGAGAACCTCTATCGGTTCTCGCTTCTATTCCAGTCTCGTATTGTTCGTGGAGAGAAGGATTGTCGGTATGCTTCTGTGTGGGCTCTAATCTCTCTGACTTTATACTCATGGTCTCTTTGCAAGATATACGTAGGAGGGAGCAATATACTGCTTGACTCTTCAGTGAAGGTATGTTCTCGAAACTTTAAAAAAAAGCCCGTACCGAGCTACTGAGCATCTCTCCTGCAGAGTCTTCCTCTGGAGTTTATCTATCATCTCCATAACGCTTTTGCGATTACTAAATGATCCTGTAACAAAGCGCACTGCTCTCCGTTGGATCTTCTCTATCTCTTCTATCAACCCTATCTGGTACGGATCCCACACAGCTGAGCAGTATTCAAGCAGTGGGCGAACAAGCATACTGTAACCTACTACCTTTGTTTTCAGATTGCATTTCCTTACGATTCTTCCAATGAATCTCAGTCTGGCATCTGCTTTACCAACGATCAACTTTATATGATCATTCCATTTTAAATCACTCCTAATGCGTACTCCCAGATAATTTATGGAATTAACTGCTTCCACTTGCTGACCTGCTATTTTGTAGCTAAATGTATTCGTAGCTCATTAAAGTTGTCTACATTGAGACTGAATTGCCATACCCTGCACCATGCGTCAATTCACTGCAGATCCTCCTGCATTTCAGTACCATTTTCCATTGTTACAGTACTTGGGCACAGTCAGCTTCAATGATTTTGTGCTGCCTTCTTGCAACCTGTGATTCTGTTCCTGCTCATGCCACATAAATCAGGTAGCTTCATGTTTCTATCTCGGTGTGCACGTGTAAATCTCCACTAGAACACACATTCTACAAAAATATCTGTAGCTAAAAATCTTCGGACATCAAATCTTTGTGTGTGCCTGTGCACAACACATCAGTTACCCACAGATGAGTCACTGCCTGTCTTCAGTTTTTGTTGTTGTCATGTTATTGTAATTGGTAAATGGTTGCACAATTGTGTTGGTGGCTAGTGCAGGTAGAGGAGACACAAGGATGATAACTGCTTTCAAATAATCGAGGTGTCAGTATTTTATGGTGGAAGTGAGGGACCACTTGAAGTCCGATTCATATGTAGGACAAAAATCCCCAGGGAATCCAAAATGAAGATGATTAATATGTGTCAGAAGGTGTAAGCCTACAACTGTGTGAAATCTTGCAGTTGGAATTAGCCCTTCACTGTTAAATTTGGTTGATCCCACGTGGCTCCCCTAGAAATATCATGTAATGTACAGTTGTCTTGTCAGTTGAAATAGAAAGCTTGGTATAATGTGTGACCTGTGATTAGCGAAATTCAGAAACTGATGACACACAGTTTCACAGTGGCTAAGGATCCTGCAATTTAAAAAATGCTTTAGAAATAACAATTGACCCCTACCAAATTCCAAAAGCTTGATGTGCCTTTTTAGACTACAAAGAATGATCTCATGCCACATGTGATTTTTAGTATGGTCATATTATTCTTTCAAAAGTACCCTGCTACTTAAATGGAAACTTTTACACATTGCAGTGTACAGTTTTGTAATATGTCTGTGTTGTGGGGACATTATCTGGTGGCAAATAATGCAGATAATCTGAGCTCATTATGTAGCTCTAATTGCAAAAGTACTTTTGTAACATTCTGTTACCTAAATCTGATGTCGTTATTTTCTCTAAACATAGTTGGCTGTGAATTACATGTTGAGATTGTCAGACAATTTCTTCCATAAGCGAAAGCTCGTAGTTTATAAATTTTTGGCTTGAAATTACTGTATGTTCAATCTCAGAAATGTCTGAGAAGGATTTTTAAGCATTTTTTAAATTATTATACTTGGAAACAATTACAAATAAGTGTATTGTTCAAATTTTGTAGCAGTATAGGCTAAGTAAAATCCTTCTAATGCAGATGACAAATTGATGTGTTACGTAGGTACTGTGCATGAAAACTGCTAGCAGTGAATAGTCTAAACAGACAGATGTGTCTCAATAATGTCCAGTTTCAGAAAATTATCATACCATGAAAGATGCTTGTTGGTTATGTCTACAATAAGACAGGCCATTCATTATACGCTATTTCTCACAAAGTAAATCCACAGTTGCCAACCCACACAATTTCAAAGTATGTGAACTACCTACATTAATTGTATAGAAGTTCTCATTGCTTGTCAAACCTCAGTCCATGCAAACATGTTCAAGATATGTTACTTGGTGCCTCCATATGCACAACAAAAAAATGACACACACACACACACACACACACACACACACACACACACACACACACACACACACACACACACACACAAGCCACAGTTGTTAGACTTAGGAAGGTGAATGATGTTTCCAGGAGAATAAAGCATGGGGAAAATGTCTTGCATATCCAGTTTCTTCTACACCATTGTATAGAGTTGCATTCATCTTATCCCAACAGTATGTTCCTTTGTACATAGTGTGTTATAAATTTCTGTGCATGTTTCAGAGTTGTGCTTACATATAGCTCCTTCCACATCTGCATCCCTAACAGTTTTTTTTTAAATCACTGATTGTTTCCCTACTAGGAACTGATATGTGGATTATGCTGATTTAGGTACCCCCAAGTGTTCCACAGGTATGACTAGTGCATACCTGCATTATCTGTTAAGCCCTCTGACTCTTGATCAGTCTTGTAGAAAAGCTGTAAACTGATTTACAGATATTGTGCAAATGATGTACACTATACAGTTTTATACTTTTTTCCATATTTATTACCACCAGAAAATACTATGCACATCAAATGCTTCTATGCAAGTAAATTTGCTCATCAACCAGCCTACCCCTCTCTCCTATGACACAGTACCACAGTAGCAAATGCAATCACTGTCTGAAGTTACAGTAATTCCTAGATGCAATATTTTCAGTATAGTTTGACAAAAACTAACATTCCTTGTGTAGCAAATGCTCACAGCAGTTCCAAGACATATGTTTATTAGATACTTAGTGTAATGTGCTTTGTCAATGGCCACATCCATACTAGTGTAATTGGGCACTGAACTCCACTGCTGGTTTTTCTGATGGGTGTGAGGAAGATGATGGGAATGTGTCCATGGATGTCTCCTGGTGTCAAAATAGCAACATTTATTAATAAACAGCAATATATTGGTTGTGGGCACTCTAGGCGAGGGTTGCTTCCATTCGTAATATTTTTGGTGGTGATAGAGGTGACAGGTGGATGTTCACAAACGCGCCAGCTGCTGCATCTGTAATTGCATTGGCATAACTTGAATCTGCTGCGTTGCCAGTGGCACTCCAGCCTTCCAGGACATTTTGCTGCAGCTGGAACAACTCACTGTGGGACTCAGTCATGCTGGCAACTGGGGGGTGTGGCAGGACAGATCAGTGCCCTGTCTCAGCAGACATCCCCAGCACCGACACTCTGGTGTGAATGGGCCAGTGTCCCTGGCCCTGCCCCAGTCATGGTGTTCAAGCCAGCAGCATCCAGGATAAGGCCGACAGTGCATTATCACAAAGCATCCCAAGCAATGGCTCCAAAGACAGTGTCCTAAGATAATTAAGGCTGGATAGTTATGGCAGTGGAGTCACTCTGGCAGCTCCTGGGAAACTACGTGCATTATGACAGTGACTATTACAATGATTGTGATTGCAGTTACAACTCTGAACTGGTGGTGGTGGTGGTAAGTAACACGGCTCTGTGTCACTCAAACACCTCAAGACAGATGATGGTGATGAGCGGGCTGCCGGTCCTTAAATGTGGCTTTCTTGCTGGTCTGCTGTTTTTCTTTCCCAGTAGGTCAGGGGAATATTCTGGTGTTGCTCAGCCGGCCTATCTGATCCAATTACTGCCTCGATGTTGGTGCCCTGGCTTGCAGTGAGCTGCTTCTTGTCATGTCTTCTCCTGTATGGTGAACTGGCTGTTGACACAGCATTATCCTGTGTTACTGTACTCGGCACTCCACCGACCAATTATGCCACAGTATCATAGCACTGAACTGCACAACTGAGTGTAACACACACAGATTCAGGCTCCTAATACTCCTTCACTTTTTAACTATCTTTATTATTCCAAATTCCTAGCTTTAACTAATTTAATCACTCTCATCTTTCAACACACTATAGTTTGTTCAGTCCCCATTTCAACAATTGTATTGCTTTCAGTTTTAGAGTAAACAGGAGTAGAAGTCAACTTCCTCATTAGTGTGGTTCCTGAACTCACATCTAGGTTTTTAATATGGGAATATGTAAAGTGTATTGTATACTGTTTACCAATAAGAACAGTAGTTGGGTTTTTAAAGTGAAGGTGTGCATCTTTCATAAACTTGTTCTATAGTGAAAAATTATACTCTTTGCAAAAATAATGTGTTGCTAATGCTTTATCAGGAATGATGATATTATTAGTTTTATATCTCAATATACTGAAAGCATATGAAGACTGATCAATTTGTAATACAGAATGGGCTTATCGTTGTTTTTTGAAAATGTTTTCATGGGACGCATCTTATCAGTGGAACATGATTCCACACATTTGCCAAAACACTCAAATCAAGTATTACCAAGGCACCACCTGATTTTCATCTGTAGGATGATTCTTCCTCTATGGACCTCCTTACTTCATTCAGATATATTTATTTAGCACAAACTGAACAGTCAACCAACAGCTTGAATGTATCTTTATCAACAACAAAATTTAATTTTACAACATTTATGAGACATCACATTTATTGTATGGATAATTGTTCATACAATAACATTGTTGTTGTTGTGGTCTTCAGTCCTGAGACTGGGTTGATGCAGCTCTCCATGCTACTCTATCCTGTGCAAGCTTCTTCATCTCCCAGTACCTACTGCAACTTACATCCTTCTGAATCTGCTTAGTGTGTTCATCTCTTGGTCTCCCTCTATGATTTTTACCCTCCACGCTGACCTCCAATGCTAAATTTGCGATCCCTTGGTGCCTCAAAACATGTCCTACCAACCGATCCTTTCTTTTAGTCAAGTTGTGCCACAAACTTCTCTTCTCCCCAATCCTATTCAATACCTCCTCATTAGTTACGTGATCTACCCACCTTATCTTCAGCATTCTTCTGTAGCACCACATTTCGAAAGCTTCTCTTCTCTTCTTGTCCAAACTAGTTATCGTCCATGTTTCACTTCCATACATGGCTACACTACATACACATACTTTCAGAAACGACTTCCTGACACATAAATTTATACTCGATGTTAACAAATTTCTCTTCTTTAGAAATGCTTTCCTTGCCATTGCCAGTCTACATTTTATATCCTCCCTACTTCGACCATCATCAGTTATTTTGCTTCCCAGATAGCAAAACTCCTTTACTACTTTAAGTGTCTCATTTCCTAACCTAATTTCCTAACCTAATTTGCTCAGCATCACCCGATTTAATTCGACTACATTCCATTATCCTCATTTTGCTTTTGTTGATGTTCATCTTATATCCTCCTTTCAAGACACTGTCCATTCCGTTCAACTGCTCTTCCAAGTCCTTTGCTGTCTCTTACAGAATTACAATGTCATCGGCGAACCTCAAAGTTTTTACTTCTTCTCCATGAATTTTAATACCTACTCCGAATTTTTCTTTTGTTTCCTTTACTGCTTGCTCAATATACAGATTGAATAACATTGGGGAGAGGCTACAAACCTGTCTCACTCCTTTCCCAACCACTGCTTCCCTTTCATGCCCCTCGACTCTTATAACTGCCATCTGGTTTCTGTACAAATTGAAAATAGCTTTTCGCTCCCTGTATTTTACCGCTGCCACTTTCAGAATTTGAAAGAGAGTATTCCAGTTAACATTGTCAAAAGCTTTCTCTAAGTCTACAAATGCTAGAAACGTAAGTTTACCTTTTCTTAATCTTTCTTCTAAGATAAGTCGTAAGGTTAGTATTGCCTCACGTGTTCCAACATTTCTACGGAATCCAAACTGATCTTCCCCGAGGTCCGCTTCTACCAGATTTTCCATTCGTCTGTAAAGAATTCGCGTTAGTATTTTGCAGCTGTGACTTATTAAACTGATAGTTCGGTAATTTTCACACCTGTCAACACCTGCTTTCTTTGGGATCAGAATTATTATATTCTTCTTGAAGTCTGAGGGTATTTCGCCTGTCTCATACATCTTGCTCACCAGATGGTAGAGTTTTGTCATGACTCGCTCTCCCAAGGCCATCAGTAGTACTAACAGAATGTTGTCTATTCCCGGGGCCTTGTTTCGATTCAGGTTTTTCAGTGCTCTGTCAAACTCTTCATGCAGTATCGTATCTCCCATTTCGTCTTCATCTACATCCTCTTCCATTTCCATAATATTGTCCTCAAGTACATCGCCCTTTTATAAACCCTCTATATAATCCTTCCACATTTCTGCCTTCCCTTCTTTGCTTAAGACTGGGTTGCCATCTGAGCTCTTGATATTCATATAAGTGGTTCTTTTCTCTCCAAAGGTCTCACTAAATTTCCTGTAGGCAGTATCTATCTTACCCCTAGTGAGACAAGCCTCTACATCCTTACATTTGTCCTCTAGCCATCCCTGCTTAGCCATTTTGCACTTCCTGTCGATCTCATTTTTGAGACGTTTGTATTCCTTTTTGCCTGCTCCATTTACTGCATTTTTATATTTTCTCGTTTCATCAATTAAATTCAATATTTCTTTTGTTACCCAAGGATTTCTATTAGCCTTCGTCTTTTTACCTACTTGATCGTCTGCTGCCTTCACTACTTCATCCCTAAGAGCTACCCATTCTTCTTCTACTGTTTTTCTTTCCCCCATTCCTGTCAATTGTTCCCTTACGCTCTCCCTCAAACTCTCTACAACCTCTGGTTCTTTCAGTTTATCCAGCTCCCATCTCCTTAAATTCCCACATTTTTGCAGTTTCTTCAGTTCCAATCTGCAGTTTCAATCTGCAGTTCATAACCAATATATTGTGGTCAGAATCCACATCTGCCCCTGGTTCCTAAATCTCTATCTTACCATTATATAATCTATCTGATACCTTTTAGTATCTCCAGGATTCTTCCAGGTACACAATAACATTACAGTACATAAATTTAACAAGATATCAGTCCTACTGGCACAACATTCATGTTCTTTAATTTAAATTTTTCATAATTAAAACTACTTTATTTCTACATGAGATGCTGCCTTTGTTATCAACAAATTCCATTATTATAACATGAAACACAATATTTTTTAACATTAACAGTGTTCCTAACAAGCCTAATCACACAGTTTGATGCTGGAATCACACCCAATGTAAAATAATCTCCACTAAACATTAACATTTTATTGCATTAATGAAGTGTTCATAATAGAGTTATGTGGTAACTGTTTCAAATAATAGCATCTCAGCACTGTGTTATACAATACCTAGTAGGTGACACATGTACTTTGAATTAATATAAATTTTGATAGAAGCTGTTTTTCTTGTAGAATTCCAGAAATTTCTTTTGAGCTGGCTTACGTTGGAGTGTGACAGACTAACTTTGACATTGCTTTTCCCTGGCATTCATCCACTGGTTGTTAGGAAAGTGTCATCTTTAACAAATCAATAACAGCAAGAAATCTGGCACCTCCCTTGTGCCTGATTTACAATGCAACACAACGTCTAGAGAACAACCTCATGTTAACAACTACAGCAGATTGATAGCAGCAGTGGATCAGTAAGAGAAATAAGTCACTGAATGCATGGGGATGGCAATAGGAACATGGGTCTCCATTTACTTATCTCACGATGGTGGTCATGTTGTACATGCACCAGATTGTAGAACACATGCCACATGATAGCTTCGTGCCACAGTAAACAGCAACAGGTTCCTGGAAGCTCATAGGCCTATACATTCATATTACACTGGCTTGAAAAATATAAGGACAAAGCAAATTTTGCATGGTGTAACAGCCAAATAACATACCTCAGAGAAACTGTACATACAAATAATTATTTCAGTATTCTACAGAAGGCAACTGAAAGAGAAACTGACAAACAGAAATGATGCTTTCATTCAAAGAAAATAAGTACACTGAAGTGGCCATGATTTATGAACATCCTCTGGCCTACAAAAGACAGAACATGGTTCATAATAGGGTGTGTGATCAAGAATGAGAATGCATGATCTGCAATGTGCACCCATTTTGGCACAAGGTTGGTAAAGAGTTCCTGTGTACAGTGTTCCATTCCTCCTCCAGTGCAGCTAACAATAGCTAGATGCTCATTGGTGCATGTGGCCATGCTGCAACGCATCTCCCCAACATGTTCGATAGGGCCTAAGTCAGGGGAACATGCAGGATAGTCCATTCGTCAGATATCCTTGCATTCCAAGATCTCCACATGCACTGTTCGGTGCAGTCAGTCGGTGAAGTCACAGCCGAATGCACTCCTGAAAAAGCAAACATTGGGAAGAAGTACTGTGTCACAGTGGTGTTGTCTGGTCAGTATACTGTGTTCAAAGATTTGAAGGCAGTATGCCCTTGCAACATTGTGCCTCTTACATCATGACAACTAGACTACCAAAATGATGATGTCAGGCAATGTTGGTGAGATGCATTAGTGCTCTCACCAAGAGGTCACACATATTGCATACAGGAACATTGTTGAACATGATCAATTTGGTGGTTGAGGTTTTAGGGCATCGACAGTGATAATGTTGCATGGGCATATTGCCTGCTAATCATTGAACACAGTTCACTTACAGGTCAACGTCTTTGTGGCACTACTCCTTCTATACCCCTGCCTTTCCAAGAGTGCATTTGGCCCTGACTTCATTTTTATGGAAGACACTGCAGGACTGCATCTAACAGCACAGGTGCAAGAGCTGTAGGTGTGAGAAGATATTTGACCAGTGGGATAGCTTGCCCATTCCCCTGCTTTAATTCCCATGTAGCATGGCTGGATGTGTTTGGGAGACATACTGCAGCGCATCCACATGCACAGTCAACTGTCCTGCAATTATCGACAATGCTGATGAATGGAAAGCTCTACCATAAGAACTACATACCAAATGTGGGGGCAGAATGCCACTACATTGCGGAGCACACATTGCCATCCATGGTGATCACAAGAGACGCGTGCAGCCTATTGTCATTTCTAAGAGTTCTGCTTGATTCTGAAAAAATCCTTTTCTTAAGATAACACATTTAATCTCCAACTAAAGTATATAACTTTACCTCATAACTGAACAGACACTTTACACCATAATGAGAACACAAGATTGATTCTTTAACTTAAGAACTTTCTCTTGCTCCTCCTTTTTTCGTGGGGGGGGGTGGGGCAGCGGGATGCACTGTCAATACCACACTGACTCCCAAGAGGAAGAAAAAAAAAATTACATCACCAAAGATTATAAGCTATGGAATAAGCTACATGCAAAGAAAAAACAGTTAATTACTAGTATCTACAAAAACTGTTTTAGCCTTTCTCTTATCCTGCAAAATATGACTAGTGTGTGATAGTGCCCACCACCATCCCACAGAAATATGGGCTGAGGTAGTAAATAATCTGTAGCATACCCTGTAATCTAAGATACGTTGGTATGTGGCAATCTGTTTGTGTGGCTGAAAAGAGACTACCCCATAAATCAGTCTTTTAATTAGATTGCATTCAAAGTTTCCTCCTGTGAATGTACAAACCATTATGAATACAACAAAATATGCTGTAAGTGTGTTCCTTTACCTGCCATAGGCCTAGACAAAGAAACAGGATATACGGTAAGCATTTTCATGCAGCAAAGCAACTTACACAATATTAACAAAGGAATGGCATCCATCATAAGCATGTTCTTAAATAAACTAACAGATAATTGTTAATGATACATGCATAACATTACAGTACATCATATTATATTGACTACTTTTCTTGCCTGTCCTTTGTACACTCATGTGTTTTCATGTGTGTTGAGAGTCATCACAATTCTGACACTTGCAGTCAGTGGTAAATGCATTTTCCATAAGTTATGACTTTGGGCAAAAAACGTTCCAAAACATTACACATTTGATATTTAATTATACCCTGTGAGCCAGGATAATCTATAAAATATGCCACTCATAACAGAATGGTTTCATTGGCTGATTGTAACTTCAGTTGTCATTGGATAACTGTGAAATTGAGCAAATATCTTTGGAGTGGAATGCATTTTAGTCCGCTGAAATAGTTACCCATTCCACCTGCAATCCTTTCACAACTGTACTTCTGGCTGACTCTAGCATTCACTGCTGCAATCACTGAAAGTTTCTTGTTATTGCTGGTGTTTCTAACGAATTTACAAGAATTGTGTGTGCATATTACTATACATTAAACTGCATGCAACAAAAGAAAATAAGAAAATTTGAGTGCAGAAAACTACACTGAAACTTCATAGTTACAAAACTTGGTTTGAGGACTGAACCACTTAAAAATCTCTCCATTAGGGTGCATAAACAGTGGAAACAATCAACTCTGTCCATTCACTGGGGCCCCTGTAAGGATCACAGGTTAATGTTTTGAGTACTCTTTATTGGCTTCCCTTCCATGTGATGGTGGACAGTTTTCAAATTCAAGAGTGAGGAATGTCTATGGTGCACTGGTATATTTATGACTTGGAGCCATTTTTGTAATCATATGATGTAATTGTTCCTACAAAGCACTTCTCATAGCTGGATAATGCGATAGATATTAACAAGCTGACAGTAAATATTACTCCAACTTGTAAAATCTGGGAATCTAATAACTTTTCCCCTGCATTTTTTTCTGTTGGTCCTATCATAATCATTATCCTCCCCCTTCTCCTACCATTAAGAGTTTTGACTTTCCAAACTCCCCCTGCGGGTTCAGGGGTTAGAATAGGCCCGCGGTATTCCTGCCTGTCGTAAGAGGCGACTAAAAGGAGTCTCCAACGTTTCGGCCTTATGTGATGGTCCCCTCTCGGGTTTGACCTCCATCTATCTAAATTATTCCGAAGAGTGAGCCAATTGGGGAAGGGCACCTTACATGGTGCACTGTATCCTTCATGCAATTAGACCTATAGCCGTCTTTCTCGTCGTTGCAATGGTGTCCCGCTCGTTTTCGATCTCTTGGGCGATTACCACGCTGCACTCTGCAGTGTTTCTTTTAACTGTGACGACGACCTTGGCCATTTTTGCACCTAAGATCCAGCACGGTAGCCAGTCCGTTGTGGTGGGGTCGCCATGTACCCTCTTGGTTGTAGCCCCCTGACAACACAGGGATCGCTCTACTGATGCCTGCGCCGTTCACTCCCCACGTATGCCAAGGAGTAGATGCCCATCTCCCTGGGGCATCAGGACTCCCGGCAATGGCCATCCTGCCAGGTGGCCTTTGCTGTGGCTGGGTGGCGCCCGTGGGGAGGGCCCTTGGTCGGAGTAGGTGGCATCAGGGCGGATGACCCGCAATGACGCGTGGTGCATCATCTGTCGCTGGCGGCCAGCCGTCAGCAGTCTCTAAGCGTTCAAGAGCCCATTTTAAAGGTAACGTTTATGACCCCAAATCGTTCCCCTCCCTCGCCACACCATGGGAGGAACGACAGGCATTGCGTGACACTGAGACGTATTCGCCCAGATATCTTGTCTGTACCAGAGCTGATGGGTAATCTTTTCTGTCCGTGAAGCCTCAGTTCTTTGTAGAGCATTTAGAGGACAAGTTCGGTGAGGTGGAGGGCTTGTCCAAGATGCGGTCAGGATCGGTGTTGATAAAAACGGCATCCTCTGCCCAGTCACGGAGGTTGCTCAATTGTGACAAGTTGGGGGATTTTTCCGTTAGCATCACGCCGCATAAGAGTCTGAACATGGTCCAGGGTATTATATTCCACCGGGATCTTCTTCTGCAGTCCGACGATGAATTACGCGCCAACCTCGAACGACGAGGTGTTCACTTCGTCCGGCGCGTCCATCGGGGTCCGAGGGATAATCAGGTCGCCACCGGTGCCTTCATCTTGGCCTTTGAGGGTGATGTCTTACCCGAAAAGGTTAAGGTGATGGTTTACCGTTGTGATGTGAAACCATATATCCCTCCTCCGATGCGGTGTTTTAAATGCTGGAAGTTCGGGCACATGTCATCTCGCTGTACTTCCAGCATGACGTGTCGGGATTGCGGACGTCCTTCGCATCCCGATACTCCATGTGCCTAGCCTCCTATCTGTGTTAACTGCGGAGAACACCATTCCCCCTGCTCGCCGGACTGTAGGATATTGCAAAAAGAACGGAAGATAATGGAATATAAGACCTTGGACCGGCTGACCTATCCCGAGGCTAGACGGAAATATGAGAGGCTCCATCCTGTGGCAATGCCGTCCACCTACGCCGCTGCTGCAACGACGGTTCTCCCGTCATCACGAATCGGCTCTAAGATCGGTCATCATACACCGGCCCCCTTGCTTGTGGGGGGCACTTCACACCCTGTTGCTCCTGCTCCATCTTCTTCAGGAGCAACACCCTCCCAACCTTCGGGGACATCAGCTCCCCCTTCCCAGCCGGAGAAGCTTAAGACTTCTTTGGCTGCTCTCGCCAGGAAGGGATCCCTTGGGGACCTCCCTTCGCAAGTTCCGACCAGTGGAAAAGCGGACGCCCGCAAGTGGTTGCAACAACCGCCAGTCCCTGGTCGTCGGGCCTCGCGGTCGTCGTCTGTCCCTGAGACTGACACAGTGAAGCCCATGCAGCCTGAAGCGCCGAAGGCACAGCGTGACAAGCACAAAAAGAAGAAAGTCCCCAAGACCAACTGTAATGCGGTGGCACCGATACTGCCGCTTCCTACAAGCTCTGCCTCTGAGGACGAGGTGGAGATTCTGGCGTCCGCTGAGGACCTCGCTCTTGCCGGTCCCGCAGACGCAATGGATGGCATTTGCACGGATGCTCCATTGGAGGCAGCAGGTGACCCAGTGGCGTAATCTGCCTTCCCAGTCCCGTCACGCCTTTCCCAGCCATGGACAACACCATCCTCCAGTGGAACTGCAGCGGTTTCTTCCACCATCTAGCTGAGCTCCGCCAACTTATCAGCCTTCACCCTTTCTTCTGCATTGCTCTGCAGGAAACTTGGTTTCCAGCAATGCGAACCCCCGCCCTCCGTGGCTATCGGGGTTATTATAAGAACCGAGCAGCTTCTGAAAGGGTGTCTGGTGGCGTCTGCATATATGTCCTTCACACTCTGCACAGCGAGTCTGTCCCTCTCCAGACGCCTTTAGAGGCTGTTGCTGTACGCGTGTGGACGCCACAGGCTGTTACCGTCTGCAGTCTTTACATTCCACCGGATGGTGATGTCTCGCAGCATGTCCTGGCTGCACTGGTCGCCCAATTGCCGCCACCTTTCTTGCTATTGGGCGACTTCAACGCTCATAACCCTCTGTGGGGTGGGTCAGTGGCAACAGGTCGAGGCGCCATCGTTGAGCATTTATTGTCGCAACTCGATCTCTCGCTGTTAAATGATGGTGCCTTCACACACTTCAGTGTGGCGCATGGCACCTACTCCGCCATTGACCTTTCAATCTGTAGCCATAGCCTCTTACCGTCTGTCCAATGGAGTGTGCATGACGACCTGTGTGGTAGTGACCATTTTCCGATCATTTTGTCACTACCACAGCGCCACTCTTCTGGGCGCCCTAGCAGATGGGCTATGAATAAGGCTGACTGGGACTTGTTCTCCTCCACTGCCGCTTTTGAGCCTCTCTCTCTACCGATGACATTGATGCGGTGGTTCAATCGGTCACCACCGGCATCGTTACTGCCGCCGAATCTGCCATTCCTCATTCCTGTGGGTCCCCTCGGCGGAAGGCTGTGCCTTGGTGGTCGCCTGAGATCGCTGAAGCGATTAAAGATCGCCGGCGGGCGCTCCAGCGTCACAAGCGACATCCCTCCCTCGACCACCTTATCGCCTTCAAACGGCTGCGTGCGCGGGCCCGCCCCCTTATCCGCCAAGGCAAGAAGGAGTGCTGGGAGCGGTATGTGTCCACAATTGGCCTCCATGTCACTCCATCGCAGGTCTGGGCCAGGATTCGACGCGTCTACGGCTATCGGCCACCTGTCAGCATCCCTGCGCTCTCACTGAATGGAGCAGTTTGTACTGACTCCGACGTCATTGCAAATCGCTTAGCAGAGCATTTTGCTATGAGTTCCGCTTCTGCGAATTACCCCCAGGCCTTCCACTCCATTAAAGAGCGGATGGAACGTCGGAGCCTTTCGTTTCGCACCAACCACTCAGAATCTTACAATGCTCCATTTAGTGAGTGGGAATTTCGCAGTGCCCTCGCTGCTTGCCCTGATACCGCTCCTGGGCCAGATGGCATCCACTGTCAGATGCTGAAACACCTTTCAGTGGACTGCCAGCGGCGCCTTCTCGATCTTTACAACCGTCTTTGGGTCGAGGGGGAGTTTCCGTCGCAATGGCGGGAAGGCATTGTCATCCCCGTTTTGAAGCCAGGAAAGAACCCTCTGGAGGTGGACAGCTACCGTCCCATTAGCCTCACCAACGTTCTTTGCAAGTTGCTTGAACAGATGGTGAGCCGGCGCTTGAATTGGGTACTGGAGTCTCGGGGCCTTCTGGCTCCATCTCAGGGTGGGTTCCGTAAAGGCCGCTCCGCCGCCGACAATCTGGTGAGCCTGGAGTCGGCCATCCGTACTGCCTTTTCCCGCCGTCAGCACCTGGTCGCTGTCTTTTTCGACATGCGGAAGGCGTACGATACGACGTGGCGTCATCACATCCTTTCTACGCTTCATGGATGGGGTCTTCGGGGTCCTCTGCCGATTTTTATCCGCAATTTTCTGTCGTGTCGTACCTTCCGCGTGCAAGTCGCGGCCTCGTATAGTTCCTCCCACGTCCAGGAGAACGGTGTGCCACAGGGTTCCGTTTTAAGTGTCTGTCTGTTTTTAATAGCCATTAACGGTCTTGCTGCGGCCGTGGGAAACTCTTTCTCCGCTTCCCTGTATGCTGACGACTTCTGCCTTTATTACAGCTCTACTGGCATTGCAGCTGTTGAACGTCAGCTACAGGGCGCTATCCGTAAGGCGCAGTCTTGGGCTGTAGCGCATGGGTTTCAGTTTTCGGCAGCCAAGACCTGCGTTATGCATTTCTGCCGGCGCCGAACAGTCCATCCTGAGCCGCGGCTTTATCTTGCCGATGAACTCCTTGCTGTGGTGGAGACCCACAGGTTTTTGGGGGTGGTTTTCGATGCCCGGTTGACTTGGCTGCCTCATATCCGGCAGCTGAAACAGACGTGTTGGCGGCATCTAAACGCTCTGAGATGCTTGAGCAACACCCGCTGGGGCGCTGACCGCTCTACACTGTTGCGGCTCTACCAGGCGTTAATCCAGTCCCGTCTGGATTATGGGAGCCTGGCTTATGGCTCAGCATCCCCATCTGCGTTATGGGTGCTGGACCCGATTCTCCACAGCGGGATACGCCTTGCCACTGGTGCTTTCCGCACCAGCCCTGTGGACAGCGTACTAGTGGAGGCAGGTGTACCTCCACTGCGGTTCCGACGCCAACGTTTGCTGGCCGCTTATGCTGCCCATGTTCTCAGCTCGCCCGGGCATCCAAACTATCGCCTCCTGTTCCCGCGGTCGGTCGTCCGTATGTCAGAACGTCGGCCCCGGTCTGGTTGTACAATAGCGGTCCGCGTCAAAGAGCTTCTTTCTGGGCTCCAGGGTTTCACTGTTCCACCTCCTTTCCGGGCTACTTTGCATACACCCCCATGGTGTGTTCGTCGCCCTAGCCTTCGGCTCGACTTGGCACAGGGCCCTAAGGACTCAGTCCCTCCAGAGGCCTTCCGCCACCGCTTTTATTCCATCCTGGCCACGTATCAGGGCTCTGGTGTTGTTTACACTGACGGTTCGATGGTTGCTGGTCGTGTCGGATTTGCGCTCACTCTAGGGGACCTTTCCGAACAACGTTCCTTGCCGGATGGCTGCAGCGTTTACACTGATGAACTGGTCGCCATCTTTCGTGCCCTAGAGTATATCCGCTCCTGCTTAGGTGAGTCCTTCGTTATCTGTAGCGATTCCCTGAGCGGTTTACGAGCTCTCGACCAGTGTTTCCCTCGTTCTCGTTTGGTGATGGCTATCCACGAGTCTCTGCATACTCTCGCCTGTTGCGGCCGCTCTGTGGTCTTTGTGTGGACCCCCGGTCATGTCGGTATCCCAGGTAACGAACATGTTGACCGCCTGGCAAAAGAGGCCACCAGTAAGCCATCTCTGGACGTTGGCCTCCCAGAGACTGATTTGCGGGCAGTCTTCCGCCGCAAAATCTTGGCGCTATGGGACGATGAATGGCGCGAACTGCCAATGCGCAATAAACTCCGTGCTGTCAAGGAGACGACGGCTGTGTGGCGGTCATCCCTGTGAGCCACTCGCAGGGACTCAGTAGTTCTTTGCCGGCTCCGCATTGGCCACTCCCGGCTGACACACAGTTATTTACTGCGCCGGGAGGACCCTCCTCTATGTCGCTGTGGGGCAGCTTTGACAGTGGCCCACATTTTGCTGGCCTGCCCCCTTTTAGCTGTGGTCAGGCAGACATTTGCGCTGCCTGCTACGCTCCCTGCCCTTTTAACAGACGACTCCACTATGGCTGACTTAGTTTTACGTTTTATTCGGGCAGGGGGATTTTATCATTTACTCTGAGTGTTTCTGTTTTATTTTATTGTTTTGTGTTGATTCTGGCCTTTGGCCTATGGTTTTACACTGATTTTTTAATGTGTTTCTAAGTGGTTGGCCTTTCCTTTTTTTATGTCTATGGCCGGCCAACCACCGTCACACTCTGTGTGGTTTTAGTTTGTTTTGTCTTGTCTTTGTCTCAGTATCTCTTGTTCTGTATCGTCTGTGATCTCTTCTGTTCCTTGTTTTTATTCTCTGTGGGTGTTCTTTGTCTTTGGAAAAAGGGACCGATGACCATGGCAGTCTGGTCCCTTTAATCCCCCAAACCAACCAACCAACTTTCCAAACTCTACCACAGGTTTCAACGTCAATTTTCAAAATTATTCACATGGAAACCAAATTGTGTTCTTTCTCATGTTTAACCTGTACAGTAACGCATAACAAAACTGTTTTGCACCCTAAATGCCTTTGGGTTCATTTAGAAAAAGATTTGCCATTTTTAGGTCTGCTTTCAAAATGGTTTCACAATGTTTCATCACCTGAGTGGTGGGGAGAGTGTTGTAGCTGGAGCAAATCTTTTCTGGCTGGGGCTTTGGTCAAGTGAAAGATTTTTAGAATCATACCAAGGAATGTAGATTAGAATCTGCCATAACCTGCTTTGGTCATTTTCGACTGTTTTTCTTGTTTTGAGTCATGGGTGAAGCTTTTGTAAATGTGAAGTAATCTACTTATTTAAGTGATGTAAAATACTTTACAGCTGTTTGGGATAACTTGTTCATTCTTCAGTTGCAGAGATATAAGGTGAGTAACATCAAAATTTTTTTAAAATGTATCACATAAATCATGGACTCATCTGTCCACGTGTCATCAGTCATGGAAGATGATGAACATTGAAACAGGAGGTGTTCTTGTACCTTGCTGATATTTGCCAACTAAGTTTCTTTAACATTTAAATAATTTTCCTTCTTGAAAATGGAGATTTGTGTTCGAAGCATAGCAGGTATTTCAACATATTTTTGACTTGTAACTGATTTTTATATATTAATTCATAAAATGATATTGCTTATTTATTATTGGAGTATTGTGGATTGATAATGTAACACAGACCACCAAATACAATACTGATGTAATTTTCTCAAATATAAAACTTTCAAATTTTGATAGAATATTTGCCCTCAAAAGGCAAAGGTCCAGAACTCAATTCATCAAACAGTTTTAACTTGCTAGGATGTTTCATATCAGCACACACTTTGCTGTAGAGCTAAAAATATGTTCTATTGTAGTTTGATAAAGTTTCCGAATTGGTAAATTCTGAAAAAATTTTGTCAAAATATAATTTCCAAGTGTTCATCCAATGCAATAATCTCATTTAATTGGTTTGGCTTAAAACATTGACATTCACTTATGTGCTTTTGCAAACGAAATCGAATGTGGATGAATGTATCACAGAAAGTAAATCAGGATCTAGTTGTAAATAAAATGACAATGGTAGGCTTGATATAGATACTAAATTTGGTTTCCTGAAAGAAAAAAAATTGTGAGTATGATTTGCAAGATTAATTCCTCAAACTTCTGCAGAAACAGCATAGATTGATTGAGAACTCCATCTGAGCTGCACGGCTGGAGGTACATCTACATACTCAACAAGCCACTGCACAGTGCTTCGTAGAGAGTACATTATACCACTACTAGTAGTTCCATTTTCTGTTCCAGTCTAAGATAGAGAGAGTGGAAAACAAATGATATATTTCTCCAAATCTGTCCTAAATACTCAAATATTGTGTCATAGTCCCTATATGAAATGTTTTTTGGCAGCAGTAGGATAGTTCTGCACTCAGCTTCAAATGCCAATTCTCTTAACTGTCATGTTCTTAGAAATGCATGTCTTCTTTCCTCCAGGGATTTCCATTTGAGTTCCCATAGCATGCCCGTAACACTTGCATGCTGATGAAACCTGCCAGTAACAAATCTAGCACCCTGCCTCTGAATTTCTTTGATGTCTTACTTCAGTCTGGCCTGGTGCAAATCCCATTCCCTCGAACAGTACTAAAGTGCAGGTAACACTAGAGTGCTATATGCAGTCTTCTTTACAGATGAACCACACTTCCTTAATTGCTCCCAATAATCCATGGCTGACCATTTGCCTTCCCTATCGCTATCTTCATAGGTACTGTGGGATGCTTGGACTTGCAAAGTCTGGTACCATTTGATGAGGACAGGAAGTAACCTTTTCATAGTAACAGCATTCTCGTTTCTCATGCTTTTTAGATAAATATCTGATGTTACAAACCTCTGGAACATGAAGTAATGAAAAATACTATGTCAAAAATTGTTACTATTAAGGTGCATTTATAAACATACAACATTAAAAATAGCACAAATACATGCAATGTATTCTACAGGGCATTTATTACGGGTTGTCTGTATGTTGGGGTGCAACTTACAACAGCTATGGTGACAGAGACCATACTGGATTTCAGTTACTTGTTTCAGATGGTGAGAGGATTATGTGTGCCATCATTCTGAACTGTCTCTTTCTCAGAAATAAACATGTGAAATCTGTTTTGAGAAACCTTCATTAGTGTAGGAGTTATGACCTGTTAAAATTTGGGACAGTTGGCAAAGCCGGTATTGCAGTATGTGCTCAATAAGACCACCATTGTGCCAAACCTTCATTGCCAGTCATGCTGCACACATCACCAGATCTGTGGGTCCAGCTGTGAGACCAGGGCACCATGGTGGCCTTCTGATAAAATGCCTCCTATGTATCCTGTGACCTACAAACTGTTTTAGCCAAAAACAGTCTGACTTCAGTGGCATATTGGGGAGGTACACAGTCTCATTGGAAGGTGGTTGGGGTATCACCCTCTGATTCATCAGTGTTGGAAGCACATAACCATGGAACATATTAAGATACCTCACCCCATTCAAGGTTCCGCCAATAAACACTGGAACCATGATTTTTGTCCCAAATCCCACATAAAATCATCAATTTTTCACCACCAGCACTTTTCAAGAGGTCCATGCAAAAGGGAGTTTGCATCTGACAAGTAAAAAACATTTTCTTCTCCTTGTAACTAAAAAGTAACTTTGTCACTGAAAAACACCTGTCAAGTGAAGTTAGGATTCCTATTACACTGATCAAAAGCCTCTTCTACGAATTGCACCCGCCAATCAGGGTCACCCTCAGATCTGGTACTGAGACTGTAGCTTATCTGGTGTCAAAGTTTTAAGCTGCATGTGTTGTAAACACACCAATGGCACCTGTATGTTTCTGAGAGCCAGTTCATGCTGTGACTTGGACTATCCACAAATGGTGTCAAAATTTCTGTTGCCGACTCTTCATCAGTGGCTGTTCTTGGATGTTCAATGCATGGCTTGTCAAGTAACTTGGACACTGTCCTGTGTGAAATACCATTTCTCTTAGGATGCTGGGCATTGAAGAAGTCCGCATCAATCATTATGATACTTCATCCACCTCTCATTAACAAAATTTCACCATGACACACAGTAGGGACACAATGAATCACCTGCAACAAAAAGCAGAATTGACCACCTCCTAGCAGTTTCAAACTTGAACAGGCCATAACTCCTAGACACAGAGACAGCTGAAGAGAGACTTCACATGTGTGTTCTTGATAAAGGGGCATTTCAAAATGATGTGCTACATGAATGAAACCCTCAATACTAGGTACCCACACACAACTCTGAAACCTGATACTGCATATTTCACATGGACTCTATGGCAGAAAAAAAGGAAACTCACAGTGGCTGAAACCAACATACTGAACCATCAAATCCATGTTAGATAGGGTAAGCGAATGTTTGCATAACGAAGTCCACAGTAAAACAATGAAAACTCCGGCTCTTGCAAGGGGAGGCCACCAATTGTGAAATTCAGATTCGATTCATACTGCGCATAATAAAAGCTCATGGCCAGAGGTGTAATGTGGCAAAGCACCAAGATGCACTTCTAAGCTGTTCTCGAGAAAATTGACAGTTAAAAGAAACCGTTGCTGTGAAATACTCCGTACGATTAATAATTTTCTACAGCGTCGTGGCGCAGCGGTAAGCGCTCGGATTCATAATTGTCTTCATAGTGTTTACCACGTATACACTCCTGGAAATGGAAAAAAGAACACATTGACACCAGTGTGTCAGACCCACCATACTTGCTCCGGACACTGCGAGGGGGCTGTACAAGCAATGATCACACGCACGGCACAGCGGACACATCAGGAACCCAGGAACCGCGGTGTTGGCCGTCGAATGGCGCTAGCTGCGCAGCATTTGTGCACCGCCGCCGTCAGTGTCAGCCAGTTTGCCGTGGCATATGGAGCTCCATCGCAGTCTTTAACACTGGTAGCATGCCGCGACAGCGTGGACGTGAACCGTACATGCAGTTGACGGACTTTGAGCGAGGGCGTATAGTGGGCACGCGGGAGGCCGGGTGGACGTACCGCCGAATTGCTCAACACGTGGGGCGTGAGGTCTCCACAGTACATCGATGTTGTCACCAGTCGTCGGCGGAAGGTGCACGTGCCCGTCGACCTGAGACCGGACCGCAGCGACGCACGGATGCACGCCAAGACCGTAGGATCCTACACAGTGCTGTAGGGGACCGCACTGCCACTTCCCAGCATCCTAAGAGAAATGGTATTTCACACAGGACAGTGTCCAAGTTACTTGACAAGCCATGCATTGAACATCCAAGAACAGCCACTGATGAAGAGTCGGCAACAGAAATTTTGACACCATTTGTGGATAGTCCAAGTCACAGCATGAACTGGCTCTCAGAAACATACAGGTGCCATCGGTGTATTTACAACACATGCAGCTTAAAACTTTGACACCAGATAAGCTACAGTCTCAGTACCAGATCTCATTAACAAAATTTCACCATGACACACAGTAGGGACACAATGAATCACCTGCAACAAAAAACAGAATTGACCACCTCCTAGCAGTTTCAAACTTGAACAGGCCATAACTCCTAGACACAGAGACAGCTGAAGAGAGACTTCACATGTGTGTTCTTGATAAAGGGGCATTTCAAAAAGATGTGCTACATGAATGAAACCCTCAATACTAGGTACCCACACACAACTCTGAAACCTGATACTGCATATTTCACACTGCAAGGACACTGTTGCTCCTGGGGTATCGGCAGGACCATTCGCAACCGTCTCCATGAAGCAGGGCTACGGTCCCGCACACCATTAGGCCGTCTTCCGCTCACGCCCCAACATCGTGCAGCCCGCCTCCAGTGGTGTCGCGACAGGCGTGAATGGAGGGACGAATGGAGACGTGTCGTCTTCAGCGATGAGAGTCGCTTCTGCCTTGGTGCCAATGATGGTCGTATGCATGTTTGGCGCCGTGCAGGTGAGAGCCACAATCAGGACTGCATACGACCGAGGCACACAGGGCCAACACCCGGCATCATGGTGTGGGGAGCGATCTCCTACACTGGCCGTACACCACTGGTGATCGTCAAGGGGACACTGAATAGTGCACGGTACATCCAAACCATCATCGAACTCATCGTTCTACCATTCCTAGACCAGCAAGGGAACATGCTGTTCCAACAGAACAATGCGCGTCCGCATGTATCCCGTGCCACCCAACGTTCTCTAGAAGGTGTAAGTCAACTATCCTGGCCAGCAAGATCTCCGGATCTGTCCCCCATTGAGCATGTTTGGGACTGGATGAAGCGTCGTCTCACGCGGTCTGCACGTCCAGCACGAATGCTGGTCCAACTGAGGCGCCAGGTGGAAATGGCATGGCAAGCCGTTCCACAGGACTACATCCAGCATCTCTACGATCATCTCCATGGGAGAATAGCAGCCTGCATTGCTGCGAAAGGTGGATATACACTGTACTAGTGCCGACATTGTGCATGCTCTGTTGCCTCCGTCTATGTGCCTGTGGTTCTGTCAGTGTGATCATGTGATGTATCTGACCCCAGGAATGTGTCAATAAAGTTTCCCCTTCCTGGGACAATGAATTCACGGTGTTCTTATTTCAATTTCCAGGAGTGTAGTTAACGGATATTCCAAAATGAATATTTATAGTGAAAGTTAAACGTTCAAATTAGAATAGAGACCCCATGAACACACATTTGCTGTGGCAGGTATGAAATGTAAACTCCATTGTTACACTTGAAGGACAGATGTTGAATGGGCCAAAATGAGCCACCACATAACAGCGTAGTTGCCAGCTAACTTCAAAAGGTACATGCAGTCCCTAGCGCAACTTATAACTTTGTTGAAAATCAGTACGTATATGAGTGCTTTGGTACACCCTGTTAAACAAGTGGAAAAATGGAAGCGGTACAATTGAAGAGCGATGCGGGCCCTTCGCATGATAGTGATGTGATCAAAAAAGATTCTATAAACAGCGAAGTGGCGAAACAACAATTGAAAGATGTGTTGGTGTATGTTGAAAGCCTCCTTCATAACAGGAATCGCATCTCAGCAGAATCGTCATCATCAGTCAACGAAGAAGCCATGGCAATTGGGGAAGAAATGTTCCAGAATACGCTGCAAATGCTCGCCAAAAAAACCCTCGTTCATGATGAGGAACTTATAGACATTAATGAAATCAACGATAATAATGCCTATGAAGATGTTAAAACGAGTCCCATTGCCAACGAATCATCAGACGAATACAAGCCAGATGAGAAGAAAAAAAAAGGGTACGACTATATTTCTCTGGATTACAAAATTAGAGCTGTCAATCTGGCCAAAGAACATCTAGGCTAGAGTCTCGAAACTCTACAAAAAGGGGTGCTCTTGTTTGACAAATATGTGCTATTTATCCAGGTGGGAAGAGCAAATCAAACATGGCGGTAGCAAATTTGATAAATATTGTACCATCGATTCATGGGTGCATGATTGCTTCGTAGAAGCTCGACAAAACTTCCAGCAAGTTACTACCAGAAACCTGCAGCAGTGGGCCTTGGGCGCTGCAAGTCAGTTCCCAGGTTTCAACTTCAAAGCTTCAAAAACATGGGTCACCGAATTTAAAAAGAAGCATGGGATTCGGCAACGGAAAATCACAAAATTTGTTTCCCGGAAAGAGATGGCTACCCAAGACGAAATTTTGGCCGCAGCGGACACATTTTGGATCCAGCTGCGAACGTTGATAACTAACTTTGACAAAGATTTCATTATTAATACTGATCAAACAGTTATGTAAAGAGCTGTTCACAAATGTCATATGACATGATGATAGAATATGATAATCTGATATTTCTTATATAAACGATATTTTTTTATTTTGTTTGTCAGTGTGCCAGTACCAGTCCACGTTCAACAGAACTCTTGCCAAAAAAGTTTAAAGGCTGTTCTGGTAGCCTGAGACGACATGAACAAGGCGACGCATTCGTATACGGCACAATATTCAATCACAATGTCTGGACGAGTCTTGCCTCTTGTTTTCATGTGCCTCCAAGAGTCCACAGGTACATTTGGACCCAGAGTACAGAAGACAGTCGATGAGTACGCCAAGAAGTATACCAAGGTTGTTATTACATCCTCCAAATCCAGTAAACTAACAAAGGGTTTGTTCGTGGACTTCTTGCATAATGCTTTGCAACCATACGTACAAAAGAAAGAATTTCTCCTTCTGATCAACTATTGGGGTGGGCAAACGAACCCAGCACTATACGATGAGATGTTCCACGATGATAAGAAGCACTATAAAAGTCATTCCTCCAAAGTGCACTCCTCTCGTCCAACCGTGTGATGTGTATTTTTACCGACAGATAAAAAATTTTATCAAGTCCCTTCAAAATTGTGCTTTTTTAATCGATCAAAACCGTGACATCAACTCCAGAGAGGATTGTACAAAAATCCAATCCATCGTCCACCACCAATTGTCTTCTCCGAGTTTTTCCAATATGATACGATACACATGGTATGCATCAAACCTGACGAATGATAGAACAGTTTTTCATAATGTCAATCAGGTGTGTACCCCAACAGATAGTTAAAAAAAAAATTGTTCTTGTAAAAACGCATCGTTTATCAGATGTGCTCGATGTCGTGCTGTTTTCTGCTTTCCATGTTTCTATGATAACTATCACTCAGGTTCATGCGATACTCCAGCTACTTCTGGTCACTAATTGTTAATTATGTGCGAGTGTATACCGAACTTTTCAATAGATTGTATCCACTTTCATATTATTTGTGATATTGTATTTTATTTCGAGTATTATTTTTCCACAACAAACGACTTACAACAACTTATTAAATGCATAATTGTTGCAACTGATTGCCATTACACCAACAACATGAAAACAGCTTTCACATCCCACAACTACCCTCCCGACCTGGTTCAGAAGCAAATTACCAGAGCCACTTCCTCATCCCCTCAAACCCAGAACCTCCCACAGAAGAACCCCAAAAGTGCTCCACTTGTGACAGGATACTTTCCGCGACTCGATCAGACTCTGAATGTGGCTCTCCAGCAGGGATATAACTTCCTCAAATCCTGCCCTAAAATGGGATACATCCTTCATGAAATCCTCCCCACTCCACCAAGAATGTCTTTCCGCCGTCCACCTAACCTTCGTAACCTCTTGGTTCATCCCTATGAAATCCCCAAACCACCTTCCCTACCCTCTGGCTCCTACGCTTGTAAGTACCCCCAGTGAAAAACCTGTCCCATGCACCCTCACACCACCACCTACTCCGGTCCTGTAACCCGGAAGGTGTACACAATCAAAGGCAGAGCCACATGTGAAAGCACGCACGTGATTTACCAACTGACCTGCCTACACTGTGAAGCTTTCTATGTGGAAATGACCAGCAACAAACTGTCCATTTGCATGAATGGTCACAGGCAGACAGTGTTTGTTGGTAATGGGGATAGCCCTGCGGCTGAACATGCCTTGGTGCGCGGCCAGCACATCTTGGCACAGTGTTACACCGTCCGGGTTATCTGGATACTTCCCACTAACACCAACCTGTCAGAACTCCGGAAATGGGAACTTGCCCTTCAGTGTATCCTCTCTTCCCGTTACCCACCAGGCCTCCACCTCTGCAAATTTCAAGTTGCCACTGCTCATACCTCACCCTGTGTGTGTGTGTGTGGGGGGGGGGGGCACATTTGAATTACAAAAAAAAATAATAGTTGCGTGGCGCGAGATTCGATCCGGCGACCTTTGGATTACGAACCCGAGCACTTACCACTGCGCCACGACGCTGTAGAAAATTATTAATCATAGAGAGTATTTCATCACAACGGTTTCTTTTAACTGTCGTTTTCTCAACAATGGCTGAGAAGTGCATCTTGGTGCTTTGCCACATTACACCTCTGGCCATGAGCTTTTATTATGCGCAGTATGAATCGAATCTGTATTTCACAATTGGTGGCCTCCCCTTGTTAGTACAAAACCATGACAAACCAATAATGGTAAACCAATTCATATGACACCTACAACCACTGTCTAACAGTTGCCAAATACTAACAAGAAACTGATAGTGGATGATTTTTTCCATTAATTACAAAGAGTCGAAATAACTGTTGGTAGCTTATCATACATGATTTCTTCGTTCATTGCAACAAGCAATAACTTGCTCATAAATTCCTTTATCACTCACAATGAAATTGATATCCATCCCTTGTCCTAAAAATGTATTGTGCCACTTTTGGTCAGTTTTCATCTTTTCTTCTCATAGCCTTCAAAACAAAGCTCATTACCTTATCAAGCAGAGTAAAAAGGAATACTGGGAGCACTTTGTTTCTTCCCTGGGGACATACCTCTCTCCGTTGCAGGTTTTGTCTGTGCTCCGTAGCCTCCTGAGCCACCAGTGTCAGTCAACTCTGCAGGGTCTTATCCTCCAAGATGCCCTGTGGAATGATCAATCGGTCCTCGCAGAACACCTCGCGATGCACTTCACAGTGGCATCGGCGTGCTCTTCCTATCCTGTTACATTTCTCCAGCAGAAATGCCATGTTTAACAGACCCCCATCTGTTTCAACCCGCACCATGTTGAGCCTTATAATGAACCCTATAGTGAATCAGAATTATTTCAGGCTCTTACCTCTTAAAGAGACATGGCCCCAAGACTTGGATTCCGTCCACAGTTAGATAATCCGAGACGTGGTTGTTCCCCAGAGGCAACATCTCCTCAGGGTTTTCAATGACATTTGGCTCACGGGTGCTTTCCCATCACAATGGCCAGACGGTATAGTTATTCTTGTCCTTAATCTTGGGAAGAACTCAACTTCCCTCGACAGCTACCATCTGATTATCCTCACCCCTTCTCTTCCCGTTTCTGTGCTTTGGCGTTTGAGGTCACACTTTTTCATCTTCCTCCTCCCTGTGTGCTCCTGAAGGCCCCCCCCTCCCCCCCCCCCCCCCCCACATCTTACACATTACAGGTGACTGGGTAATGCATAATTCCCAGCCCTAGGTCGACAGGTAGGGTTCGTACATACCACTGGGTACAGATCGGGCCCAGACAGGTGTGATTGCCTGAGCAGCTACCTTCCAAATTGCCAATTTATCCATCTGTCAGGTGTTTGGGAGGTGTGACATGAGGAGTCAGTCAACTTCGGGGGTGCACCCCCTCCTGAAGCAGTCCCACAGTCGGGACGAGTGCACAAACGGAGATGCTGGCAATCGTGGCGATTCTCTGGCAGTGAGCCAATGGTCTTCAAAATCGACATCTACAGAACATAAATGGAATGAGACTAAAGATTCAAAGACCCTTCCAGCTGCAACATGGTTCCTCATGGTCTCACATACTGAAGTGTTGGTCATCTGCAATGACAAATCCATGTATTACTCAGAAAGGTGTCAATGCCATTAACCGAACCTGTAAAATCCTGCTTTCATTTGTGGAATGGTGCTTGGCTCTTGTAGACTACTTCTGATTCTCGAGCATGACAATTGCTCACTGCCTCACTTTTCCGCGGCTATCCAGTTCACACCGAGGCCCACGGAACTCTGAATTCTTCCAGCAGTGTTATTTATACTAGGCCACTCGACAGTCCGATCGAGGTCAAAATCCGGTCTTACCTCTCTGATCAGGGTGTCATTCCCGTCCGTCAGATGAGGTTAAAGGTAGATTCCTCCTTAGTGCCCTCAAGCGCTATTATTCTCACCTTTGATAGAGTGGTGCTTCAGTCTGAGATCAGGGCAGGCTATGAATTTATTACAGTCTGACTGTACATTCCAAACCTGATGCACTGCTATCAGTGTCATCATTTCAACGACACCGGAACATCTTTCTGACACCCAGCCAAATGTTAGGGATGAACACGGGGCTGCCTGATACAGAGCGGAGAAGGAGGTGGACAAATGCAATGGCTCAAGTTATTGGTTAGTCACAAACCCTACGTTCTCCCATCTGGCACTTTTAATTCTGTTCTTATTATCCCTTGTTCACGAAGGACATGGCCATGCAGAAGTGCGACCTCAAATACAATCTGAGTCTGTGAAATTGCCCAGTGTCGAGGTAACATTACCGTCACCCTGTCCGGCTGTGCGACGCACCATCAGATTCTCGCCTCGAGAGGCAAAGCCGCTTGATACACAACTGGCAGACCGGAAAGGTCGGGAGGAGAACTCCCGTCAAAACTTCCTTTTCCCTCCAGCCAAACACCACTCTTGTCTTCCTCTGCTAACTGGTGAGGCTCAAAGTAGTCCAACAGAGGCGTGCGGTCTTCTCCTTTGCTGACTCGAAGATCCTCTTAGACTGTGTCCCCACGTGATGCCTCGGCCCAGCCGGCCCCCGTGTCGGTAGTACGCACTGCCAACTGTTTCTCTGCATTGGACTTCACAGACTGATAGCACGAGAGAGCCGACATTTTTGTGGACCTCGTGGCCACAGTCGACAGGGTCTGTAGTGCCACCTCGTGCTGTGGGTGGGGATGGGGTGCCCTGGGCAACCTCTGCTGTACTAGATGTGCAGGGGGGGATGTCATTGAGCCGACCTCAGGTGCGACTGAGCCAGCTGGCCAGCTCTCACTTCACTCACTTCAGTGTGGATGGCGAACTGTGTCTACCTATCTTGCCTCGAGGTGAAGGCTGCACAGGGGATGCAGGGTCCTGCCAAATTCCGTGCACTTTGCTAATAGATTCCGTGTGCCATCTGATGCTTGTTGGGTAGAGGGGGGGGGGGGGGGGGGGTGTTCGCTGAGCTGGATCAGATTGCACCTTTTGCCAGGATAGTGGCCACTCCTTCGGCAAGATCAAGACGGTCACGTGGGGATAGGGGTTTGTTAGTTATTGGGAGCTCCAAAATTATGCTGGTCATGTTGCTCCTCAGGAACATAGCAGCTAGGGTGGGGAAGAAGTCCAACATTTACTCAATGTGCTTGCAGGGGGGGCCTTGTCCAGAATGTGGAAGAGGCTCTTCCAGTGGCTATCGAGTGTGTGAGGTGCAGACACCTACAGATTGTTGCACGTGTTGGCACCAACGGTGCCAGTCATCAGGGTTCCGAGGAAATCCTTGGGTCCTTTGGACAGCTAGCTAAATTGGTGTAGGAGCTCTCCATCTTTCGAAGAGTGGAAGCCGAGCTGATGATTTGCACCATTGTACCCAGGGTGGACTGAAGTCCTCCGTTTTGGAGTGGAGTGGAGAATCAAACCAGAGGCTATGTCGCCTCTGTGATGAAAATTGTTGTAGATTCCTTGACCTACGCTATGGGGTGGACGATTGTAGGACTCCCCTTGATAGATCAGGGGTGCACTACACACAGGAATCAGCTACACGGGTAGCACAATACTTGTGGCATGCACATGGAGGTTTTTGGAATTGGTTCCTTCCCATGGGAAACAAATCATTGGCCTGAAAAATTACCAGTTCATAACACTGATGCAGGAGTGCCAACTGTAAAAATTGTTAGTTGGCGTAAACAGGTCATTCCAAAAGATTTAAATACGCTAAATCTAATGTTGGTAAATTGCTTAAGTGTCTGTAGCAGGATCCCCGTAATACTCTCTGAAATAATGAGTAGAAATGCCAATATTGTATTAGGTACCGAAAGCTAGGTGAATCCAGACATAAATAGCAGTGAAATTTTGAACTCAGATTGGACAATGCTTAGGAAGGATAGGACTGATGCTATGGAGGTGGTGTGTTCATTGTAGTTAAAAGCTGTTTAAATGCAGTTGAGATCAATACTGAGTCAGACTGAAATAGCCTGGATAAAGCTGTCAATCAGACAAGGAGTGACTATTGTATTAGGATGTTTTTATAGACCACCAGCATCCACAACAAACGTTGCAGAAAATTTCAGGGAAAATCTTGAGCATATAGGAAATAAATATCCAAATTATCCATTAGTTTTAGGTGGACACTTTAATCTGGTGTCTATTGACAGAAAATTACATGTTTATCACAGGGGCAGAAGCAAAGACTCGTGTGAAATTATTCTAAGTGCCCTCTCAACATAAAACCTTGAGCAGTTGATTAGAAAACCAACTTGAGATGGGAACATATTAGATACCTTGGCAACAAACAGAACTGATCTTTTTGAGGAAGTTAATCTAGAAGAAGGTATTAATGACCATAAATTCGTTGTGGCTTTTATGTCAGTGGAAGTTGCAAAAAAAAACAAAAAAAACAAAAAAAAAAAAAAAAACAGAGAAACATCATAGAGACTTCTTTTTTGGGAAAGCAAATAAAAGTGTCATTAATGAATATCTTCATAATCAGCTCCAAGCGTTCACCACAGGACACAAAGATATTGAGCATCTTTGGTCAGAATTTAAATGTATTGTCCACCATGTGCTAGAGAAATATGTGCCTAGAAAAAATATAGGAGTGCGAAAGGATCCACCTTGGTTCAATAAACATGTTAGGAAGTCGCTGAGAAAGCAGAGAATTTTGCACAGTCATTTTAAACGTAGTCTCTGTCCTGCTGTCAAACAGAAATTATGTGAAATGAAAGCAGCTGTCAAAAGTCAATGAGAGATTCTGACGGCTATCTGGAACATCCAGTTAGTTCCGGATCTCTCAACTAACTGTCGCGCAGGATACCTTAGTAGACACAGTCGTAATCTCTAACTCATTGTGTCAATACTTTGCTCATATTTCAAACTTTTCTAATTACTCACCAGCCTTTCTCTCAAAGAATTTGGTAGCAGAATAGTGACCTCTTACTTTTTTATATGAAAATCATGAAAGCTACAAAGCCTTTTATTCTACGCCGGAACTCATTCATGCATTCTCCTCCTCCCCGCTGCTCTGGAACTGGATGCTATCCATGTCCTAATGTTGCTGCACCTATCATACCCTAGTTTGTGCTACCTCCTTCACCTTTATAACCGACTTCAGGTTGACAGTACCTTTCCCAGAAGTTGGCTGGAAGCTATCATTATTCCTGTTCCAAAACCTTGAAAGTAAAAGCATTTCTCCTCTATCTACACTGGTCCGCACTCCAGGATAATAAATTATGGGACATTAAACCTCTTCTCTGTTCTTGTACCTCTTCCTTGCAGCCTCGTCATTGGGAGGAGGTAATTTTAACTAGACTCCAGATTTGGCACTGTCTTTTTAGCTACTGACATCTTTTGAGTGGTGCTCCTCTCCCGCTTTGTCCCTACTCAATCATGGATGGTGAGATACCTTTTACTTCAGTAGTGCTACTTTAATCTGCTATGCACCTGTTTACAGCTGTCGCCTGATATATATTCTGTTTTAGCAGATGATGTGCACTCCACCGATCCTGTCCTTGAGTCTATAAATGTTAGTGAGATGACGTCAGTCATTTGAAGCTCTCTTCAGGAAAAACAACCCCCCTTCAATAGCACTTTTCTCAGGTCTCCTTCCGTTTTTAGTTTCCCCTTCTGCTTCAGTTTCATTCCAATTCCTCTTGATTTACATTCTTGTTTTTATCCTCCAATAAGCCACAGAATGGGTACTTTTTTACAATGGTTGTTTTGCACCCTAAAACTATAATCAAAAATAAATAAATAAATAAATAAATAAAACAAAATAAAGACTGGAGCACCCACATTCCTTTCTGATTCCTCACACACCTATTCCCATTTGAATGTATCCTTGTGCACTGCCCAGCTTGCCCATCATCTTGAATGGTCTGTACTTTCTGAAACCTACTCAGGCAACCATTTCCCATGTGCCATCCATTACTGAATCCTATCGTACCTACGTGCACACCCAAGTGGGAGCTTACTAAGGCTGCTGTAAGAATGTTCCATTCCTCTCACCTCCTCTTTACCACACCTTGTCCCAGTCCATTGGTGGTCTGAGGTATGTGTCAATGCAATTCATGTGCTGACACGTGCTCTCCGAATTATTAATTGTCATCCTATGAGTACAGTGGCATTCATTATAATCAGATGTATGCGCAGTGTTGTTGTGTTCTTTGGGATATTAAAAAAGCTAGCTGGATTTCATGTACTAGTTCTTTTAACAGTTCTACCCCTGCCTCTGTTGTATGGACCAACCTCTGACAGCTCTCTGGGACCAAGATCCATTTGCCAATTTCCAGACTAACAGCAATAGGGTCTACAATGAGAATGCCTGCTACTATCTCCAATACCTTGGGTCCCCATTTTGCTGAAATTTCGAGATCTTCCCACTATCACCCTGCCTTCCTCCATCGGAAATGGGTGGAGGCGGCCTGGCAATACCTTTCTCTTCTCAGAATCGTGAGTGCCACAATGTCGGCTTTACAATGGGGGATCATGCTCTCAGTTCATTCCAATCCTTCTCCGCAGGGCCAGACATTGCAGATGTTGCAGAACCTTTCTGTTGTGGGCAAGTACTTTTTCGTTCAAACGTACAACCACATCTGGCAGAGGGCGCATTTCCCAGATGTTGGTATGAAGCCACTGTCATACTCATACCTAAGGCCAGTAAGGACAAAAACCATCCTTCCAACTACTGCCCCATGATAGTAATTTGCGAGATTCAAGCCAGCATACCAGCTGAGCATGAATCATACATTCTAATGACTGCACAGTGTGGACTTCGAGCATGCCGTTCTGCAGTTGACAATCTACTTACTTTGTCCACCCATGCCATGAATGGTTTTCTGTGGAGGTACCCGACTGTTGCCATATTTTTTGATTTGGAGAATGCCTACAACAACTACCGGAGAACTGGTATCCTCTGAACTCTTTACACATGGGGCTCCAGTGGCCCCCTGCCCCATTTCCTTCAGGAATTTTTAAAAGACAAAGTTTTCAAGGTGCGTGTGGGTTCTGCCTTGTCAGACACCTTTATCCAGGAAACTGGTGTGCCTCAGTGTTCTATCACGAGTGTCATCCTCTTTGCCATCACCATTAACCCTATAATGGCCTGTATCCTGTTGGGCACCTCCAGCTTCCTTTTTCTCGACAATTTTGCCATCTATTGCAGTTGTTGCACCCAAGTTTTAAGTGTCTTCCATTTCCTGATGGAATTCCCATTTATTTTAACTGTTTACATTTCCACTTGGGTTTGCCATCTGAGTTACTTGCCGAGTTGTCAACCTCATTTTAGTTTTTATGGTGAAGGCCATTTAATTTTTAGTTCTTGACCTCTGTTTCTCTTTGGTGTACTTTATAGACCTTTCTCCAAGTCCCTATTTTTAGCTGACTTCTCTTACATTGATTGGGATTGATGTGTATTCATTTTTTGACTCCTCTCTGTCTTCAGGTTCTATGGTTTTGACTTGGGCGTGTATGACCCCAGTTGTTTTTTCCCCTTAAACAAAACAGCCCAATCCAATAACAAATTTACTGCTAACCAAAAATAGACTGGTCAGAATTGAAGCCTAATATCCAACAACCTTGTCAGTTTGAGAGACCTGCTGTTCTTGTTTCAGAAAAAAAAATCTCATAAATTTAAATGGTTAAAAAGTTATTAATGAAGATATCATTTCAAGCATCCCATTTTTATTCGATCACATTTTTAAAATCTGTGTTGATAAAGTTGCAGCCTGAAATTTTCTGAACAGGGTGATATTCTTACTTTCAAGTATATTGCAATTGGAAGGATTTATCTAAAGTTCAAACCTTTTTAGAATAAATTGTAAATGGTGACAATGGGAAACTGGAACAGTTCTGTCGAAAATAAGGTGATGATATCAAAAGAGTAATCATCAAGCTTTTGCAAAATGCAGATACAAATCAATGAAACATGAAATAATTAGTCCGAAAACCCAGTTTGATTCCCTTTATGATACTCTTGTTTTTTTTATTGATTAATTCATCATTTTCTTGTTATTGGCACACAAATCACAAATCACAGAGTTACAGTTTGGCATCTCGTGGAAAGGCTACAAACAGTTGTGATCGACACCAGACAAGGAAGATGAGAAGTGTATTCAGGAGAGGACGAACAGTGACAGTTGCAGGGGTGAAATCCCATGTGTGAATTATGTAGTGTGTCCCGTATGATAACTGCACAAGTCATCCACAACTGTTAATGGAAGACATTAGGGTGTGAGCAGTTAGGTACTGACCCATCGGCACTGTACTTGTATGTGACGGAGCAGAGCGTAAGTACAAATGCGTATACTATATATTCCAAGGTTGCAAATTATATCTGGCTTTATTCATATTATATGTTGTGGGAATAGACTACCCATGAGTAGCAACTCTCTCTCTCTCTCTCTCTCTCTCTCTCTCTCTCTCTCTCTCTCTCTGTGTGTGTGTGTGTGTGTGTGTGTGTGTGTGTGTGTGTGTGTGTGTGTGTGTGTACTAAATCACTCATACACACACACACACACACACACACACACACACACACACTCACTTATTCCATATCCTAATGTACCACTGGTGACATTATGATTTTCAGGGGAGATGGTAGGCATGACAAGGAATGGAAATTTTTCACACTCTGTCAGCACCATCCCACACCCTCACCAAGGTTCCTGGAGGCCATCACATCTATTGTCTGTGGGATGCTCTCCTGGAGCCACTCCTAGATACCTGGGTATGCCATTGGTGATGTTACCATTCAGGTCTACACTGCTGTCACCATCTGTGGCTGCTGCTTCCAGCTGTGCCCGGATGTTGTGTAGGTCGTGCAAGGGCATGCCTGCTGCTGGGGGCATGCACCACATTGTTACATTCTCCTTCACAGACATTATTTTTAGCAATGAACTAAATGAGTTCTGAGAAGTTACTGCATATATAAATATGGTTGTTAGTAAGAACTGCAGAATAGAGGAGATGGATGAGAGACAATACGTGAATAAGGAGGTACTATGAAAGGATGGCAGTAGTGCTCGAAAATACACACACACACACACACACACACACACACACACACACACACACACACACACTCTCTCTCTCTCTCTCTCTCTCTCTCTCTCTCTCTCTCTCTCTCTCTGCATGATGAGTGAAATATTTTCTAATGTCCATAAATGATATCATATTCAGTTGCAAATCAGCCTTAATATAAATACTTTAGTTGAAACTTCATATCATATTAAAACTGTGGCGGGCTGAGACCTGAACTCAGAACCTTTGCCTTTTGCGGGCAAGTGCTCTACCAACTGAGCAACCCAGGCATGACACACGACCCACCTGAACAGCTTTAATTCTGCCAGTACCTTGCCTCCTACCTTCCAAACTTCACAGAAACTCTCCTGCAGACTTTGCAGAACTAGCACTGCTGGAAGAAAGGACACTGTGGAGACATGGCTTAGCCACAGCCTGGGGGATGTTTCCAGAATGAAATTTTCACTCTACAGCAGTGTGTGTGCTGATACAAAGCTTTGTGGCATATTAGGAAGTCAAACGCCCCAAGTTCGAGTCTCAGTCTGGCACACAGGTCAAATCTGCCAGGAAGTTTCATATTAGCATACATTCCACTGTGGAGTGAAAATCTCATTCGGGAATACGTCAGTTATTGGTTGTAACAACAATGGCAACAATGCTGCTGCCAAATGAGGTAACAACAGGACAGTTAATTACAAATGACTTAATTGTAGTCATTTTTTCCACTCAGTGTAGGCAAAACTCAAAGATGTACAAGGTAGCACAAATGGAAAGTACCTTGAGAAATTTATTTAAGAAGCTACTTAATAGAGTTTTACTTTTTGTTTATGTTTGATTATTTTTGTCTATATTTCTTTCTTCCTATCTGCTCACATTTGTAGCTATTGTTATGTTTTATTGAATTAAATAGTATTTTGATAGTGAAGAATTAGAGAATTATTAGAGAAAACATAGACTATTATGTACAGAAATTCACACATCTTGATGTATCGTACTACTAATGACTTTAGCCTTAAAGGAGAGCCTTTGTGATGGCAATATGTAAGTAATTAATAACTAAGTTGAATATTCTCCTCCAGATGCACATTGTAACGTATTTATGTGAAATGTTTCCCAGTGATAGGACACTGTGACAGCTGACCTGCACCTGCCATTATCATGGACCCTTCTTTATGCTGACGATATGATACTGGCAGCAGAAAAGAAGCTTGATCTGCAGAGCCAGACTCAAAAATGGAGTGACCAGGTGGTGCAACACAGTTTGTGCCTTAATTTGAAGAAAACCAAGTACATTATATCAGACGGACATGAAATGGGAACGATCTTGATTAATGGTGAATATCTGACTCGTGTGAGTAAGTTTAAGTACCTTGGTTTCACGATCCCTGTTGATGACCACCTCACCGAAGAGGTCAACACCACAACTCTGGAAGCCTGGATGAAATGGCAAACAACAACCAGAGTCATTTTCAACCACAGGATGAAAGTGCAATAGATTTTTGATTTTAAATTATCTGTCATTTGACCAGTTGCCTTGTATGGTTGTGAGTGCTGGCCAACTACAGTTGAGGCAGAACGCCACCTCAGTGTAATGGAAACAAAGATGCTAAGGTGGACAGTGGGCCACACTAAGTTAGATCATGTTTCCAATAACAGCATTAGGAAACAGTTTGGTGTTGCACTGATCCAAGACAATATGCGTTAGAGTCATCTTCAATGGTGTGGGTAGCTTTTACAGGCCGGTGATGACTCTGTTGCCAGAGTGAGTTAGACACTTGAAGTCATCGGCAGAAGACTCAAAGGATGACCTAAGCAACATTGAGCTGATACGATTCATAAAGACCTTAAATACATGAACATCCACCCAGACACCCAGATTACAGCCCGTGATAGAGCAAAATGCAGACAATGGACCCATGTAGCGGATACCACAGGAATGCGGGACAAAAGCTGAGGGAAAAGAAGAAGAAGAAGAAGAAGTTTCTTGGTGATAGGTGCTGATAGGTGAAAATCAGTTAGTCAATCAGTAGAATTTTCATAGGTTAATTCTTCAAAGTAATTGCAGTATGTATATTAGTCGCCACATTTCATGTGCTGAAAAGGTTCTGCTTATCTGTGTGGATCAGCTCTTCTGAGCTCACTACTTTTCCTTTTGTGTCAAAACATGCTGAAATAGATTTCTGCTGCTCAGTGTGTCCACTGTAGTAAGACACCAAGATAGTTTGAACTCTGTGTATTGCTTGTAACATACAATTTTAGATGACAGATGGACAATATCTGCATCTATTCCAGTCAGACAAGAGAATATACATCTATTGTATCATGGCAAGCATTTCGTGGATGTCACTGCAGTCACATTTTCTCCATGAACTTCATCCATAGCACCACAGAGCAGAAGTACTCGACACAGCATGTAGAAGTGCCCATTCGTGAATTGCCTCTCCGGCAGCACAGGATCAGTACCACTCCGATCTACACAGAGTGTGAAACACCTCCTGAAAGTGCGGTGCTTGCTGCTTGCCAACTACCTTAACTCATGAACATCTTCCTTTGGCCAGCAGAGATGAGAGAAGTGGACCTCTCATTCTCAGAATGACACATCATGCTTCACCACTACGGGCACATATGCACGCAAGTTCCCCAGATATGTGATATGCAGATGAAGCCCCTCATTGGTCATAAAATGACATACAATTAGCATATGGAGGCAACATGTACAACAACCTAGAAGAAACAGTAAGAATGGAACACCAAGAATGAAGTGCTCCAATTAAAATGGTCTAACAAGGGAACAGTGTGGTGAATGAGTTTTTGCAATTTTTTATGTTTAATATAAGTAATGTCCTGAAATCCATTATTAATTTCCCAAAATAATTCAATGCACTTCTCAATAATTCTCAAGAAAATCTACTTTTAAGTTTTCCGACTGCCTTTAATATGTATAGTGAGGTCCCTTTCTGTCAATAGGTCATGCAGTAGGATGCTCATGTACCATGTAGGTGTTGCAGGTTCAAATCCCACCTATTGCAAATTTTTAAATAAAGGTTCCTGTGCTACTAGCAGTTCCGTAAACTTAAAATACACAAAAATAGAAAAAAATTCAGTGTGCAAGGCTGGTAATTATTGGTTTGCATCTCATTTCAGGCATTATTTTTTTCATTATTTCCCTTTTTTCCATTCACTTTGAATCACTAAGCCATTTAAATATAAAAATCAGCAGGTATCTGCAAGGTATCATATCGAGTTGCTATTTTTATCAAAAATTCACACCTCCAAATTATAATTACATATCACACACAAAATATTTCATTGCAAATATACTTTTGAAATTACTGATCTTTTATAAAAGAATTACTGAGATGTTGTAAAAGATTCCTTAAATTAAAGAAAAGCATTAAAAATTAAATTTGTTTTCATCTTCACGTATTTTATGCTCCATGGGATATCCAATAAATATGCAAATTTGTCTAAAATTTGAGCAGAGCTAGGGATTGAACTTGTGCCAAACACAGAGTAGGCAAGCATTCTACTACACAGTCACATGACCTGTCAAAAAGAAGTGACCTCACTTCCACTTACTAGAGGAGGTCAGAGAACTTCAAACTTGATTGTCTCCAGACGTTTTGAGAGTTGCATTGAACTACTTTCGCCAACTGAATTTGAGATTCAAACTTCATGTAACAAATATAAAAACACACTAAGTTCAAGTGTCATGTGGCCTCCTCTAAAGACAAGGATGTGAGCTTTCTTCCATGCTGTTCAATCTGTGCACTGAAAAATCTGTGATGGAGCTTAGAGAGGTTTGTGAGTGGGCCTAAGATTCAGGATGGAAGGATATCAATGGTGAGATACACTGCTGGCATCGCTATTCTCAGAAGAAGTGAGAAAGAGTTACACAACATACTGAATGAAATGTACAATCTACTGATAACATAATACGGACAGAGTAAACTGAATGAAGACTGAAGTTCTGAATAAAGCAGAAGTGAGGCTACAGAAACCACAAAGATAAAGTGAAGGAACTAAACTGCCCTGGGAGCAAAAAAAAATGTATAGTGGGTGAAGCATTCTCCTTCCAGCACACTGTGCCTTGTGAGCTACTCCAGCTGCTGCTGTAGGCATCCTGTACACACCCAGATAATACACATTGTAGGAAGAAACTACCAATAAATAGCAGTTACATGTGTCAGTGTCTTTTATTAACACCCAAATCATTCGTACACCAACACTCTGACGCTGAGTGCCAAGTAAAAATCTGAATATAAACAAACACACGGAGAAGCTCAACATGATAAAAACCAGAAAAGACTATTTCGACATGCTGAGAAGTT